>NC_042997.1:140353545-140518545 GCF_006345805.1 Octopus sinensis | reverse complement strand
TCATGTTTATTTTTAATTTATATATATGCATATATATACATATACACACACATATATATTATATACACACACACACCACACACACACACACACATATATATATATATATATATATATATATATATATAGTATATATTATATATATATACATATTATAAATAAATAAATAAATAAATAAATGGAGTTTAACGCAATGTAATTCAAATTCTTTTTACTTCCGACACATGTTTCGAAGATATCACTGATATTATTCCAAAGGAATAAAATGGTGTAAAACAATGTATTCTTCTCTTCAGGGAAGTGAAGAAATGAAACTCGTCAATAAGACATTGTAACAGAAAATGATGGATATGTATAGTGATTAACTGAATGCTATTAATATTGTTTGAAAAAACATTATATGGTATAACGTTAGAGGTAGCCTATAGAAAGAGGAGGGATAAATTAAAGAAAAACTAAATAAATGAAAGTAATATACATATAAATCATATACTCTTCATTTATTTAGTTTTTCTTTAATTTATCCCTCCTCTTTCTATAGGCTACCTCTAACGTTATATCATATAACGTTTTTTCAAACAATATTAATAGCGTTCAGTAAGTCACTATACATATCCATCATTTTCTGTTAAAATATCTTATTGACGAGTTTCATTTCTTCACTTCCTTGAAGAGAAGATTACATTGTTTTACACCATTTTATTCCTTGGAATAATATCAGTGATATCTTCGAAACATGTGTCGGAAGTAAAAGAATTTGAATTACACCAGCGTTAAACTTCATTTATTTATTTATATATTATGCAAAAAATTTCACGTAAACCCGAAGTTTCTACCTTTAAAAACAAGGTGTTACAACCTTTTTACTTGTGTGTGATTTTTTGCTACCCTGGTAACTATTTATGTATTTTTTCCGTGTTAATTGTTAACAAGAGAAAAATACACACATCTTTCTTTTTAGTTTCAGCTCAGAGCTGCGGCCATGCTGATGCACCGCCGTTTTACTACACTGTTATTACTAAGAGCCTCCTCTAATATGTAGTACTTGGTGAAGAATGGAGTTTGATATAGCTACCCTCATTTGCATCTCTTGCCGTGAGGTAGGTTTATCTGGGACTCTCGACAGGAAGAAGTCCAGCTTTGATTTAAAAAACCCCTACATCTACTTTGTGCAAGTTCCTCAGACTCTTTGGGAGAATATTAAAAAGCTGTAGGCCCTTGAAACCCAGGCTGTTGCAGTAACTGGTCCTGAAGTGTGATGACATTGCAAAGGTCGATACAGCTTGGCACCAGTGACGTCGCAACTCATTTCTACAGCTGAGTGAACTGGAGCAACGTGAAATAAAGTGTCTTGCTCAAGAACACAACACGCAACCAGGTCCGGGATTCGAACTCACAACCTCACGGTCGTAAGCTCGATGCTCTAACCACTGAGCCATGTGTGTGTGTGTGTGTAAGAACGAGAAACTGGGGAATTTTTTTTTGGGGGGGGGGAGAAAACATCCTTTCATCAGAATCTCAATCCCCAATAAACATCTGGGCACTTTAGAAATATCCTACAATCTTGGGGTACTACAAAAATCGGCTGCACGCATACTGCGTAAAGTACTGTCAGTCTGAGGTCCTTGTGACTTGACAGACAGTACAAATACCCGGTGCACACAATATCTTCAATCTACATCACAATATTGGATATTGTGTAACATCATCAATAATAATAATAATAATAAAGGAAATAACAGCCAATTCCTAGCCCTTTACCTGTCCTCATAATGTAATGATAGTTATTTCCAAACTCCATAAAAAAATAATAAAAAATTAAGAAAATAAAATCCGAACAAAAGACACGAGTCTGATATTATTATCACAATCGACTTTATAAAAGATTTCCAGCTCGCCAATTAGACTAAGAGAAACAAAAGACAAAACTATTCTTTGTTTAATAGTCGTTAAATGAAGCATAATTATTAAGATCAGTACAACAAACCTACAAACAATGGTACTGTGATGATATTTACTCGTGTCTTTATTTTTCTTCTTTAGTACATGTTTAATGAGGTCTTAATTAATGTCTGGAGTGCAGTCTTAAAAGATTTCAACGCAAATTAATTACACCTTCAGAGGGGAGGAGAAAGACTGTCTACCAGAAAAACTTTAAAGGCAGATACCGTTATTATTATTACTTGCCGGCTGACGCTTGAAATGCAAAATTATCAACAAAAAAATGCAATCTAACACGTGTACACACAATTATAGACGATCATCACAAACAAACAGACACCCACACATACATACATATGGGGTACATATCTGTATATGTGCATATAGAGTATCTATTTCAAGTGAATTCATTTGAACACGCAATAATTATATTTAAATGTCTAAATAACTGAAACAGTCAATTTTTAATAGATTTATAAAATTTTTCGGACAATTAACCTCATTTTTAGAAAAGTAAATAACTTTTAATATTTAGAGCCAAGTTGTTTATCGATCGGTTTGATCGCCGATCGTTATCAGGTGCCTACATTCCTATACTTGTGAATAAATCCAGCACCAGGCTGGATTATATGAACATTAAAGATACCATTCATACAAATTACGTTTATATAATTCAGTCTAGTCTTGGATTATATAAACATTATAATACATTCATTCAAATTTTATATACGTAGACATACACACGCTCACACTTTATGTATACTTTTTAATGTATTTAATATATCTTTTTCAATGTATTTGATATACTATAAAATTCTGCCGATGTCAATTTTGCTCTTCATCCTTTCGAAGTCGATAAAATTAAATAAGTACCAGTCAAGCCCTGGTATCGATGTATCCGACAAACTTGAGAGCAATATAGTACAAAATACAAATACATTACGCGTGTACATATATGACGTAAACACGTATAGGTCAATCAAATGAATAGACGAACGTAAACAATGTGTAAGATATAAACTAAGTACATCCGTTTGATACTATTTAAGAAGAGTGGTCCCGGTGCGCGAACTCGCGCATCCGTGCTAGCTAGTTGTGACTAGTCGATCCTTACTTTGTGTTTTTGTGTATTATTTACTTTGTTTAAAAAAATTATTTACTTTGTGTTTTTGTGTTTTATTTACTTTCTTTAAAAAATTATTTACTTTGTGTAAAAAATAATTATTTATTTTGTGTTTTATTTACTTTGCTAGGTA
Source organism: Octopus sinensis (assembly GCF_006345805.1). Classification (NCBI taxonomy): domain Eukaryota; kingdom Metazoa; phylum Mollusca; class Cephalopoda; order Octopoda; family Octopodidae; genus Octopus; species Octopus sinensis. The sequence continues at coordinate 140,515,348 of NC_042997.1, read as the reverse complement.
GTCGTTGTAGGATCGACTAGTCACGATTAGCTAGCGCGGATGCGCGCACCATGACCACTCTTCATAAATAGTATATTTCTTTACTACCCACAAGGGGCTAAACACAGAGTGGACAAACAAGGACAGACAGACGGTACTTAATTTATCGACCCCGAAAGGATGAAAGGCAAAGTCGACCTCGGCGGAATTTGAACCCAGAACGTAACGGTAGACGAAATACAGCCCGGCGTGCTAACGTTTCTGCCAGTTATTGCTTTGGGTAAATTGGCTAAATCGTTAAGGCATCGTATAGACTGCATTGTGGCGTTTGTTGCAGCTCTCAAAGCCCTGGTTTCAAATCCCACCGAAGTAAACTTTACCTGTCACCCTTTTGGGTGAAAGGAAGGTGGAGGGCTCAATAAATAAGGTACAAGGCCTAATTATATGAATAAACCTAGCAGAATATTTAGAGCGTCGGATAAGATGCTTTCGCTGTGGTACTTTACACTCTGAATTTAAATACTGCCTAAAAGATCCAATTTCACTCGCGGAGACCACAGATGACTTAGAAATCGATAAATTTATAGAAAAACACCCCTTTCATTTTCAGTTGGGAGAAAAAACTTTTTTCCTCACTTTTTCGTGTGCTATAGACTAGTCTAACCTGTTTGATGTGTTCTATTGACGAAATGTTCAGAATGGTTTATAGCAAAATGCTTGTACCCCGAACTGTTTAGATTCTTGCAGTCGACCCCAAGAATCGCTGTAAACAACCGAACCCGGTTTGATAGATGTTTAAATGAGAGGAGTTTAACTGGTTACGCTTCTGAGCAGTTGGAAGTAAAACAAAGCGATATTTACTAGTTCACTCTATTCCACTAAACAACTAAACTTGACTTAGAATCCGACCCCACCGCCAGACGCAAGAGGAGTGTAGATTTGCGGAACTCCGATGGTCTTTCTGACCACCCCCTCTACCTCTCCCTTTTTCTACAGAGCAAGTAATTTCCAACTGGTTTGGCAGTCGTATTCATTGATAAAACACAAAAGAAAAATTGTAAACCAAACTCCAGTTCGGAGGTTAGATGAGTTGATAGCACACGAAAACAAAACTGAGGAAAATATTTTTCCCTCCACTGAAATCGAGTGGAGTGTTTTTCTATAAGTTAGCCTAAAAATTTGCTACGGTTGGCGGGAGATTACGAACGTTTCTTACTACAGTCGAACGATGGCTAGGTTGACGATAACACGGATTATGTACATGTAAACACGCTTGCACTATTGCTTGAGCATATACGATATATGCAGTGAACGCACACCTTTTGAGATATAACAGTGACTTCAAAATGTACTTAAATACGTGCAAAACGTACTATATACACTTAAAAAACAAAGTACACACTGCTTTACATTTTTAAAATCGCCATGATCGTTTTAACGTCCACTTTTCAACGCTTGCACGGGTTGGGCGAAGTTAATCAAACCTGATTTTTCTATGGGCAGATGCCCTTCTTGTTGCCAACACTCACCATCTTCCAAACAAGGTATTATTTCAGCATGGCTAGACATGAGTTTGCAGAATAATGGAAATGAATGACACTGCATGTATGACAGCGACATTCATTTAAAGCTATTATGTGATGTCAACACCAGGATGGACACACATATACATACAAGCTCCTTTTAGTTTCTGTCTACCAAATCCATTCACAAGGGATTTTGCCCGGGACTATAGTAGAAGACACTTGCCTAACGTGCCATGCAGTAGGACTGAACCTGAAACAATGAGGGAAACAAACGTCCTAACTACACATTCACACCTACCCTTGAGTCACTTTGTAACTTCTGCAAATTATATATATATATATTTATAGTAGGTGCAATAAATATAAATATTTTTTTTCTTTCTATCTTATAAAAGAGAATTAAATATAAATTCATTCCAATCTTTTCAACATTCACTCTATGCTGACTGGTGATACAGTATGTGCAGATTTTCGAAATCCAATTAATCTTTATACATTTATACAATTAGGAAATTTTACAGATACACTTTTTCAAGGATATATGGTAAACCTATTATAATGGGTAATACTACATGTACTATTTATATTTTTAATATAGTGATGTAATCTTTGGACCAACAATGTTTGCGGCTGAAGAGAGCTTTAAACCATCTTTTATATCAATCACGGATGTAATAACGGATTGTTTATAAAACTTGAAACACGTGTACCGCGATATCCTTTGTGTTCTGTTTTTAATTTATATTTGATATATACTCTCTCACTTCTGCCACTATCTGGCATATACAGGTGCTTACACTTATCAAGTATTCACTCTAAATTTACAGTACCTACTACATATATATATATAATATATATATTATATATATATAAGGAAGCTTTATGAAAATAGACAAAAGACGAAGGTAGGTTTATGGAAATAAACAAAAGACGAAGGCAGGTGGAATACAAACAAACAATTGTATTAGTATGGCGCTCAGGAAATATAAATAAAACAAGTCTTTAACGTTTCGAGCCTACGCTCTTCAACAGAAAGATACACAGAGAAGAAACACAGAAAGAAAGAAAAAAAATGCGTGCAGAGGCTAGCGAATCAACATGGCGAGGTGCAGGAGTGGCTGTGTGAGTAGCTTGCTTACCAACCACATGGTCCTGGCTTCAGTCCCACTGCGTGGCACCTTGGGCAAGTGTCTTCTACTATAGACTTAGGCCAACCAAAGCCTCGTGAGTGGATTTGGTAGACGGAAACTGAAAGAAGTCCGTCGTTTATACACGTGTGTGTGTATGTTTGTGCGTCTGTGCTTGTCCCCCACCATCGCTGATGTTGGTGTGTTTACGTCCACATAACTTAGCGGTTCAACAAAAAGAGACAGATAGAATAAGTACTAGGCTTACAAAGAAGTTCTGGGTTCGATCTGTTTGACTAACGGCGGTCCTCCAGCATGGCCGCAGTCAAATGACTGAAAACAAATAAAGGAATATATATATATATATATATATATATATTCCTTTATAAGCTTTATGCACATGTGTTGTTTGGGGCACATATGCTCACAGTGAATTAAATAGCTACTTTTATATATATATATATATATATATATATATATATTATATATAATATATATATATATATAAGGATAAGATCGATATTTAAATACTGATCTTATCAGGTGGCCAGCATGGGAATAAAAACCTTCAAAGGTAATGATTATTTAAAATTATAATTTAGGGTATCTAAAAGATACCACCACGCTAGAAATAGCAGTCAAAACTTGACTCTAAAACCACATTAAATGGTCATACATGCTGTATGACCATTTAATGTGGTTTTAGAGTCAACCCTAAATTATAATTTTTATGTATGTGTGTGTGTGTATATATATATATATATATATATATACAACAGGCTACTTTTAGTTTCTGCTTAAAATACCCCCTCACAAAGCTTTGGTCAGCCCAAGGCGATAGCAGAAGACACTTGCCCAAGGTTCCAGACAGTGGGACTGAACTTGGACCCATGTGGTTGGGAAGCAAGCTCCTTACTGCACAGCCGTACTAGAGAAGACAAAAACCTCAGTTAGCAAGGATACACAACTTCACTGCTAAGATCAATATAAGTGGACAAGAGAATATACAACACACACACACACACACACACACTCATCCACAAATTCTCCATTATGAGTCATACTTCCAGCAGGGGATAGGTTCAAAACAGTATTCTTTTCTACTCAAGACACAAGGCCCGAAATGTTTAGGGAGGGGGGCAGTCGATTAGACCGACCCCAGTACGCAACAGGTACTTAATTTATAAACTCCAAAAGGATGAAAAGGCAAAGTCGACCTCGGTGGAATTAGTTTTGCATCAGCTTGCTATCATTTCCTTCCTAAGTCCCAACATCCTTATATACATCTATATACTGTTTTGAACTAATTCCACCGAGGTCGACTTTGCCTTATATTTTGCATATATTTCATCGTTTAACGTCCGCTTTCCATGCTGGCATGCGCTGGACGATTTGACTGCACCAGGCTCCAATCTGATCTGGCAGAGTTTCTACAGCTGGATGCCCTTCCAACCGAGATGCCAGTCATCGAATTATATATATTCGAATTATATATATATATATATATATATATATATATATGCATATATTTACTCTTTACTTATTGTTTCAGTCATTTGACTGCGGCCATGCTGGAGCACCGCTTTTAGTCGAGCAAATCAACCCCGGGACTTATTCTTTGTAAGCCCAGTACTTATTCTATCGGTCTCTTTTGCCGAACCGCTAAGTAACGGGGACGTAAACACACCAGCATCGGTTGTCAAGCAATGCTAGGGGGACAAACACAAACACATACGACAGGCTTCTTTCAGTTTCCGTCTACCAAATCCACTCACAAGGCATTGGTCGGCCCGGGGCTATAGTAGAAGACACTTGCCCAAGATGCCACGCAGTGGGACTGAACCCGGAACCATGTGGTTGGTTAGCAAGCCACTTACCACACAGCCACTCCTGCGCCTATTTATATATAATATATATATATATATAATATATATATATATATATATATATATATATATATATATATATATATATATAGAGAGAGAGAGAGAGAGAGAGAGGAGAGAGAGAGAGATCAGTGTAAACAAACACACGCATCAAAAGAGTGTCACGTCAGGTCAAGCACATGTCCCATCTCCGAAATTCCATCCACTTTCATTGACATTAAATTCCAAACGCTTGATTTTTTCCAACAAAACTACTGTTGTATCCAGATTTATAGACATCCGTCTATAAATGACTCCTGTTGAGTTTCGTAAAACAACAGATGCGTGCTTTGTCCGCTTCGCGCTAAAAACAAAATTATTGCATCAGAATCGAATGTAATGCATATTCATCAAACACGATACTCAGGGCGTGACGGAGAACAACAATTTAATTATACATTATATCGTAACATCTGTACTTTTGAATATATATTATATATAATATAAAGTTTTAGTTAGGTTTCAAATTTTGGCACAAGGCCAGCAATTTAGGGGGAGGTTGTAAGCCGACCCCAGTCCTCAGATTTTTATTGACCGGGAAAGGATGAAAGGTAAAATTGACCTCGAAATTTAAACACAGAACATATATATATATATATATATATATATATATATATATATATATGGCCATATATACACACACACACTTTACTTCACACAAGGACACATATAGAGATACACGTCCACACATATGGAGATGCACATCCATACATACAAACTCGGACACGTAAACACATGAATATGCAGAATACATACATACAAATATACATACATACATACATATATTTCGTTTTTTCATTTTATCTAGTTTCAGCTCACGAGCTGTGACCATGCTGGGGCACGTGTAAGCCCACAATCATACTAACCCACACATGCGCACCAACATAAAGGAACGCAGTGTGAATAATGGACAGTCAAAACTATTGAAAAGGTTGCAAGAGGCAACGAAAATTTTAGAAAAATAAAAAAGAAACAAGTGGAAATTTTACGGGTATGTTAAATTTTCAGACACTAAAAGAGAATGACTTTCCCCAGACACAATAGAATATGCTTCAACACGTGAACTCACATAAAGTATCTTGCAAACCAAATCTCAAAACGATATATATAAATTTAAAATAAGGGTGAAAAATTGGATATTACTTGGATTAATATCAATTTAAAACCAGTGGTCTAGCATATTAAAATCTGAAGATTCAGAAAACCTAAGTATGTAATATATATATATATATGCAGGTATGGTGATGCAAACAGGAAAAAACAGAACTCAAAATATGAATATTTTTATTAAAATTTAGCAAAAGTAAGAGTGACTCAAGGTTCGAGAGTTTCATGTATTGGCAATGCAAGAAATTCTCACACCTTGAGTCCCTCTCACTGGATGTGTAATGTCAGTGTACATACACGACAGCGTGTAAGTGCCCTGAGTGAAAAGTTGGACATAAAAGGCATCATATTTGGTGTTCAAGAGAGACAACTGCACAGGTATGGTCATGTGTTGAGTATGGATGAGGACAGCCGTGTGAAGTGTCACCCTAACAGTGGAAGGAACCTGTGGAAGAGGTAAGCCCAGGAACACATGGGATGAGGTGGTGAAGCATGAACTTCGAATGTTGGGCCTCACGAAAGCAATGACAAGCGACTGAGACTTTTGGAGATATGCTGCGATTGAGAAGACCCAGCAAGTCAAGCGAAATCAGAGCCATGGATAATGCCAGTGACGCATAACTGTCCCATTTAAAAGTACCCCTCACTCTTCAGGCAATATGCTGTGCTTGAGAAGACCTGTTGAGTCAAGTGAAATCATAGTCATGGCCAATGCCAGTGCCGCCTGACTGGCTTTTGTGTCGGTGGCATGTAAAAAACACCATTCAAGCAAGGTCAATACCAGTTCTGCTTGACTGGCCCTCATGCTGGTGGCATTTAAAAAGCACCAACTATTCTAGGAGTGGTTGGCATTAGGAAGGGCATCCAGCTGTAGAAACCTTGCCAGATCAGACTAGTCCTCAGTCAACCCATGCCAGCATGGAAAGCAGACATTAAACGATGATGATAATGATGATGATATATATATATATATATATGATGACAGATATATATATATCATCATCATCGTTTAGCGTCCACTTTCTAATCTGGCATGGGTTGGACGTGTTGACTGATGATACACAAACACTCGACTATGAGTGCATTGAATCTTATAGTAGAAACAACTGTGAGCTAATGAAGTTCATTACATGCTTTCTTTTTCCATTGTCATTTATATAATCTCTTATTGCATTGTGTACTTGGCTAATGCTTTTCTCTGAAGCATATATACATTGAATCCCAATGCCAGGTTATTGATATCATTATACTTAATCAAAATATTAAAATATGCATCATGCATACACACACACACACATACCAAGCCAAAACAGACAATGAACCTGGTGTGACTACTGGCCTTGCTGGCCCTTGTCAAACTGTCCAGCCCATGCCAGCAATGAAAACAGACATTAAATGATGATATATATATATAATAATAATAATAATTATAATAATAATATATATATATATATATATATATTATATATATATATATATTAAAATTATAATTTAGGGTATCTAAGAGATACCGCCACGCTGGAAATAGTAGCCAAAACCTGACTCTAAAACCACATTAAATGTTCATACAGCACCAGGAGAGAAAACAAAAAGACAAAATGAACTAGCAAAAAATTACTGGATAATTCCAGATCCAGGATTTCAGCCTTTGCATAAGAAATGCTTTGCCTCTTCAGTGGAATGTACGCAGAAAGTAACATAAATACACATATATATACATATAACATACGAATACTTACATATACGAACATAAACATACATATATATGCACATATGCAACACGACCAGTTTAAATTGTCCACCTTATAACTCCTCGTGTGATATGGTTAAAACATCACCGAAGTAAATACAATCATCATCATCATCATCATCATCATCATTTAGCGTCCGTTTTCCATGCTAGCATGGGTTGGACGGTTCAACTGGGGTCTGTGAAGCCGGAAGGCTTCATCAGGCCCAGTCAGATCTGGCAGTGTTTCTACGGCTGGATGCCCTTCCTAACGCCAACCACTCCGTGAGTGTAGTGGGTGCTTTTTACGAATGATGAAATAAATTTTAAATTTTATATATATATACAAAGTCTTAGTAAGTAGGAAGGTAGACAAATCATAAATCCCTTCAGGTACATGGCCCTGCTTGATCTGTAGAAAAAGTGTAAGTAGAAATGCCCTAAGATGTACCTGGTGTAAACTATGGATACAGAAGAGGTGCAGCAATATCAAAGGAAGGTTAACTGGGAAGATAGTTTTTGTGTTTCAAAAATGTATATACAATAAAAACTGAGGCAAAAGGTATTAATCATACCTAAATGCATGTTTGTATGGGCACACATACTCCTGCATCCTTGTATTTGCATATACCTGTGGATAAACATAGGTATATAACCTTGTAAACGACACCATATATTTATGAGTGCATATCTTTTATCTTTTTCAGTCATTAGACTGCAGCCTTACTGAAGAACCATTTTGAAGAATTTTTAGTAGAATGAATTGACAGAAGTGCTTATTTTTTGAAGCCTAGTAGTGATTCTATCAGCCTCTTTTGCTGAACCACTAAGTTATAGGGACATAAACACACCAACACTGGTTGTCAAGCAGTGATAAGAGACAAACACAAGCACAGACACACACATATATGCACATATATATTATATTTAGTGAGCTTTATCATATATATATATATATATATATATAACTCCAAGAAAGTTAGAGGTTGTGAATCCAACCAAATAAGGGATAATATCTATCCAATATACTGCTGGTAGAATATCCAATTATTTACTGGTATCTTTATATATTAATATATATTATATCTTATATGTAAAGCATAATATGTTATACATGTATGTATATTCTTGTAATTGTCAGTTTAAGTAAATAAATAAATAAGTTAACATAATATAATGTCTAAAAGTTGATGAACCACCTATTGATCTCCTCCATTTTCTAATTGCTCTTTGGAGCCTGGTGCAGCCATCTGGTTCGCCAGTCCTCAGTCAAATCGTCCAACCCATGCTAGCATGGAGAGCGGACGTTAAACGATGATGATGATGATGATGATATATATATATATATATATATATATATACATGCATGCATACATATATGGTGAGCTTTTTTCAGTTTCCCTCCACCAAATCCACTCACAAGGCTTTAGTTGGCTTGAGGCTATAGTAAAAGACACTTGCTCAAGGTGCCCCGCAGTGGGACTAAACCTAAGACCTAGCAGTCTCTTAACCATACAGTCACATCTGTGCATATCCACACAGTCACACTGTATCTAATATATATACAGATCTACAAAAACAAGCATGTACATAGGTGTAACGCCTTTTTATAATGATACAAGATTGACACCCAACAAGAATAAGTATTACTACAGCTTGAGTTATTCAAACCATCAAATAGTTGGTTAGGTATTTAATTAACTCACTATAAAGAAGTGTTATTGAACCAGTGTATGCGTGATATAACGACCCTCCCAAGACACATCAATACATATATATATATATATAAAACCATCAGTTTTACATCTATTTTCCATACTTGAATAAATTAGGTAGGTCTTCTACAACATCTAGCTATTTATTGTGACCCTTTGTCATCTCCTTCACGAGATTCAGCCTTCTAAGATCACCCTTCATCACGTCTTCCCATAACCTCCTTGTTTCTTTTCTTTTACGCCCCAGTAAGTTTCTTACATCTGAATTGCTTGGCACTTTTTTGACGCAGATGCCATCTTCCATACACTTCACATGTCTATAACAGCTTAGTCTTGCATGACAACCGGTACCTCTATTACTCATCTTTTTTTTTTTTTTGGTTCATTTGCAGTCCATTGTTCATGCATACTAATATTACACCTAGTAGGTGATTGTCTCATTTATTTCTACCCTTAAAATATCTTTCGCATTTAGTACAATTTTATTGCTACTGTGCAGCATAGCACTTCATACGCAATCTACTCTTCACACAGAACAGGTAAGAGCTCAATAAACTTTTTCCAACCAGTTCTTACTCTGACTGCTATGCTTCGGCATATCCTATCCACTACTAATTTAGTCACCTTAGTAATGGATGCTACCAACAACTTCAAAGGAGTTCCCTTCTCCAGATAATGAGTAATTTCTTACTAACTTTTTCTGACACATTTACTTGTACAAAGTCCTTTTTTCTTTGTTAGCCTATTTCTGATCCCACTGCATTTTTGTACACTTGTAGCTTACATTTGGTACACCATATGGCATTCCTAAATACTCATTTTCTGCACATTGTGCATGGCTAATGTTGTGAATGGCAGTAGAATCGTGACTTCTTTCTTAACTAAAACTTTTGTCTTTGAAGATTTTCTGCAACTCTTTTGTTAAACTTCTGTTGAAATACATTAACTTTGTTCCAATTAGTTTTTAAAATGATAAAGAATTTACTAAGATAGCTTTGTCATTGTTAAGCTAGTATCTGAAACAAATTAACATGAAATCTTGGGAAAGATCTAAAGCAGGAAGTCTGTCATAGAACAGGCAGATTAGTATCAAAAGGATTAAAATATCCCGATTCTAGTTTTTGCTTCCATATTTGGAATTTGTTTCATTCATTCTTCTACTGATTAAGATTTGAAAACAAGATCATTACCATACAAAAGTACCTATGAACTGCCAGTGTTGAACTACTCTAATGAACTGGAGAACTATAATAAAGAAGAAGAGGCTGAGAACAAGTCCAGATGGGCAACTGTCTGCATGCTAAATATTAACTCTCACTTTGTAAGGCGGTGAGCTGGCAGAAACGTTAGCACGCCGGGCGAAATGCTTAGCGGTATTTCACCTGCCGCCACGTTCTGAGTTCAAATTCCACCGAGGTCGATTTTGCCTTTCATCCTTTCGGGGTTGATTAAATAAGTACCAGTTATGCACTGAGGTCGATACAATAGACTTAATCTGTTTGTCTGTCCTTGTTTGTCCTCTCTGTGTTTAGTCCCTTGTGGGTAGTAAAGAAATATAAATATTAACTCTCACTTTATTGTTAGAAATTTTATAAATGGTTTGTATGACTCACACTACCCATATATCAATATATAGTTTTCTTAATATAGTATCCTGTCAAAGGCTTTCTCCAGGTCAAAAAATGGACACAAACCTGAAATACATCATCATCATTGTTTTAATGTCCACTTTTTCATGCTTATATGGATCAAATGGAGTTTACCGAGACAGATATTCTGTGACCAGATGCCCTTCTTGTAACCAAGCCATACCTGTCTCCAAGTAAGGTAATATTTCCCTGAGAACCGATATATTTCCATGGAGGATTGGAAATGAAAGATATTCCTTGCATCATAACAACACATGTTTACAGCTCACATGAAGTCAAGGAAAGGAGGCAGTAACACACACATATATATATATATATATATATATATATACTTATCCACACACACACATGTATAGTGTGTGTGTATATATATATATCCACACACACATACATGATCCACTCCTTTCAGTTTCCATCTACCACAGGGCTTTGGTCAGCTTGGGGCATTCGTCTAAGGTGCCTGTCATACAGTGGGACTGAACCTGAAACTACGTGGTTGGGAAGCAAACTTCTTACCACACAGCCATGCCTGCGCCTAATCAAATTTCTTTCCTAATTAGTTGTGCTACAACTCTTTCTGATATATTCATAATTTGGTCCGTCAGTTTTATGCATCTTGCTAGCATGACCTTTGACCTTATAGCAGTTGATGATACTGCTGTGCAGTACTGATTTAAAAGGAAGGTAAAAGGTGCAATTGCTCCAAGCACCCTTGGCAAGAGGCCCTTTTCGCATCCCTGATGTATAATTGGGTCCCCCCACCTTGTATTAAACCTTTTGTATGTTCAATTACAATTGCATGTAACAAAACACATGTGAATTTAGTGATTTGTTGTGTATTTTGAATTTTGTACGAGAGGGGCTCACCAAAAGTGAAGTTTCTCGGGACCCTACAGGATCTAAATCTAACCCTGTTTGCAAACCAGCCACTGCTGACTACACTAGTGGCTGCGCATCTTATTTTGTTGTATATTTTCTCCTCTCAGCGATGGTCAGCAGATCCCTTTATTAATTTCATAACTAAGTTTACTACTTCTTTTTAACGTACCTTTTTTGTCTTTGTAACCAAGGTGACCATGCGTATATCGATAAGGATGAAATGAAAGCGAAAGAGAGAGACTCTAAAAAATAACAATACAACTGGGAGTGGAATAAGCAAGGTTCCAACCAGGCAGAAGGTGGCATGATCATGGAATGGCACTTCAGAGTCATAAAAGCTAAGCAAATCTGAAAGAGGAAGTGAGGAAAGTAAACCTGACTTATACTAACTGACAAAGAAGCGGAAATATATAAGTTCACCATATACATATGTTAAATAAAAAAAGACAACAAAGCCAAGGCTGTGTGGAATTTTCAGGACATTTATAAAGAGTAAGTTAGTCTTACAGCTGTTTCTGGGATATTAGGGATATTCCTTCATCAGAGACGATGTGAGATGGTTATATAGAGGGAAATAATAGAGTTCAATATAGGGAGTTATATTGGAATATATATATATATATATATATTATATATATATATATTCTTATGTACACACGTGTATATTTTGATTGGCTTATAAATAATATAAAACGAAACAATAACAGCAGAAAATGTTACTTACCTACACACGTTGCGCCCAATACAGTCACAGCAACTTTCGGAGGACCGCAATCGGGAAATAGTGGATTCAGTATATAACTGGCAAAAGTAAATGCTGTTATAGCATTACCGGTCGGTATGATGATAACGTTTGCAACCCAAAGATAAAGGAAAGCGGGCAGTCCTCCGTAGATTTCTTTAATGTAAGCGTAATCGGCCCCGGAGTCGGGAATACACGTGCCTAGTTCTGCATAGCACATGGCTCCAACCAATGCCATCATACCGCATATTGCCCATACTATAACAGATAAACCAGGCGAACCGGCTTCGAGTAATACACCTTTCGGTGAAACGAAGATGCCGGAGCCAACAACAATTCCAATAATGAAGGTACAGCCATGAAGAAGTCCGAGTTCTTTCTTTAGTTTGATCGGTTCCGAAGAATCGTTGTCTCCTTCGCTTCCGTCTGCTTTACCAACACCAGCAACAGCTCCGCCACCGCTGTAACCATTGATAGCGGTGACTGGCTTTCCGTTTCTCATTCTTAACCTCCGATCGTAGTAAAATCCGTATACGTGTCGCAACTGTAGTAAAACAAATGTGTGATAAAGCAGTTGTGTGTCGAAGGAATAAAAGGTTTATTAAGAGAGAGAGAAATGCATGTTAAACAAAATAAAACCATCATCTGTAGCTACTATGTCCTCAACACGCTAGGAATGAAGAAGCAGCAGCAGCAGTAGTAGTAGTAGTAAATAGTTGTGGCATGCTGTTGATTATGATGTTTGTGATCATGGTGCGAGAGAAGCAGGAAGAGATGAAAAATAGAAGAAAGAGAGTAAAACTGAATAAGAGAGGGTTTTAAAAAGTAAATAGACAAAAGCTGGGAGGAGAAAAGAAAAGACGAGACAGCAGGAGAATAAGGTGCGTGGAGTTGGTAGGAGAAGCATTTGTAGGAGTGGATAGAAAGACGCGGGAGAAGTTATTGTCGATGTGATTTGCTATTTCTCTTAGCTTTCACAAGCAAAGAAACTCTTTGTTAATGTAAATATGTAAATCAAAATGAAATAGAAAATTTACCTGAAAACTTCGATCAACTTTTTTTTTTCAGATTCTAAAAAGAGCGAGTAAAATATAAAATAATTGTTCCAACATCGACACATGTTTGGCGCGTTTAACTCAATATTTACTTATATTGCTCTATGGATTTTATCATACTCTAGTAATAATGTATTTTATTTGCCACAAGACTAACGGCAAGGGAACATTACAAGGATAAATTACAAAAATGATAGGGGGTTTGCGCAGAATCGATTGCGGAAAAAAATGTATGTACTACGTTCAACCCGAATGAAATCCATTCAGAGCCAAACAATGTTCCTGTCAGGGCGAAATTCTGCTTTAAGCGCACCATATAACCCCTCGTAACTTATTCATTCTTTGTAATTTTTAGTCTACTAGAGACGAAAGATTGCCAGACAATGTTTCGTTTACCATAAATGAAACATTGCTAAATAAAATTTATTTTAACTTTACGAAAATTTTTAAAAATTCTTTTTTAGATTCTTGAATTTTTTTAAAAATCAGTTTAAACTACATATAGTCCTAATTTTTGGTTTAAATTCCAGCAATTGACCAGTAAATGTGTTTGCGGGGAGAAAAATATTGGAAAACATTCTAACATCAGACTGACAAACGAGGATGGTATGAGAGGTGGTCGTGACATGTGCTAGCTAAATAGCCCTTAAATCACACACCAAAAAGTTTTGGTGGAGTACAAAATCGTATGAATTTCCGTGTATAGAACACAAATACCCAAAAATTTTCTGAAAATTCCAAAAAAAAAAAGAAATGTTATGAGGGATTATAATGGCGTGCTTAAAGCAGAATTCAGTCCCTCTCAAATCTAGAATTGCTGTCTTCCGAGAGCAAATGTTTTCAAGTTATGTTCTCAGACTAACATGTTCATTCGGGCCGAAGTCCCATTTGAAAGGAAATGGACATGCAAGCATATGACCAAAATGTGGGGGAAAAAAATACAGAGGAAACTAGAGTCGCGGTTTCCGTTGTATGAAAATAGAATATTAAAAAAAAAATCGAATTAAGGAAATTACTACCCCTTTCCTTTCCCATCAGTCTTCTTTTTCAGTTCCGAAAAAATACAGAGTGAAAAGTAAAACAATAAAGGTGGATTTTATTACGATTGGATGTTGTGGTCCCAACCTACATGCAGAAAACAGTAATGTGTAATGGAAACATTCATACCACTCACACGTGTTTTACCGGTGTCATTTTGTATATAATTCCTGATATTAAATTTCACTTGCAAGCTAACAAAACCTTCTAAACCATAAAAGTAAGGCAAGGCTTCAGTGGCTGACCGGGGCTTGCAGGGTCGAAGCTCAACCCGGCTCTCTTCCCATTTTGTTGTGTTTCACCCGATTTATGTCGTAAATTTTATTATGTCGTCGTTTTAATGTAATAATCATTCGAGACCCTACAATTTATTTGTATTGTCCTCCTGTAGGCAATAAAGAATTTAAGCTAACAAAACCTTTGTCGAGTGTACAGGTGGATGTGGTGTTGCCTCTCGCAGTGAGTTGTACCTACTCTCAGCTATTGATACTGGGCTATTCAGGTCTTAGATACAGGAGGAACATTCATAGCTTTTTACATAAATATTTTTGGGCTTGTGGGCAGATATAAACCAATGGCCTTTCAGTTTAACTTGTAAACCTTGTTTCATTTTGTTCTTAATTTTTTTTTTCTTAATTTTTTTTTTCTTATTTGTATTGAATTTTTTTCAGGTAATAAAATCGACTGAATCTACCTCCAGGTTAAAGGTTTTAATTGTATTGGTGATCTTTGAAGGCTGCAAAGGTACAGCCTCTTCTGATTACATCTAATATTACATTTGCAACCGTAGAATGAATGAGTCGAAAGGTTCGGCTGAAATTCTTCCACCTCTTGAGCTACATATTTGCTTACACTTTTTACATACATGCAGGGCCGACTCTAGGGCAAGCTGCCCTTACAAGTATATTTGTTTTTAAACTTTCACTAAGAGTAAAACTGAAAATATAGACTAATGAACACATGGTACTATCAAACTAATTCATGAGCGCATAAGTAATGGGTGTTAAGATGAGGTCACTTGGGTAAGGAATGATCATGCTTCTTTTCTCTTTTAATAATGCTTGTTCTTGTTTTTACCATAGCTGCCTCTGCGTAGTTATTTGTGTTGTTTACTTTTAGTTAGGGGAGAGGGTTGCTAGCACATCACCCTCTACCCACATTTTTCCCATCCACATCTTTACCATTTGGGGCCCTAACAAAATCCGATAACAGGTATAGATGCAAATCTATCTAATTACTTGTCTCTTAAAATCAGGCATAACTTCACGATCGGTCGACTCACAACATCGTTCTTCGTCTTGAGTTTACTTGATAGAGTGTGTTTGTTAACTTGACAAGGTCAAGGTGAGCTCTGATTGGCTGTATGCAAATGAGTTCATTGCTGGGATCCGGAACACTGTTGGGGAAAAAAAATTCGCGCCCCGGGCGACTGCCTGAGTTGCCGGTACTTTGAGCCGGCCCTGCATATATGTACATAGAAATGAGAACCCTCTTTGTCGTAAAACTGTTTACACACATGAATATTATTTTGAAGTCATGTCAAAAGAAAAGAAAGATATTTAGTCGGACTTAAGAAACACTAACAAGTTGGAATTTCTCCATTTTCATTGGGATTTTTCAGATTTTTTTCTCGGTGCCCTTGGAAATGCTCTGGGCTATCTTTTTAGCAAAAATTGAATTCCGAAGAATTATGGGTCCCCTCTCTGGACCATTTTGGTCGGTTTTGTGAGCACTATGCATTTAAAAACTATAGAAAAGGAGGGAAATATTTTCGGACGAAAGAGTTGTGATTTAAGGGAGATTTGGCTGTTGTTTCTAGCATATCCAATGGCCGGTAAGGTTTAGGGTTGATAAAAATCAAAAATCTTCAAAATGAATTTTCTAATAGCTTAGATGAGTTTATGCTATTAATGAGAAAATATTGAAAAACATCAATACTTGTCCGAGTGAGAAAGAAAGGTGGTCATAGGATATGCTAGAAACAATAGCCAAATTTCTCTTTAATCACACACCTTTGCATCTGAAAATATTTACTTCATTTCTTTTTACCAAAAAGGCTTCTCTTATAGTTTTCAAGTGTGTAGTGCCCAACAAAGTTATTGTACTCGGTGCCCACAAAATCGGTCAGAGAGAGGGGTAAAGACAAAAAAAAACATTTTTCAGTTTTTTTTTTTTTTGCTAAAATGCCCAGAGCATTTACAAAGGTACCATGGAAAAAAATTTTTTAAATCCCTGTCAAAATGGAGAGATTCCAACTTGGTGCTTCCTAAGTCCAACATCTGCTGATATTCACTTGTATTTGATTTAGGCACATCCATTAAAATGTCCGGAAAAACAAATCCAAGATCACAGTTAGAGTTTTGTCACATGAAAAACTAATGGAAAGATAATGAAAAATTAATGAAAAACTAATTAAAGACTAATGCAAAAATAATGAAAAGCTAATGAAAAATTAATGAGAGACTAATGAAAAGACTGATAATGAAGACCGTCCAAGTTGATTTCTTTCTAAGAAATCTAGGATTTAAAATGTAAATTATGAATTCATCATAATTGAAATTGACAAGGACAGAAGATTCCTTTTTATTCTTTTACTTGTTTCAGTCATTTGATTGCGGCCATGCTGCAGCACCACCTTTAGTCGAATGAATCAATCCCCAGGACTTATTCTTTGTAAGCCTAGTATTTATTCTATCGGTCTCTTTTGCCGATTTACTAAGTTACAGGGATGTAAACACACCAACATCAGTTGTCAAGCGATGGTGGGAGGACAAACATACACACACACACACACACACACACATATATATATATACGATGGGCTTCTTTCAATTTCCATCTACCAAATCCACACACAAGGCTTTGGTCGGCCCAAGGTGCCACGCAGTGGGACTGAACTCGGAACTATGTGGTTGGGAATGCAAGCTTCTTACCACACAGCCACTCCTGCACTTATCTCTTTGATGTCTCATTCAGTTCATTTCTAACCTAAGCTAGAATATTTCTGGGGGTGACTTGCTTGTCCATCCTCACAGGTGGAAATACAGTGATGATGATGATGATGATGAGTCCTGTACCTAAGTGGCATAAAGGTTATCAACGAAAGTTTAGTTTCCATATAGTAACTTTGAAGCATGTCAGCTTGATGGCATTCACCCTTTAACATACGTCATTATCATCATTGCTTTAACCCTTTCAGCCTGGCTGGTACATATTTGTACCAGGCAAAAATTTTATGACCCAAATCTTTAAAATTCCTATTCTGTGTGATGCAGTATAATACCACTCCTGTTTTTCTGGTATGTAGCACCAAGACTAATCAGAGTGTATGACACTATAATGGCAGCTCAAATGGCTCGCATATATACAAAACCCCGCTATTACTGACTTAGGAAAAAATTCCGGGTTGAAAGGGTTAACGTTCACTTTCCCTGGTCACATCAGTTGAGTGGAATTTTATGGTTGGATACCTTGCCTCTTAACAACACTCTTCTGTTTCCATTACTTGGACACAGGTGAGGATTTTCACAGAAGATTGGAAATGAAAGGCACTGCTTGTAAATGTTCATTTACAACTATTATGCAATGCCTTGATAAGAAGACAGCCACACTGACACACAACCATGCACACACATGTACATATACATATGTATGTATATATATAGATATATATATGTGTGTGTGTGTGTATAAATATCATTATCGTTAAATGCCTGCTTTCCATGCTGGCATGGGTTGGACAGTTTGACTGAGGACTGGCGAGTCAGATGGCTGCACCAGGCTCTGTGGAGTGCAATGGCCCAGTGATTAGGGCAGCGGACTCGCTGCCATAAGAACGCGGTTTCAATTCCCAGACCGGGCATTGTGAGTGTTTATTGAGCAAATATCCTTTACCTTATTTCCAACCACCAGCCAAGTATACATGTGGAGACAGCCAAAAGAAGCATTTAACCAGACTGCCTTCTTCCAACTGTTAAACATGGAAAAGGATCTGTGATGATCTGGCAGGGGTGCCATATCTTGGAAATCCACTAGCCCATTGGTTTCCCTTTATGGCAAAATTAATAGTCAGGACTATTTAATCATTTTATCTTATCAAATTCATCCTATAGTTGTGGAACTGTACCCAGAGGGAAATGCAATCTTTCAGGATGTTAATGCACCAATTAACACAGCTAAAGTTGTTATTGAATGGCATGAGGAATATTCTAGTGAAGTTGAACATCTTATCTGGCCACCACAATCCCCAGATTTCAATATTATTGAACATTTATGCTACATTTTAGAAAAACAAGTAAGGAGTCTATATCCTCCACTATCATCACTACAAGAACTGGAGACTGTTTTAGCTGAAGAATGGATAAAAATTCCTTTGGAAACAATTCAAACTTTGTACAAGTCCATACCTCATAGAATTCAATCTGTAATTACTGCCAAAGGCAGTCCTACCCCATATTAAAATAAATTTGTTTGAAATTTTATGGTGTTTCCATTATTTTGTCCAACCCCTGTATATATGTATATATATATATCATCATCATTGTTTAACGTCCGTTTTCCATGCTGACATGGACGGTTTGACAGGTCTGGAGAGCCAGCAGCTGTACCAGGCTCTAATCTGATCTGGCAATGTTTCTACAGCTAGATGCCCTTCCTAATGCCAACCACTTCAAGAATGTAGTGGGTGCTTTTTACGTGTCACTGGCACAGGAGCTAGTCAGGCGGGCCTAGCATCAATCACGTTCAGATGGTGCACTTTACATGCCACTGGCGCAAGAGCCAGTCAGGGGGTACTAGCATCAGCTACGATCAGTTGGTGCTTTTTACATGCCACTGGCATGGGATCCAGTCAGGCAGACCTGGCATTGACCACTTTCGGATGATGTTTTTTACATGCTACCGGCACAGGAGCCAGTGGCCACAGCTACGATATTAGTTTTACTTGACTCAACAGGTCTTCTCAAGCATATCATATCACCTGACACATCAGGGGTATTCTTAACAGGGCCAGACATGCATGGCTGTGATTTCACTTTAGTTGCTGGGTCTTCTCAATCACAGCATATCTCCAAAGGCCTCTGTGAGGCCCAATGTTCGAAGGTCATGTTTCACCAACTCATCCCATGTCTTCCTGAGTCTACCTCTTCCACAGGTTCCTCCTACAGTTAGGGAGTGGCACTTCCTCACACAGCTGTCTTCTTTCATACATAACACATGACCATACCAGCACAGACGCCTCTCTTGCACACCACATTTGATGCTTCTTATGCCCAACTTTTCTCTCAGGGTACTTACACTCTGTCATGTATGTACACTGATATTACACATCCAGCGGATCATACTAGCTTCATTTCTTTCAAGCCTACGCATGTCCTCAGTATTCATGGCCCATGTTTCACTGCTGTGTAGCAGTTCACACACATGCATTATACAGTCTACCTTTCACCCTGAACAAGAGGCCCCTAGTTGCCAGCAGAGGTAGGAGCTCCCTGAACTTTGCCTAGGCTATTCTTACTCTAGTTGCTACACTCTCAGAGCAGCTATCCCCACTACAGACTTGGCCACCTAGGTAGCGGAAACTATTAATTACTTTTAGTTTTTCCCCGTGGCATTTGATAAAATCTGTTTTCTGTAATTCTTCAGTGTTTATTGCCCCTGTGCATCTGTCACAGACAAAAACTATTTTCCTGGTTAACCTTCCTTTGATATTGCTGCACCTTTTATGTGTCCATAGCTTACACTGGGTAAATCGTATGGAGTTTCTACCCATGCCTTTTCTACAGATCGAGCAGGGCCATTTACCTGAAGTGGGTTATGATTTTACAGCCTTCCTACTTACTAAGACTTTGGTTTTTGCTAGGTTAACACTAAAGCCCTTCGATTCTAGACCTTGCTTCCACACCCTAAACTTCGTCTCCTTTTCTGGCAGTGACTCAGTTATTAGAGCAAGGTCATCAGCGTAGAGGAGCTCCCAGGGGCAGCCTGTCTTGAATTCCTCTGTTATTGCCTGGAGGACTATAATGAATAAAAGGGGACTGAGGGCTGATTCTTGGTGAACCTCTACTTCTACTTGGAATTCTTTACTATATTCACCTTACTGACAGCATCCCTGTACAGGGCTTGTACAGCTCTTACCAACCACTCAGCTATCCCCAGTTCCCACATTGACCACCAGATAAGGGATTGAGGGACCCTGTCAAAGGCTTTCTCCAACTCAACAAAAGCCAGGTACAGAGGTTTATCTTTCACTAGGTATTTCTCCTGCAGTTGCCTTACAAGAAATATAGCATCACTGGTGCTTCTGCCTGGCACAATACCAAACTGCATCTTATCTAGGCTAACTCTCTCCTTAATTAGTTGCGCTATGACCTTCTCTAACTTTCATCACCTGATCCAATAAGTTGAGACTCCTGTCTAAAACATCACCTTTCCCCTTGTAGCAGTTGACTATGGTGCTGCTACACTCGTCATTGGGTATGATTCCTTCATGAACTACCTGATTTATGATGTGGGTGACAAGACCATAACCCACACCGCCTGATATTTTAAGCATCCCAGTGGTGATTCCTGATGGGCGAGGTGCTTTCTCTGTCTTCATATCCTTAATTGTTTTATCTACCTGGGTGCTGTTGATTCGGATAGCTGGTCCCTCAATTGGGTCAACCTTTGGCAGACTCTTCCTCTCATTCATATATATATACTCTATAACTCTTTTACTTGTTTCAGTCATTTGACTGTGGCCATGCTGAATCACCACCTTTAGTCAAGCAAATCGATCCCAGCACTTATTCTTTGTAAGCCTAGTACTTATTCTATCTGTCTCTTTTTGTTGAACCACTAAGTTATGGGGACGTAAACCCACCAAGCAATGTTGGGGGGACAAACACAGACACACATACATATATATATATATATATATACAACAGGCTTCTTTCAGTTTCCATCTACCAAATCCACTCACAAGGTTTCAGTCGGCCCGAGGCTATAGTAGAAGACACTTGCCCAAAGTGCCATGCAGTGGGACTGAACCCAGAACCATGTGGTTGGTAAGTAGCTTGCTTCCCAACCACATGGTCCTGGGTTCAGTCCCATTGTGTGGCACCTTGAGCAAGTGTCTTCTACTATAGCTTCGGGCCGACCAAAGCCTTGTGAGTGGATTTGGTAGATAGAAACTGAAAGAAGCCCATCATATATATATGTTTGTGTCTGTGTTTGTCCCCACAACATCGCTTGGTGTGTTTATGTCCCCATAACTTAGCAGTTCAACAAAAAGAGACAGACAGAATAAGTACTAGGCTTTCAAAGAATAAGTCCTGGGTCAATTTGCTTGACTAAAGGTTGTGCTCCAGCATGGCCACAGTCAAATGACTGAAACAAGTAAAAGAATATGTTTACAGGACATCACCAACTGTGCAAATAACATGAAATACATAAACAAACAAGTGAAATACATATACGAGAAGAAAAATGGGAAACAGGACAAGTAAACACAGAGAAAGGACCCTTTCATTAGTTGTTGGCTGTCTATCTGCTCCTCATTTCGAGCATGCCCCCTACCTCTTCTTGACAACCAGTGTTAGTTCGTTTCCCTGTAACTTAGAAGTTTGGTAAAAGAGCTCAAAAGAATAAGTAGCAGATTAAGAAAGTACTCAGTTGAATTGTTTAACTGAACCCATCAAGGCAATGCTCCAGCATGGCTACAGCCCAATGACTAACACAAGTAAAAGTTAAGGATAAAGTATAATAAGGTGTTCACCATTTTCAAAATGAGTTAATGAATGATTTTTATGTGAATAATTTCTCTCTCTAAAACAATTTTTGTTACATTTACTTCTCAATATACACATTCTTTTTCAATTTCCATGCAAAATGTATCATGTTTTTTAATTCTATCTTTTGAATCTGTATAGGTGCAGGTGTGGCTGTGTGGTAAGAAGCTTGCTTCCCAACCACTTGGTTCCAGGTTCATTCCCACTGCGTGACACCTTGGGCAAGTGTCTTCTACTATAGCCTCAGGCCGACCAAAGCCTTGTGAGTGAATTTGGTAGACGGAAACTGAAAGAAGCCCATCGTATATATGTATATGTTTGTGTGTCTGTGTTTGTCCCCCACCACCACCACCATTCCATTGCTTGACAACCGATGTTTGTGTGTTTACGTTCCCATCACTTAGCAGTTCGGCAAAAGTGACTGATAAAATAAGTACTAGGCTATGGTAGCGAGCTGATCGTTTGCATGCCAGGCAAAATGCTTTGCGGTATGTCGTGTCTTTATATTCTGAGTTCAAATTCCATTCCGCCAAGGTCAGCTTTGCCTCTCATCCTTTCAAGGTCATAAAAGTAAGTACCAGTTGCGTACTGAGGTCAATCTAATCGACTGCCCCCCCCCCAAGTTTCAGGCCTTGTGCCTAGAGTAGAAAAGAATAAGTACTTGGCTTACAAAAGAAATCCAGGGTTTGATTGGTAGGACTAAAGTTGGTGCTCCAGCATGGCCGCAATCAAATGACTGAAACAAATAAAAAAAATATAAAGAATAAGTACACAAATTATTTTGGATCAGTTTATGATTTATTATGAAATTACTGATAGAAATGATTAATTACTGGATGTTAATGATAGAAAAGGAGAACAAGATCATGAACGAAGTATTTTGCGTTAGAAATACATGACAGATTCCTCAGAGTACAGTGAACGTATGTATCTCTGAATGAAAATATACGGGTTAATATGTTCTATTCTACTCTAGGCACAAGGCCCGAAATTTTGGCGGAGGGGCCCAGTCGATTAGATTGACCCCAGTGCACAACTGGTACTTAATTTATCGACCATAAAAGGATGAAAGGACAAGTCAATCTCGGCAGAATTTGAACTCAGAACGTAAAGACAGACAAAATACCTATTTCTTTACTACCCTCAAGGGGCTAAACACAGAGAGGACAAACGGATTAAGTCGATTATATTAACCCCAGTGCGTAACTGGTACTTATTTAATCGACCCCGAATGGATGAAAGGCAAAGTCGACCTCGGCAGAATTTGAACTCAGAACGTAAAGACAGACAAAATACCACCAAGCATTTCACTCGGCATGCTAACATTTCTTTTCTACTCTAGGCACAAAGCCTGAAGTTTTGCGGGAGGGGACTAGTCAATTAGATCAACTCCAGTATGCAACTGGTACTTAATTTATCAACCCTGAAAGGATGTAAGGCAAAGTTGACCTTGGCGGAATTTGAACTCAGAATGTAAAGACAGGAAAGGAATAAAATAAATTAGCAAATTTATCTGATAACCCAACATGCATGTGTGTGTGAGAGAGAGAGAGAATTTTTGATGCAAAGATCCTGAAGACCAGAAATCTAAAAAGAACTCTACACAAGTTAAATATTTATAAAGTGAATAGTTTAATTTACAGATTTAATGTTTTAGTCAAGATATAAGAAATTCCACTTACACTAATTCATTTGCTAGCTCTTCTGAGACAAAATATTTCTTATCTCACACCACACACACATATATATATATATATACTCTCTCTCTTTTACTCTTTTACTTGTTTCAGTCATTTGACTGCGGCCATGCTGGAGCACCGCCTTTAGTCGATCAAATCGACCCCGGAACTTATTCTTTGTAAGCCCAGTACTTATTCTATCGGTCTCTTTTGCCGAACCGCTAAGTGGCGGGGACGTAGACACACCAGCATCGGTTGTCAAGCAATGCTAGGGTGACAAACACAGACACACAAACACACACACACACACATATATATATATACATACATATATACGACAGGCTTCTTTCAGTTTCCGTCTACCAAATCCACTCACAAGGCATTGGTCGGCCCGGGGCTATAGCAGAAGACACTTGCCCAAGATGCCACGCAGTGGGACTGAACCCGCAACCATGTGGTTGGTTAGCAAGCTACTTACCACACAATGTATGTGTGTGTGAGTGTGTGTGTATGTATGTATGTATGTATGAATGAATGAATGCATGCATGCATATATACATACATATATATATACATACATATATATATATATATACACACATACATACATATATATGTATATATATATACACATACATACATATATATATATATATATACATACATACATACATATATATATACACATATTATATATATATATATATACACACACACACATACACACTCACACACACACATATATACATATTTAATATGTACTGCTCTACATCTTAAAATGTGCTTCTTCTTTCGGATTTATAAACGACATATATATATATATATATATATATATATATATATATATATATATATATATATATATATATATACTATTTTACTTGTTTCAGTAATCTGACTGCGGCCATGCTGGAGCACCGCCTTTAATCGAGCAACTCGACCCCGGGACTTATTCTTTTGTAAGCCCAGTACTTATTCTATCGGTCTCTTTTGCCAAACCGCTAAGTAACGGGGACATAAACACACCAGCATCGGTTGTCAAGCAATGCGAGGGGGATAAACATACACACACATACACACATATACATATATATATACATATATACGACGGGCTTCTTTCAGTTTCTGTCTACCTAATCCACTCACAAGGCATTGGTCGGCTCGAGGCTATAGCAGAAGACACTTGCTCAAGATGCCACGCAGTGGGACTGAACCCGGAACCATGTGGTTGGTTAGCAAGCTACTTACCACAGCCACTCCTGCGCCTATATATATATATACATATATATAAATTTAGGATTTAATATTTAGGACTTTGCAATGCATTGACTGTACATTTAACATCCAACCTTTTTATGTTTTTGAACAGATTCAAACAATCTCACACGAATGTGCATTTTGTATTTTATATATTCATATTTATATATTTTATATGAATTTTTAGTATCTATATATTATATATTCTTTTCTACTCTAGGCACAAGGCTTGAAATTTGGCGGGAGGGAAGCAGTGGATTAGATTGACCCCAGTATGCAACTGCTACTTAATTTATCAGCCCCGAAAGGCAAAGTCAAACTCAGCAGAATTTGAACTCAGATCGTAAAGACAGATGAAATACCACTAAGTATTTCACCCAGCATGCTAACGTTTCTGCCAGCTCGCTGCCATTTATATATTATATTGTATATTCTGTATGAGAGATTCTTTCCCAAAATATATTGAAGAAAATTATTTGTTTTGATTGTCAATATCTCAAAAGTTGCTTTTCATTGAAACCTATATTACTTTATATATATATATATATGTATATTGGTATGTATGCATTTGTACACAAATGGAGATGCGCAAGCACACATAAATACATATATACATCTATATTTATGTATATATCAAAAGAGATAGATTTATGGGTGTGCTTGTTTGATTTGTTTAAAATGTATCTGTTTTTATATTATGAAAAAGGCCTATTCTAACAACAAGAGAACTAATTTATTTTTGCAATGTTTATGGACATCTCTGTGCATTTTAAATAGCAATGTTGTTGACATGATAATTTTACCTTTAATTACTCAATCTTGGCTCCAGTAAAATACCTGTTGCTACTATTTTTGTAGTTGATTCAATATACTAATATTACGTTCATTCCTAGTCTAAAATATTCGCTATACATTTATCTATGTATATTTGTACAGTTTACTGAATGCATACATTAACGTATAAAAACTGAAGAAAAGAACATAAGCTTGTACAAACAAATATGTCTGCCGCCTTGTTTGTTGTAAAATAGTTTTCAGTGTCTGTATTTATAGAACACAATATAAACCTGTAGGAGACTTGCTGTACTGCACACCATCTCACGAATAATATATCTCAAAGAAATGGTGGAATTACAACAAGGATGCAGAAGATAGAGGGTAGCATACTATAAAGAAAAAACACATCCACTTTGTCCTTCAGAATTCTTTGTAACACTAAGAAATTCTCTAGAATCTATAGGAAATTGTAAAAATGAAAGTGACCCCCAATATTTGCAATATCTATTTACTGAATTTATGGTAGTGGTGAGGAAATTCTTCAATGCAGATGAGGGTCACTTTGAAAAGGTAAATATGGACTCTTTTGAAAGTGACCCACAGAGGGCCATTGCTCTCCATTCATAAACTATAGAATTAGTGAAATGACCTACAGAAAGCGACAGAGGATATATGGTTGCTTAAGCTACTGAAAATAACAGCCAAATCATTAACATCCAAACACTCATATTCAATCATCTCATTCTTACCTTAAATGTGCTAACACATACCCAGGCCTATTCCAGATTTTTTTGAAGGGGATAGCCACAACAAGACACACACAAGGTATTCTATTCATTTCCTAGCACATTTTTTTTTCTTGCTGTCTTTTTAGGAATATGGATTCACTAGGAGGAGAGGATTCCCAGTCCCCTCATTCCTGCCCCTTTTAGTTGCCTCTCATGCCACGCAGGGAATATAGCAACTGCATTCTGCTGATATCCCCCACCCCAGTCGCAAGGGGACTGTTGCTAGTTAACCCAGAGCTGGGACACTTATAGGTGCTACCACACCAGGTCAGAATAAACCTGGGAACAATAGTGGCTAAGAGATAGTTCCACACTCCTCAAACCCTAAAACCAGGGTCCCACTACCAGATGTAGTTTATAGTCATACTCAGACTTAACTAAAGCTTGCATGACAATGTACAAGCTATGCTGCAGTTTCATACACAAGCTGCAATGTTATCTCAAGCACCCAAGTCAAATGATGTTTCAGATTTGATGTTTACTTGTGTAAGTGAATATCTTAGGTGTGGATGTGTGGTGAGAAGTTTGCTTCTCAACTACATTGTTTTTTCATGATCATAACATCGTAGGTTCAATTCCTGGACAGATAGTTTAATGTGTCCTTAGCCAAGGTATTTCAATTCATGTTCTTCCAGTTTACTTACCAAAAATAAGTACTTAAGGAATGCTAGTGTACCCTTCTCTCCCTCCAGCTGTCACGTTCTTAACCCTTTTGTTTGTATTGAAATACACTACCTTTGTTCCAATAAATTCTGAATATAATGAAGTTATGTGCAGATCCTTCTCGAGTTCCAAGTGTTATGTATACAAAATTCCCTGCAACTGTCATGGCTTTAGGGGTTATCAGCAAAGGACATGTGATGCCTCCTTACTTCTGTCCACAAGGCCTTAGAGTTAACTCTGTCACCTATAGTGAGGTCCTAGAAACAGTTGTTAAGCCCTGGATAGGCAGTGTATATAATGGAAGGTCATCTGTGTTTTAGTAAGACTTTGCACTATTACACATGGCTCTAGTAACATAGGAATGGATGTCTGAAAATTTTCATGATCACATAACCCTGAATATTTGGCCTCCTAATTCCCCAGATCTCAATCCATTGGACTATTACATGAGGAGCGTTGTTGAGAGAGAGCTCAATGAACATGCCCATAACACCAAAGGCGAAAACTGAAAGAAGTTTGTAATATATATATATATATATATATATACATATGGCACATAAAAAGCAACATCCGAACGTGGCCGATGCCAGCACCGCCCCGACTGGCTTCTGTGCCAGTGGGACATAAAAAGCACCATCCGAACGTGACCGATGCCAGCACCGCCTCGACTGGCTTCTGTGCCGGTGGCACATAAAAAGCACCAACCGATCGTGGGATCCTGGAACATCTCGCTGTGCTTGAGGAGACCTGTTGAGTCAAGTGCATGTACATGAACATCGAACCAAATATCAATGGAAACAGTAGTTGTGATACCTGTGCCGGTGACACATAAAAAGCACCATCCGAACGTGGCCGTTGCCAGTGCAGCATCCACTGGCTTCTGTGCCGGTGGCACATAAAAAGCACCATCCGAACGTGACCGATGCTAACCCCGCCTCAAATGGCTTCTGTGCCGGTGGCACATAAAAAGCAACATCCAAACGTGGCCGATGCCAGCACCGCCCCGACTGGCTTCTGTGCCGGTGGCACATAAAAAGCACCATCCGAACGTGACTGATGCCAGCACCGCCTTGACTGGCTTCTGTGCCGGTAGCACAAAAAAAAAAAAGCACCAACTGATCGTGGCCAATGCCAGACCCCTCTGGCACCTGTGCAGGTGGCACATAAAAAGCACCCACTACACTCGCGGAGTGGTTGGCGTTAGGAAGGGCATCCAGCTGTAGAAATACTGCCAGATCAGACTGGAGCCTGGGGCAGCCCTTGGCTCCCCAGACCCCGGTCGAACCGTCCAACCCGTGCTAGCGCGGAAAACGGACGTTAAACGATGATGATGATGATGTGTGTGTGTGTGTATATGTTTGTGTGTCTGTGTTTGTCCCCCAACATCGCTTGTCAACCGACGCTGGTGTGTTTAAATTCCTGTAACTTAACGGTTTGGCAAAAAAGACCAATAGAATAAGTACTAGGTTTACAAAGAATAAGTCTTTGGGTTGATTTGCTTCACTAAAGTTGGTGCTCCAGCATGGCGACAGTCAAATGACTGAAACAAGTAGAAGAATAAAAGAATGTATCTACATGGAAGGCAGACATTAAGCGATGATGATGATATATATACATATATATATGCATATATATATATATAGAGAGAGAGAGATATACATATATATATGGGCAAGTGTCTTCTACTATAGCCTCAGGCTGACCAAAGCCTTGCGAGTGGATTTGGTAGACGGAAACTGAAAGAAGCCCGTCATATGCGTGTGTATGTTTGTGTGTCTGTGTTTGTCCCTCCCTAGCATTGCTTAACAACCGGTGCTGGTGTGTTTATGTCCCCGTTACTTAGCGGTTCGGCAAAAGAGACCGATAGAATAAGTACTGGGCTTACAAAAGAATAAGTCCCGGGGTCGAGTTGCTCGATTAAAGGCGGTGCTCCAGCATGGCCGCAGTCAAATGACTGAAACAAGTAAAAGAGCATATATATATATATATATATATATATATATATATATATATATATACATACATATACATGTATATATATATATATATATATATATATATATAATATATATATATATATATTATATATATATATATATATTTATATATATATATTTATATATATATATATATATATATATATATATATATGCACATAAGGAAGTGGATTGGTAAAGTAGTAAGAATGTCTGATAGAATGCATCATGGCATTTGTTTTGATTCTCTACACTCAGAGTTAAATCCTCCAAAGGTGAACTTCATCTTTCATTCTTTCAGAGTCAAAATAAATATACTAGCCTGGTGTCTCACCCCCCTCTTTCTCACTTTCTCCCTCTCTCTCTCTCTCTCTCTCTCTCTCTCATTCTCATTGTGATGTATTCCATATTCTGCTGCATTAAGGATACAAGTGTCTTTGTTCTGCTCATGTTTACAAGGCCAACTAAAAGCATGATACATGCTTGCAGATTGTTCTCACTTGTGATGACTGCTCTAACACACACACACACACAAACACACACACACAATCATCATCATCGTTTTAATGTCCATGCTTGCATGGTCTGGACAGAATTTATTGAGGCAAATTTTCTATGAAGAAATGCCCCTTCTTGTTGCCAACCCCATCTGTTTTCAAGCAGCCTATTATTTTCCCATAGCGAGAATATGCTTACACAGAATATTGTTAGAAATAAAATGACACTGCTTGTATGACAGTGACACTCATTTACAACTTTTATGCAATGTCAAGACTAGAGGCGACACACACACACACACACACACACATCTACTTCAGGTTTCTTTCAGTTTCTGTCTACTAAGTCCACTCACAAGGCTTTAGTGCACCCATAGGAATCATAGAAGACACTTGCCCAATATGCCACACATACATATAAATATATATTATAAGACAGGCGTATAATCAACAAACAGGTGTATTAGTTTAATGCTCGGTAAGGTGAGAAAGTCTTATGTTTCAAGCCTAAGCTCTTCAACAGAAAAGAACATGAGGAAATAAACAGCAAGAGAATAAAAATCTTTTAGAGCTAGCAGTCAATCATGGTGGCTGGCTGGACAAAGGTAGTTAGACAGGAGAGCTGGGAAGAAGGGGAGATAATAAAGTATTGGTGATCCCAAAACAAAGGTGTGTATGTGAAAGTGTGTAAATGTGTGCATGTGGAGAGGGTCTGGTGACATTGAATTCAATTCCCACCATCCATACAGTGTAAAGAGAGGGATTGCTCAGTGCCTAAAACATTGTGCCAAGAATATAAGTAGCAATTGTGATACACATCACGAAGAAATGATCAAGCTCAAACAATCTGTTAAGCAACAACTACTCCAAAAGTATACTATCCACTCCAATTATGAAGAAGAGAGAGGATGAGGCCAAAAAACTGTCCATAGTCTGTCTACCCTGTGTTAAAGGCCTCTCCTAAAAGATGCAAAAGATATGCAGCTCATATGACATCAAGACAGTATTCAAGAGTAAAACCACCAATAGAAGAGAATATGACCAAAGACTGCGTGTACTCCATCCCATGCAGCTGTGATAGGTTATACAACGATGAAACATGCCGCCCCCTCAAAATAAGAGTAGACAAACATCGCAAGGCTGTGACATGAGGTGATATTGATAAATCTGGTATAGCTGATCATGTATGGAAAAATGGAGACCACCTCCCCCTAAGGGATGAAGTTAAAATAAAAGACAAAGAACACCACTAGAAAATACGAAAACTAAAAGAAGAAATACATATGCTAGGGCACAACAACTGCCTAATCAGACTGAGTGCAGATATGAGCAGTATATGGGACCGGTATTAAGGAAGGATAGAAAAAATATTAGATTTATAAGCCATAAAATTCACTCTATAGTTTCCCACAGGCATATGGCATAATGGTTAAGAGCATGGGCTACTAACCCCAAGATTCCAAGTTCAATTCCAAGCAGTGACCTGAACAACAATAATAATAAAAATACCTCAGGAAATTTTCCCATGACACCTGAAGAAGGCTGGAGGGTATATCAGCCAAAATGTTGTTAACAACAAACAAGATGAGGACAAATATCCATTGAATGTAAATAATTTTAATAATGTACATAATTCCTCATCTCTTAAATATAGAACTGTATCATACCAAACTAGTCTCAATAATTTTTTTGTTCATCAATGTTATAAATGTATATAAATCAATGGGATTTTAACAATCTAAAATTGTGAAGTAGAAAATGTATGTGTGTAAGTAAATATATATGTAATGTAATGTAATGTAGGTATGTATGTGTGTGTGTGTGCATGTAGGTTTAAAGTTGACTCTTCTTACATATAGAATATCTACATGTATCTCACATCATACCCAAATACTTTTCCATACACACTCACAAAGATAGTTTTCTTTAATTGCAAAAAGTACAGACCTACTGACTGTTTTTCATTTCAGTGTTTGCATGCATAGCTACTTCCTCGGTCCAGCACTCTTCAAATACATTGCACTATTTCGCAATTATTTGTATATATTTGTAATTTGTTTCAAATATTGCATCATACCTGTTACATTGTAATTGAAGGAACTTACTGAAATGCACCTATCAAATTTTGTCCTGGTATTAACAACAGTTGTTGTTGCCATGATTGATTAGTCCCAGCTCATCTGTGACTGGTTATAGTTTGAATGCTATAATAAAGCCTTCAAGTGACGTTCCCAAGCTTTTAGGGAGTATGGAGCAATTTGAGAGAAACTGGGTGCTATTTCTCAACCTCGTAAATAATGCTTTGTTGGTTCATAATAATTGCTAGCTTTTGTGGAGGCGTTGGTAGTGGTGCTGATGGTGGAAGTGGTAATGCAAGTAGTGTTTGTAGTGACAGGAGTGGTACTGAATGTGTTGAAGTATACTTGCAGTGAAAATGCGATAGCTAAAGATATGACTTGAGATGCTTACTTTTGTATATTCTTTTCTACTCTAGGCACAAGGCCTGAAATTTTGGGGGATGGGGCCAGTCAATTAGATCGACCTCCATATGCAACTGGTACTTAATTAAAATGAATTAATGACCCCGAAAGGATGAAAGGCAAAGCTGACCTCAGCAGAATTTGAACTCAGAACATAAAGACAGAGGAAATGCCACTAAGCATTTTGCCCGGCATGCTAGTGTTTCTGCCAGCTCGCCGCCTTTCTTACTTTGGTATATTTTTAAAAGTGTGTTACGTCTCTCCATTCTCATGTAACTGGCGAGCCATTCCATGCGTAGACAATTACTATGGTCACAAAATCAGCCTCTACGTCCTCATCATGCTCAATAGCTTCAGCTGGTATACCTTTAACTCCTCAGTTATTTCTTAGTGGACATGGCTACGTGTTTAAGAGCTTGATTCCTAACTATGTAGTCTCAGGTTCAGTCCTACACTGTGGCATCTTGAGCAAGTGTCTTCTACTATAATCCATGAATGACCAAAGCCTTGTGAATGGACTTGGTTGCGATAAAATGAAAGAAGTCCATTGTATATGTACATCTGTGTGTGTGTGTGTGTGTGTGTGTGTGTGTATCTGTGTGGTGTGTGTGTATCTGTGTGGTGTGTGTATGTGTGTTGTGTGTGTTAAATGAGCATCATTGTCACACAAGGAAGGATATTTGTTTCTAGTCTTCCATGAAAAATCATATCTAGGCATGGAGAAATATTACTTTGCATAAAAAAAGGTGAAGGTTGGCAACAGGAGCGCCATCCAGCCATAGAATATTTGCTTCAATATATTCTATGTGACCCATGCAAGCATTGAAAAGTGGATGTTAAAATATTAACAATGATGTTGGTGACGATGATAGTGGTGGTGGTACATACATATTTATATATGCATATAAGTATACATGTATATACATGTATAGATAAACACACATACATAATTTTAGTGAAAGAAATGAAAGGACCTACAAAGAAAGATAATCATTATGTAAAGTAGAGGGCATATTCATGTATTTCATCTTACATGACTCTTACAGGAATGCAACAAGCCTAGTCTGGTAAAAGTCATATATACATATATATAGGTTGTTTATAATTTTAACCGTAAAGGTATTTTAATATGCTGCCACATTTCTTGATGGAATTTTTTTCTGTAGAGAAAAAAACTTCATCCTATATTAGTAGTATATATATATATGTATGTATATATACGAGGGTGAGTCAAAAAGTAATGCCATTTTGTTTAGGATAGATATAATTACCAACACAGGAACATGTATCATACATCAAAATGAAGCTGGTCCTCTGTGGATCACATCCCTACTTCCCAACACAGTCACCGTTTCTCTCAATAGCAATGTTCCACCTTCGAATGAGAGCATATATCCCTGCCCCGTAAAATTCTGTTGACTGTTCTTTGAGCCACTTCTTCACTACAGTTTTCACTTCCTCATCACTAGAATAATGTTTGCCACTCAAACCCTCTTTCGTGGCACTGAAAAGATGATAGTCTAAAGGTGCTAATCTGGTGAGTGTGGAGATAGTGAAGAAGTGGCTCAAAGAACAATCAACGGAATTTTACGGGGCAGGGTACATGCTCTCATTTGAAGGTGGAACACTGCTATTGAGAGAAACGGTGACTATGTTGAGAAGTAAGGATGTGATCCACAGAGAACCAGCTTAATTTTGATATATGATACATGTTCCAGTGTTGGTAATTATACCTGACCTAAACAAAATGGCATTACTTTTTGATTCACCCTCGTATATATATATATATATATGTACATGTATATATATATAGACAAGTCAAAATAATGATCATTACATATAATTCCTTTATTGTAGCAAATTTGACTTACAGATGTTTCCAGTAGTCATTATAGATAGGTTTATTCAGTTGGTCTATTGATCAATTGAGGTAAATTGATATATATATATATAGAGAGAGAGAGACTGAGACCTCTCTTTACAGTGTATGGATGGTGGGAACTGAAGTTGAGTTATCGTTCAGTGAAGGTCGGCTTGCGTTATACGGATGTCCTGAATCCATATCTGGTACTTGTTATTAATATGCCCAGGAATACTAGCCGATTGTCTTTTTCTTTTTCTATCGTGAACTATATGGATGGCTTTATTGAGTTCACATGATCTAACAGCACATGGACAATAAAGCATAATCAAGTACTAAGGCTGATTTAATTAACAAACCCTATTCTTCCAGCTTTCAGGTCTCATACTAAAGTTAGAAACAATTATTAACATTATTTTGCTGTTGTTGTTGTTTTGTTGTGTTGGTTGTATGGACCCCTTTGTCATGGACCCACAGCCATTTGTGTTATTCTCTGCTTTGTTTCTTGATTGTAATTGGCTGTAAATAAATGAATTGAAGTGAAATTAATCTAAAATTTAAGTTATTTGAATATTTAATTAAAGTATTGAAATGAAGAGTTTACAATTCATTTTCTCCATCTGTAGGATGGGTATTAACGAGACTAGCAAATTTAGATTAGACTAGCAGCATAGCCCGGTGTTGCCCGGGTATGTAAGATAAGCAATGCCCTATTTTGGGAAATCGCGTTCAAATTCAAGATGACATATTTTCAACAATATCTTTAACAAATTGGCGGGAATTTTTTTTGAAATTCACAGCGAGCATCATGGCCCTTTTGATTCCAATAGGATATGTTATTACTGGAAAAAATTGGTTAATTACATCATATGTGGCACACATAGCAAATTGATTTTTCTGCTATATTTTTTGAAAGTTCACATAGATTTTCCCTACTTCTTCATGCGTGCAAGGGAACAGTGCCTTGAATGCCTTAATGCCTTTTAGGCTTCATTTCACAAAATAACGGTTCAATGAGTACAAAAAAGGGTAAAAAAGTATAGGGCATTGCTTATCGACAAATACTTAACTTATGTGGATACTTTAATAATGATATGAAGTTCATTATATTTGTCCTGAGTCAAAAATTCTGGTACCCTTGAACCATTTCTTAGCATAACATAGAATACGCACACACTCACACAAGGCCAACTACTGGCCGAAGCACATGAAGTGGCACCTGGGGTCCTCCATGTACTCCTCAGCCCATAAATAATTCTTCAAAATACTTTGAAATTATATGGTAACATTCATCTTGCGAAACTGATCAAATCACTAATTAAACAAATCATTAATAAAGTGTAAGTCTACTCTAGAAAGATAATACATTATGATAATTCAGTCCTTTCAACTTGTAATTGCATAAAACTGGTCATATCAGTTGACCTATCAGTCTTGGATCAGTACCTTGTTATAAAGCAATGAGGTGTTGAGGCAAGCGGTTTCTCTTTGCTAGTTCTGTATCACATGCATTTTACCTTGATGTTTTTTGGTGGAAAAGGATATGAGTTAAGTCACCAAACCTGTTTATTTGTTTATCAGTGGACATGTACAAATTTATTTTATAAATGAATAATGGCAATATTTCTATTTGGTAAAAGATAGACTATTTCCTTACACCACTCCCTGTCACCTCTTATTTGACAGGGCTTATTCCTGTCTTGCGAGTTTAACTACACTAGTACCATGGCACACAAAAGCCACCCAATAAACACTAGCTATACAAACGATGTCAAACATGACATTGATGCTTGACGCAGTCCTGCAGCTCACCAGATCCTGTTAAATGGTTCAGTGGGTGTTAAATGATGTTGATATTGGTAATGATGATGACGATGACGACGTGAATGATGAAGCAAACATGTAGACTTATCTAATCTAAAATTGCTAGTCTCGTTAATACCCATCCTACAGATGGAGAAAATGAATTGTAAACTCTTCATTTCAATACTTTAATTAAATATTCAAATAACTTAAGTTTTAAATTAATTTCACTTCAATTCATTTATTTACAGCCAATTACAATCAAGAAACAAAGCAGAGAATAAAACAAATGGCTGTGGGCCCATGACAAAGGGGTCCATACAACCAACACAACAAAACAACAACAACAACAACAACAGCGAAATAATGTTAATAATTGTTTCTAACTTTAGCATGATATATATATATATATTCAAAATGTGACCGCGTGTGTACCGTTGGCGATTTTTTTCCTCCGTCTTCCCTTTTCCTATGTTTCTGACGAAGAGCTCCGCTTGAAACGTTAAACCCTCCTTCTTTCCTTGTTTCCTGAGCGTCCAATAATACTATACTTGTTCCACGTCCTCGTGTTGTGTTTTCTCTTTGTGTTTTCATGTTTGGATTAACATCCAACTTAACATGGATATTTGTTAGAGCAATGAATACAGTGTTATTTACCTTGAGAGGAACTCTTATATGGATGCATGGTGCATATAAGCACTCATATTTATATTATAGGCAGATGAAAACCATCTGCTATAACAATAATATAAATATGACTGCTTTTGTGCACCATGCATCCATATGAGAGGTCTTCTCAAGGTAGACAAAACAGTATTCATTGTTTTAATGAAGCACCCTTGTTGAGTTGAATATAAATATCGCTGGCAGAATTGTTAGCACACAGAGCAAAATCCTTAGTGGTATTTCACCCATCGCTACATTCTGAGTTCAAATTCTGTCAAGGTCGACTTTGCCTTTCATCCTTTCAGGGTCGATAAAATAAGTATCAGTCAAGTACTGGGTTGATGTAATCAACTAGCTTCCTCCCTACAAAATTTCAGGCCTTGTACCGATAGTAATAAGGATTATCATCATCATCATCATCATTATAATATATATATATATATATATATATATTGACACATACACTTATACATGTGCATGTATAGAGTGTATAGAGAGAGAGAAACACACACACATATACACATAATTGGATGCATTTGACAAACAGCAATTAAACCATTCAGGTTTTGGCTCTAATTTTAATTGCATTTATTTCCCACTGTCACTTGTACACACAGGTCATTCGTATCTGAGGGTCAGCTGTCACAGAAGACAAAGATCGTAGCAATGATAAAAATATTTATTTCTTTATTACCCACGAGAGGGGCTAAACATAGTGGGGACAAACAAGGACAGACAAATTAAGTTGATTACATCAACCCCAGGGCATAACTGGTACTTATTTAATCAACCCCCAAAAGGATGAAAGGTAAAGTCGACCACAGCAGAATTTGAACTCAGGACATAACTGCAGATGAAATACCACTAAGCATTTCACCCAGCGTGCTAACAATTCTGCCAGCTCTCCACCCTTAAAAAATAGATAAATAAGTAAAAATTAAAATATTGGCAATAACTTGGTACTCCTTTATTTCATCTGTTACATAAGTTTCAATATTCAGCAAGTATTTCCTCTTTAACTGATGATAAGTTGGCTTGCCATAATGGTCTTATATAGGCGCATCTACTGGTTGCATCTATAGCATGATGGTGTATTGCTGAATATTGGGCCTCACAGAGGCAACGACTAGTGACCAAGACCTTTGGCGATATGCTCTACTTGAGAAGAACTGTCAAGCCAAGTGAAACCATAGTTGTGATTGATACTAGTGTCACATAACTGGCACCCATGCCGGTGGCATGTAAAAAGCACCTTTTGTGCATTGGACCTCATGGAGGCAAAGTGCTGATGCCAGTGGCACATGAAAAGCTCATTTCAAGTGTTGGGTCTCATTGAGGCAATGACCGAGACCCTTGGCATTATGTCGTGCTTGAGAAGAAGACCCATCAAGCCAAGTAAAGTTGCAGTTGTGACAGATACTGGTGTCACGCAAATGGCCGGTGGCATGTAAAAGCACCCATTACACTCTATGGAGGGTTTTGCATTAGGAAGGGCATCTAGCTGTAGTAACCATGCCAAATCAGACTGGATCTGGTGCAGCCTCCCAGCTTGCCAGCCCTGGTCAACTGTCCAACTCATGCCAGCATAGACAACGGACATTAAATGATGATGATGTATATAACAGACAAAATAAAGGAGTACCAAAACAATGCCTATGGTCTTTTCTCATATATATATATATATATATATATATATATAAAGAACAAAATTATATCCTGTAATCAACAGACCCATTTGTCCAATCCCAGGTAGACTCAAAATCATTATTGTTCCCATTGTGACTTCATATCAAAATCTATTCCGTACTCAAATTACATTCACACATCCATCACAAATAGATGCAGATTCTTTTATTTTTAATACTTTCTTCCTTTTTTTTCAGCTGTTCCTTCAAATTATCATACATCAGAATTGACAGAATTAACCGTCATATTTATATATGAATGTATGTGTGTGTGCGCGCACACACACACACACACACACACATTTATCATCATCATGATCATCATCATATTAACATCCATTTTTCCATGTTTGCATGGGTCAGTTAAAATTCAATGATGCAGATCTTCTATGGCTGCATTCCTTTCCTGTCATCAAACAAGGTAATGTTCATCAATGGCCACAGCCAGACATGTTTTCATGGGAGATTGAATATGAATGATGTAGCTTGTGTAATGGTAAACACTTGTTCACAACTATCATGTAACAAGGACACACACGAGCATGCACGCACACACACATACACACACACGTACACATGTGCATATATATGTATATATCATCATCATTGTCATCATTTTTAAGCATCTACCTGTTATGCTGGCTTGAGTTAGACAGTTTGACAGAATGCAATGCATCTAAATACTGCTTTGTTCACCAATCTCTAATTTTTCATGATTTCCAGGTCTCAGTGTTCTTCTTCATACACCAACCAATTTACAGTGTGTACTGGAGCCTTTTCATGTCCAGCACAAGTGAGGTTCATGTAACTTGCAAGAGTAAAAAAACCCTTCCACTAAATAGGGACAATGTAGCTAAACAGGACTCAACTAATTGAACTTCAATTCTTTCCTTAAACTTTATGATGTGGTCCAGCATTTGTAATTTCTTCTGTCACTCTCTAAGGCACCTCCTTTATCCTTGTAACAGTTGACAATGATGTTACTGTACCAAACATTGGGTGTGACACATTCCTGTGCAAACTGATTACCATATTTCTCCACCAGATGTATATACAAGCATTGATGCCCTTGTACAAAGGCTTAGTGGCAGAGGACATCTGGGAATAGAATACTGCCTCAACAAGTCTTGTCAATTGAAGAGCAAACATCAAAAATTATTACGATGATGGTTGTGGTATTATGCACATACATGCAGATGCACACACACACACATACTCATGCATAAATGTGCATGTGTATGTCTGACTCTGAGTGTGTGTATCTATTTCTCCACTAGCATATATGAAATAAGTTAGTATGTTGAAAGAATTAATTCTGTCTGTATAACAGCATTCTGACAAAAAAAAAAATGATGTACGTATGTCTAATATAAGTATTAGTGAACTCTAATAGGTCATTTGCTTTGCAAGAAACAAGGTCATTTAGGTGAACTTGTCACTTTGTTATGTGAACAAATTAGTTGCTACATGTGTTCACCGCATAAGCATTTGCAGAGCTGAAAAAAAATAATCTTATTGAATGAATGAAGCTTATTGATTACGTAATTATCATCCAGCATTCTTACCATGTGTGTGTATGTGTATGTGTGTATAACAACCTGAATAAGAATGGAAAAAATTGCACATTTATTTGATGATTACACCATACATTTCCCACAATCATTTCTATCGTGCCAGCTCATTTAGATATAGAAATAGGTACAAAATACCAACGAAGCCAATATACCTCCAAAATTATGTTAACACAATGTTATCCATGTAACCCAAAACAGGTTAAATTCAAAGTGAACTGAAATAATATCTACAATGCATGAACACATGCAAAAAAAGAATGTTATGAAACAATATATTCTAAGAAAAGCCAGTTTAGAATTTAAACTTATGATGTCAGTAGATAAGGAAAGAATAAAAATTAAGCATAAAAATTTTGTGTCACTACATTTAGTTATCTGTGGAGGCACATGGCCCAGTGGTTAGAGCAGTGGACTCACAGTTGAGGGATTGGAGGTTCGAATCTCAGACCGGGCAATGTGTGTGTTTATGAGCGAAACACCTAAGCTCCACACAGCTCTGGCAGAAGGTAATGGCAAATTTTTGCTGACTCTTTCGCTACAACTTTCTCTCACTCTTTCCTCCTGCATCTTGCAGCTCACTTGTGACGGATCAACCTCCCATCTAGGTTGGGAACCTATACACCAAGGAAACCAGGAAACCGGCCCTATGAGCTAGGCATGGCTTGAGAAGGAACAAACAACAACATTTAGTTATCTAGCTATCTGTGTATGCTTTAAAAAAATCTGGAAATTTTATGCTTGTTAGATTATAGAAAAAGCAATTATAATGGAGACATTATTTATTATTGAAATATTTAGATGTTTTTTCTATATTAATGGGAACATTTCAACATAAGACTGGTTTTACAATTTAATAATTCTAATTTTGAAGTAACTATATAATTTCCTCCAGGAAAGAATCACATTTAAAATTTCTGGTATTGTTCAATGGAGCATAATTAATAATGGACTACTTTATATCATAGTTAATGTTCCTGTCTTTCAAATTCAAAATGCATTTATTTCATCCTTAACTTAAATGAAGAAGAATGGTCATGTAATCTAGACTTCAATTTTTTGCAAGAGAACCTATGTAGTAATATGTTTGATCCCCTACAATTACCATACATTGGTATACTATAAGGTTGTCCCAAAAGTTCGTAGAAAGTCTTGGAAAATAATGGTCTTTATTTTGAGGAATAATTTTTGTTGTTTTTGTTAGTACTTGGCGAGTAAAAATTCAATTTTCGCAAGTGTTTACAAACTTTTGGGACAATCTAATATATCCTTTCTTAAACAGTGATTTTATGAAGGACAGATAAGCTTGGTTTGGGACTTACAAAGGCATTTATTCACAAGTATGTAGCATTCATGGTTAAAGGAATTAGTATTAACTAAATCTCAGGATTTGGTGTTAAACCAAAGTTATTAGCAGCATTATAATCAGTATTATTACTAGGTGTTATCTTAAAGGTACCTTCAATTTCACTATTTTGAAAGCAAAGCTATATTTTCTGATGTTCCTCAAAAAATGTATGGATTCTTCAGTAGTGACAATAAGAAATCATTTTAGAGGCTCTGGTGGATTAACTTTTCCATTGTAATAACACATTGCATTTATCTCTTGTTTCCATATTTTGGTTAAACACTTGTCACAAATTTTGGATATGATATCAATTGAGACTATTTTTTCAGGAGCATAGTGATGTCCAGGATCATAGCCAAGCATATTTTTTGTCCACAGCTCATATGTGTATGGCTACAATCTAGCTTCTGCCTGTCTTGCTCTCTGAGTTTTCTGCCTGGCCTTGCACTGTTGTGAAATTTCATGATTTCTGTATGCAGCCTGTTTGGTAGCATTCTGTTGAAGGTGAACCTGCCATTTATCAGGCATTTCCAATCGTCTAGAGACACCCTATCCGATACCATCTTGTTTATGGCAAGTGTCACTTTCACTATCAATGCCAAGTTTTCTGTGAGATCCATTCCGGTCAGCATTAGCTTGAGGTCTTTGTTAATTCTGTTCATTTGTTTCTGCAGCATTTGGTAGCAGAACATGTTATAGGTAGGGTTGCATCTTTTCTTTGCTTTATAGTCAGAAACAACTTATTAAAAAAGCAACTGTAAGCAAGTGTCTTTCCTAATATACCACAGCGGAAAACACTTTTAGGAAAAAAAGAGAAAAGATGGCAATTTAAGAAGCTACACGATGTTGTAGACGGAAAGTATTACTGTCTTCTATGGATCTGTAGCTATTAAGATTAAAGAGGAATTGTAAAAACATGTTTTCGAGAAATGTAAGATGTTGGCGATTTGAATGACAGAACATGTAAAGTTTCTGTCACTCAAAATGTAAACACTGTATTTTTGTGATAGATACTATGAGTATTAATAAAATAACTTTTGATGTCAAATTTCAGACACACCAACAATTTCTTATGAGAAACAGTAAATGTTAAGAAAGAGAGAGGGAGAAATGATGAAAGTAAGGTTGTAAGAGAGAGGGAGATGGAGAGATAGAAAAATATATGAATAGCGTCCAACTAAGAGAATACAATGTTCCCTCTTCTTCATTCACCCCTCTTTGATATTGTTTATTTTTCTTCCTTTCTCTCCTTTTTTTTTTTACTGCACATGTTTCTTATGTTTCAGGCGCTGGCAAATTTTCATGAGGAACTGTTAGGTTTTGTGTGTGTGTGTGTGTGTGTGTGTGTGTGTGTGTGTGCGTGTGCGCATACATGTGTGCATGTGTGTGTGTGTGAGAGAGAGAGAGAGAGAGAGAAAGAGAGAATTACACGGTGATATCTATGTAACGATTAGTAGTCATTGAGGAAAACAAATTAAAGTTAAAAGAGAGTGAAAAAGAGGAAAATGAAAAAGTAACAGAGATAGATAGATAGATAGATAGATAGATAGATAGATAGAAAGATAGATAGATAGATAGACAGAGAGAGAGATAGATAGATAGTAGATAGACAGACAGAGATGAGAAAGAAAAAAGGAGGCAGCATATAATAATGAAAGGGAGTGAGCAATAGGAAGATATATAGAGCAGAGAGTCTAAAAAAAGCAGTAGTACCAGGTTGAGTCAAGTTTTTTTTAGGATTTTCACTAATGATTTTCAGTAACTTGTATCTCAATGTTAAGTCATTAATTTGATATAATTTATTGTCCAGTCGTTACTGAATTGTTTATTCTTTATTTTCATATATAACATATCAGCATTTTCTGTTGTGTCTGGGGAGAGTCATTTTCTTTTTGTGCCTTATAATGTAACACACTCACCGGTAAAATTTCCACTTATTTCTTATTTTTATTTTCCTACGAACTCAAATAAAAAATCTTGTAAACCAAATCCAAAAACGAAACATATCAGCATTGTTTATGCTTTATTTTACAGCCTTGATAATGAGTGAAAAGTTGTAATTAAAACCATTTTATGCAATCTGTGGGGAAAAAAAAAATGGTCTGATTGCACAGACAGTGATCAAAGAAATGAATTATGTGGATGACCCAGAAACTGTCACAAAATTGGTTCAGACGTTTCAATGAAAGTGATTCCAGCCTTGAAGATAAACCAAAGTCAGGAAGACCTACTCTTGTGGAAGATGAGACTAAGCACAAGCACTCGTCCATTGTCGGCAGAACTTAGTCCTTCACAAAGCCCCTTCAATCAACATTTCCATTAGCTCAGCCTTGTGAACAGACACTGTCGAGGAGCACCTCATGAAATGACCAATGATCAGGCTCAACAACGTGCAAACATTTGCAAACAAATGCTGCCAAATCCTTGTGATATCTGGTTTTGGTGTTGAATTGTAACTAGAGATGAGAAATAGATCTATTTTTGTAATCCTAAAAAGAGAAATCTGTTGTGTCGTTCTGGCCATGCTCCAGAATCTATAGTCGAACAAGGGCAGTTTGACCAGAAGACTATGTAGTGTGTTTGATAGGATTTTGAGATGTTGCACTTTGAGCTTGTCTCAAATGATCATACTGTGAAGCTAATCTTTATGTTCAACAACTGCAGCTGATACATGATGATTTGAAAGCCCATTTTCAAATCATCATTTGGTGAGGGACAAACACAAACACACAAACATATACATATACAGATATATTTATACACACACACACACACACATATATATATATATATACATTACAAATAAGAAAATGTAGAAACTCAGTTGGTTTATCAGCTTTAGGATATTGGAATGTTGTCTTATTTAATTAACAAAACTACAACCATAATAACATACATTATATACAGTATAAAATTCAATACATTTAAGATAAGAATACAAATAGTTATTAAAAAAAAAAACATTAATATAAATTGTTAGAATCATTAAAACCACTTACATATATATATAAGCAATAATAAATCTCTGAACGAGGTAT
Organism: Octopus sinensis; assembly: GCF_006345805.1. Lineage (NCBI taxonomy): Eukaryota > Metazoa > Mollusca > Cephalopoda > Octopoda > Octopodidae > Octopus > Octopus sinensis. The sequence continues at coordinate 140,471,019 of NC_042997.1, read as the reverse complement.
ATATATATATATTTCAAAAAATTTTTAAAAAGGGAAAAAAACATGGATAAACGAAAAGGAATGGATTGGGGTACCTACACCGAAACATGAAGGGATGGGGAATAGAGTAATGAATTTTTTTTTTTATGCTAGTTGTTTTAACTACAGGAATACTAAAGGAAAAAAAAACAAAAGATATATCAAGACAACTACAAAGTTATGAGAAGGGTAGGGCAGTTTGCTATGAAAGTTTGTAGCTGATTTCTCTTTCATTTGTTTTAGTCATTTGACTGCGACAATGCTGGAGCACTACCTTGGGATCTTTTCACTTTGACCGGCAGATTTAAAAAATAATTTCTTTGTAACTAAACACTTTTAAACTTCGTATACTGGTAGAATGTGTTACATAAAACATCTTTTTCGCTTGGCTTTCTTGAGAAAATTCTGTAGTTTGTAAGCTATTTGTTGTTAAATTTCTTGCATTTCGGCAATTTCAACCAATCAATGACGTCTATTGAGGTGAATATAATTTCTGCTGTTGTTTGTCAACAACAACTTCCTGCGGTCTCTATTTAGTTTGTCACTGTTATTTATGGCATATTTCATATCAGTCACGTTCGTATGAATAAAAGATTGTGGGGTTAGTGTTAGGGTTAGAGGTAGGGTTAAGGGTGGGGGGAAGGGTTTCTTTTTTCTTCAGAAATGTAAATAAACCCATGTGGGTTTATAAGTGACAGCTACGCCGCCGGAAGTACTTGTTCAACTTGTTGACAAACAACAGCAGAAATTGTATTCACCTCAATAGAAGTCATTGATTGGTTGAAATTGCCGAAATGCAAGAAATTTAACAACAAATAGCTTACAAACTACAGAATTTTCTCAAGAAAGCCAAGCGAAAAAGATGTTTTATGTAACACATTCTGCCAGTATACGAAGTTTAAAAGTGTTTAGTTACAAAGAAATTATTTTTTAAATCTGCCGGTCAAAGTGAAACGATCCCTACCTTGATAGGTATAGATGAATAAATCAACCCCAGTACGTATTTTTTATAAGCTTGTACCTATTTTATCAGACTCTTTGGTTCAACAGCTAATTTATGTGAGCGTAAACAAACACTGGTTGTCAAGTGGTGGTGGAAGACAAACACAAAGATACGCATACATACATACATACATACATACATACAGACAGACAGACAGACAAAGGTACATACAAATGTACGTACATACATCATACATGCATGCAAGAATGCTTGTATGCATGTGTGTACATATTCACACACGAAGGACTTCTTTCAGTTTCCGTCTACCAAAACCACGTGGTTGAGACGCAAACATCTTACAACACTGTCACATCTAGGTGTAATTCATGCTGAAGACATCCCTGGGAAATGAATTTCTTTATTGTATAAAAATAGTAACGTTGTCCTATTCTTATTAATATATTTTACTGACTATATTTTACATGCAGCGGCAATACACATAAGTTTGGAATGACAACAAGATTTCTTTTTAAGATATATACATTATTTATTTTACATATTTTACAATCATGTTTGATGTTGGAAGTTTGTAAGTGTTCGCATGTTTTTGTGTCTGTGTGTTCGTTAGGCGTAAAAAGGTACTGACCAGTGAATTGTCGATGGGATTTGATTCACAGTTAATGTTGTTGGTATCGGCTTGGCAACAGGTAATAACAGATGGCTTAAGGTAGTTCTTAGAAGAAACTAGAACCCAAGAACAGATAATTGATTTACCGTTTATGAGGTACAGCGTCAGACTTCCATATCAAGATATTGCGTGTCGCAGTTGAGATTAATTGAACCACTCGTTGTGTTTATCTTTCTCTTGATCTGAATATACTTCCAGACATGTTTCTGTAGCCGTTTTCTTCGTGGCGAGAATTTCACCTAACCGCTATAGTTGAATCTGTAGTTGTCTCGTGTACAATTTAAATCTTCGATGTTTGTCGATTGGTTCTTGCTGCTTCTTCATCATATGTTCTGCTTGGTTATTTTTCTCTAGTTATAGATATCTTGTAACCGTTTTCTTCATGGTGATATTTCACACTAACAGTATGTTAGGTATCTGTAACATCTTGTATTAATGGTGGTCGCTTGCCTCGAAACTGGAACTTGGTCGAGTATTCTCTGTGTGGTCAGAGACTTAGTTCTGAAAAGAACTAAAAGCCTACGACGAGCTGTGTGGTCAGAGGTTCGCCCCTGAGAAGGACTGGAAACCTCAAAACCAATATTCTTCTGAGAAACCTTATTTATAAGGTTCACCAGGCTCCCAGTGAACTTCAGAAATGGAAAGCTGTGATTGGCTGCTTGGCACTATGGCGCGAAAATAAGTCGAGACATTTTGCGCCAAGTTATAACCAGCGGTGCGAGCGTAGTAGAGACCAACGTGTCAGCCAATCGAATTAGTGTTTACATCAATGTTGAACCAGCCAAAGCTGTTTGTAATCTCGACCGAGGTCATTCTATATACATTTCTCAAACAGTGAAGATAGCACTGAGAGACGATATTGCTACAATTGCATAGCTGAACATTTTAGTGTTTTCTGGGTCAAGAACACACCACCAGAAGTTTGTGCGTAAATTCATTAAGCTTCTCCTTTAAGTTTATTGCTATTTCCATCAGTGAAACATGAGACAGCTGCTACCCATTTTGAATATTCTATAAGTCGTAGAATACAAATTATGGAATATTTAGAATTACCAAATTATAAAATATTTAGGATTAAAAATATTGCATAATTTTTCTGGGTTACTATTGAATTGCTTTGTTTAACAATTTACAGGATATTGTATATTAGCTACGGAATTGTTGGATCCTAGGTCAGCTGTTACGTGTGAGTAGTTCTACGTGGTTTTATAAATGTTCTATGAAACGCACACATGTCTATGTGTGCGTGTGTATACGTACATACATACAAACATACATACAAACATGCATACATACATACATACAAACATGCATACATGCATACATACATACACACATACATACATACATACATACATACATACATACATACATACATACATACATACATACTGTCCTGTGGGACAGGGAACAAAAGTCATGCACTGTTATAGAGGTGAGCTGCCCAGTAGATGTGAATGTACAATTAAAAGTCCAGGAAAAAGAGAATATTTATGGCGAATCAATGCGGAACTTTCAGTTCTTCTACGCTAACTATGAATTCTCATTTGTACCTATTATCATTGGTGCATCAGGTTATGTACCAACAGAGTTGCCAAAAAAAAAAAGAAGAAGAAATACTCAGTTTCACGGACAGAGAATAAAAGAGACTGGCGCAGATTCTCCAAATCCAAATTTATTAGTAGCACAGTCAAGATTTGTAGGGCATTCCAAAAAATCTCCATCTGAGACTCTTATGTGGATAGATGCACACACTTGGATGTCTGCCCCGACAATTCAGCCAACACACCAACTCAACCACATACTTACAACTCTTAACTCAAACAGTCTTGTCGCTTCGTTAGTGATATGCTTGAACTTTTCCAAAAAGAACTTATGTAAAACATATATAAATGTTTATTTTTATGTTCAATTAATATAAAAATAATTTTACATTAATCTGATGAATAACTCTATACTTAGGTAGAAATCAAAATTATAATTCTTAAATAAGAATTTTATCGGTAATGACATCGAAGTTTTGGCCACTTAAGCCATCGTCCGACGATGGCTTAACTGGCCAAAACTTCGTTGTCATTACCGATAAAATTCTTATTTAAGAATAATCAACACATTTGTAGCGTACACTCGAGTGAAATACCCCCTCCCCTTTATTATATATACATGCTTTCGAACGTTGCAGGTAACAGCTAACTTTTGACTGCTATTTGGTATTGACGCAATTTGTCTCTTACTCTGTTGCGCCAATCTGCAGCGTAAAACCAATCAGAGCTCTAAAAAGGATCACGTGAGACAGCCTGTTCTCAACCCAGTTTGAACCTACAGCTAATAAAAACCCAGTTTCTCCTAGTCTCGATGTATTTGGTTCCAGACCTTTTAAGGTTTAGCCACTGACCATACAAGACACAGCCAGTCCCAGACGACAACACCCGTCCAACAGCATTATGGCAATTTCTTTCTTCGTCGCCACCATCATCTTCTTAATGTCGTCAACATCATCTCTATGTACATAGCTCAACAAGTAATTTGCCCGGGTTTCAACACAGTACTGTTCGTGAATTACTTCACCATGGATCAACAGCAAATATACAACCTGCAAGAACTCTTTTGCCAAGTAATCCAGGCAGCAGCATTACAGCAACAACTTTGTACATATACCGCAACCGGCTCCGCATCTTGGCCGCAACTTCTTGATACAGTATTTCAACTACCGTGTACAATTGACTACAAACTGGTACTCTCATGTCTTGTGTCTATGAACATTCGTCTAACTTCTCACTATAGACTCTTTCACTATTTCCTTCATTGCTATTCTTATATGTACTTAACGCACACGCATACATTCATGCCTATACATACATACATTTTGTTCTATTATTCTGTATACATGACACACACACAGACTCATGTTAACATATCAATAAATCTTCTCTTACACATTCCACTTAGTTGTATCTCCCTTTTTCCCCACTGGCACATATATGTATTCTTTATATATTTAATGTATCGACCGTGTGATGTACTAAGGAACCATTCTCGTTACCTCGCATCGCACAGTCTTTACGCATTCATACATATGGATTACATATGCATAGCTTTCGGAGTGTAATGCGATGTAGCGGTCAAGAATGCAAGAAGGCTGCACCTCATAAAAATGACAACAATGAAATGCAGTCTTTCTTGGATTTGCTACCGCTACATCATATCATACTTTAAAGGCTGCATTTGCAGCACAAAAGCAGGAGATTGTTACAAAATCCCAATAAACAAAAGAGATTGTAAAGCCTTTGGAACCCCAAGATGCAGTCAAAAATGTTGATTATGGTACATTTTTTGGAAGACTTTATATATGTATTCAGCGGCTGCCCAAAAATGCCATCTAGGTACTGCCTTCTATTGCAACATGATGTCGCTAAAACACGTTTTCGAGAACCTTGTTATTAACTCTTTCTGCTACGTTGATTAAATTGTGAAAAATGACAATTGCAATCTTTACAATCGTCAGCTAGTTTGGTGAATTCAATACATGTAAAATTCATTCAACTGGACTTCTGTTGCCAAATTGAAGCTGCATAAAAATACCAAAATTCACGTAAGTGAATAAACCCAGGAAGCGGTCTGGTGGGATGGTAATTCATTTACGCAGAGGATTAATCATATAAGTATGAACTGTGAGATTGTAGTAGCTTTCTGTTTAAGATATTCATTGAGTATTCAGCAGTTACAAGACAAAACCATTTCATTTCATGATGCTCCGGTTCACTTAGCTGTAGATGGGTGATCCAGCAACGGAATAGCCTTTCAATGTGTGGTGGTGGGGAAGGAATGTTGGCCTGCTCGTCTACTCAGCGGAGAGACATCATTCAAAAGCTAAAACAGTGCGAAGTGTATTGTGACCAGCGATGTATAACAGCATCCGATAGTTTGATCTATATCCTTATATATATATATATGTATGTATGTATGTATATTTATATATATTCTTTTACTTGTTTCAGTCATTTGACTGTGGCCATGCTGGAGCACCACTTTTAGTCGAGAAAATCGACCTCAGGACTTATTCTTTGTAAGCTTCGTAATTAATCTATCAAGCGAGGTGGGGGGACATACACACGGACAAACACATACATACATGCATGCATGCATACATACATACAAACATACATACATACATACATACATACATACATACATACATACATATATATACGACGGGCTTCTTTCAGTTTCCGTCTACTAAATCCACTCACAAGGCTTTGGTCGGCCCGAGGCTATAGTAGAAGACACTTGCCCAAGGTGCCACGCAGTGGGACTGAACCAGGAACCATGTGGCTGGTAAGTAAGCTCCTTACCACACATGATAGATAGCTAATTTTAAAATAGTTTTTGGCGTATTTCTTGCATCACACGAAAAAGTTCAAATTAGCAGAAAAGATCACAACTCCCAACCCTTCAACTACTTCAGAAATTTGTTGAAGCTGTGCTTATTTTAAAGTGTTGTATAATTTTTGCGCCTAAAAACACGGACTAGATAACTGTACAACACAGGTATGAAGGGCAAATTTACTAGCCTTAATGCTCACCTGTGACCAGTGACGCTTCAGGACACGGGTATAGCGATCGATATATGACTACACATAATCAATGATGCCTCTGTGACGTTTGTGTAATATTGGGTATTTTTAGATCAGTTCAATTCTGTTTGGGATATATTTGACTTGTAAAAAGGCCATTTCACTGCGGTTTGCCATGGAAAAAAATTCTTGCTTTAGGCAAAAAATGTGTGAAACACCGAAGTCATTTCAGAATGCCCCTATAGAGTATTATATCAATAGATTAGTCAACATAGCCTCTTGAAATATAAGGATATATAAACATAAGAAATACAAGTATATAAGAAATATGAATTATTTTATTATTTTAAAGAAGTAGTTGTCTAGAGATCCTGAGTTATTTGGAAATCCTCAGATATAATAAAATGTTGTCAGTTGCGGATGTGCATTGTAACTGTCGAAGTTTTGCAGTTTATGCGTGGATTCAACTGCATGAATCAGAGTGCACACGTACTCACATCACAAATACACATACATTCCATTTTAGACTTGTATTTTTTTACTTCTTTTCCCAGCTTGTAAGTATCTCCAAAAAGTTATTAGGCCATGAAAACAGAAATAGATATCTTCAACAAAGAAGAAGCAGCCAGGAAACACCCAAACGTCTAATAATTCTTGCTAATTTTTGGCACAAGACTGGGAATTTTGAAGGGAGGGGTAAGTCGATTCCATCTACCTTAGTCCGTAAATGGTATTTATTTTATCGACCCCATAACGATGAAAGGCAAAATGATCTCCGGTGACATTTGAGCTCAAAATGTAAAACCGGAAGAAATGCCGTAAAGCATTTTTTCCGACATAACGATTCTCCCAGATCACTGCTCCAGACTCCTTCGTCTAATAATGGTTTAAAATTTTTATGCAAGGCCAGAAATTTCCCATATGGAGGTATTAATTGATTACAGCAACCACAGTTCTTGACTGGTATTTATCGTCCTAGAAATAATGAAAAGCAAACTTGACCTTGGCAGGATTTGAAATCAGAACGCAAAGAGCCGGAAGAAATCCCGCTTGGCATTTTGTCCGAAGCGCCAACGACTCTGCCAGCTAGTTGCCCTAAAGCCCTACGTATAATAATGAAGACAATATAGGCGCAATTTTTTCTGATAAATCTCTCCAGATTTTTTTGCTTAATATTTGTGAAGTACTTCCTGAAGGAGATTGCACGCATAAATCAAACCGTCACAACAGAATTTGTAATATTGTAAAATTGATTTGAACAATAATATCAGCAAAAGGAATTCTGAGGATTTTAAAATAAAATTTGAAATCTTTCCTCAAAGAAAAGGCCATCTGCTGTGATCCACTAAACTGTATGGATAAATTAGCAGAAGGAATTAATAAGGTGATTAAGAACATCTTTTATCTTCTTTTACTTGTTTCAGCCAGTGGAATGTAGCTATGCTGGGGATACCGTCTTGGAGTGTTTAATAGAACAAATCGACCTCCAGTACTTCTACTTTTTAAGCCTAATACTTATTTTATCGGTCGCTTTTGCTGAACCAACAAGTTGTTGCAATATAAAGAAACCAACACCGGTTGTCAAGTGGTGGAGAAGAGGAGGAAGCATTCCGTCGGTTACGTGAAATTAACGTGTAAGTGGCTGAGCACTCCACAGACACGTGTACCCTTAATGTAGTTCTCGGGGATATTCAGCGTGACACAGAGAGTGACAAGGCCGGCCCTTTGAAATACAGGTACAACAGAAACAGGAAGTAAGAGTGAGAGAAAGTTGTGGTGAAAGAGTACAGCAGGGATCACCACCATCCCTGCCGGAGCCTCGTGGAGCTTTAGGTGTTTTCGCTCAATAAACACTCACAACGCCCGGTCTGGGAATCGAAACCGCGAGTCCGCTGCCCTAACCACTGGGCCATTGCGCCTCCTGGTAGAGAAGAATAAACACATACACACATCATACACATGTACGAGTGCATAATTATGTATTTATATACACAAACGGGTGTACGCATATATAAATATACGAATACATAAATACATACACACACACGCATATATATATACTATATATGTGGAAAATTCTGTCTGTGGGTGTGTTTGTTTGTGGAGTTGTTATCTAACTCCTACATCGTTTTATCGATTTTGATGAAGCTTGACACGTGTGTAGAATTCATGTATGGAAAACTAGTGACTTACTTATATTATTGAAAAAAAATCGATAATAGGGCTCCAAGAAGGAATTCTTATATCTACTACATATAACTAATATATTATTTTTAAACATCCATTCACTCCTAGAAAGGATCCTTAATATAGCCAAGGGAAATAACCCATTCATCTTTGTAAATTATTTGGTATAAATTAAATTGAGTATGCTTATTTCTTAGTATTGAACTATTTGAGTTGGTTTCGCAATTTATCCAGTAGAACGCTTAAACAAGTAAATAGTATTTTCCTAAACAACAGATCCACTTATTTCGGTTAGCGCCGCTGAGCGTAATATTCTCTGTGAACGCACAAAAGCTTTTTTCAGAGTTATTTACTTTGAATTGTTATTATCTCATATCTGATTAGCTTGTTATTACGTAACATGCTTCACGATTTTAGTATACATACCTTATTAGTATTTCCTCTTAAGTTCTATATACTCTGGGAACGTATTAAACCCCTTTTCGAGGCTACTTTATTTGAATTCATACTATCGGGTAATTAATTTCATGTTATGGCATAACTGACTTCACAATTTGGGTATTCATAACTTATTGAGTATTCCTAAAAACAAGATCCTTTGTAAGAAAGTTTGGTATTCTCAATAAATGCACAAGGGCTCCATACTTTGTATTGTTGTTACTGGATTAGCGAAACAATTATGAGAACGGAACCAAAGGATAAGCCCCGCTTTCCTGGAAATTACCGGGTACGTCAGCTAGTATATATATATATATATATATATATATATATATAATTCAGTTTTGGGAATTAATAGGTATGTGGGTATTCTATTTCAGATTATGCAAAAAACAACATAACGAGTAGATCTGAAGGTAAACTCGTGGTATCTATATGCACATCAAGAAATAATACCTTCAGGATAAAACTAATACACCAGCAGGGTATAAAATATACTTTCTTAATTATCTCCTACTTAAGTTAAAACTATCATTATGAAGGAACTACACGTACATTGGAAGATTATGATATATATATATATATATATATATATATGTGTGTGTGTGTGTGTGTGTGTGTGTGTGTGTATGTATGTATGCATATATGTATGTATATGTATATATATATACATATATATACATACATATATATACATACATATATATACATACATATATATACATACATATATATATATATATATTATATATATATATATATGTGTGTGTGTGTGTGTGTATGTATGTATGTATGTATGTACTATGTAATCATCAGATTTACAATTCTACCAACACATCTTCAGGTTCTTTTTTAAAATATTGTTAACCTAATTTTACATCACCTTAAAATTAAGCGTTAAATTAATCATTAAAAATTAAAAATTAAAAAATTAAACTTTACAAAATTAAGAATTAAAAATTATGAATTATATATATATATAAATTTATAATTAATTATAATTGAGGGTACACGAAGTACCAGCGTTGCTAGAAATGAGAGTCGAAAAATAGTCAAATAAGCCGCCATTTCACTGAAAATACAACAGGCTGGCGAAATTCGTGAGACGAGCGAAATTTAATTTACCATTGCGGCTGAAAGTCGCAAATGAGGATCACAGATATCCCTATATAACGTGATTTCGCAAGCATAAATTTAACCCTTGGCTAACAACAAGACTTACTGATGAGAACTGAGAGAAATATCTCAAAGTTCGAAATCACGTGATATCGGGATATATCTATGATACCCATTTGCGACTTTCAGCCGCAATGGTAAGTTAAATTTTGCTCGTCCCTCGGTTTTCGCCAACCTGTTGTATTTTCATTGAAATGGTGGCTTATTTGAGTATTTTTCTACTCTTAACGCTGGTACTTCGTGTACCATCAATTAAAACTAATAATTAATTATAAATTTATAAATTTGCCTTTTGGGCTTTGATGCCACATATTATTGTTGTTATTTATTATTATTATTATTATTATTATTATTGAGTGAGAGAGCAGTTCATGCCATCAAAGTGACACTGGGGTAAAATATACGAAGCCCAATATACCCATCATGACTACCCGTCTGATAAAGGTACACCAGGCACATGCATCACAACCATATGTGCGCGACATGGTGATCTCATATCAAGATAAACAGCACATGACCTTGCAGGTGGAGCCCAGTTAGAATTTTCTTCAGGTTGAGTAGCCCATCCTGCTCAAAAGGTCCCTGAATAAGGGTTGCTTTAGGATGTTGAACGAAACACCTATGTTTCCAGAGGTGAATTATTCAAACCCCAAAGAATCCCTCTCAACACATGGCCATGATGCTCCCCCACTACTTCTGCTCGTGATCAGAGATGCACATATCGTCAGCCACTAAGGGACATGCTCAACTGGTTAAGGCCAAACAACTGACAAGCAAATCTGTGGTATTGAGCAGAATATTTGCTGTAGCCCATCTTTTATACCAAGACAAAACAATGTACATGTTATTATTATTATTATATTATTATTATTATTATTATTATTATTATTATTATTATTATTATTATCATTATTATTAATAATAATCATATCTTTATATAAATACTAGCAGTATCGCCCGGCGTTGCTCGGGTTTGTAAGGGAAATAACTATATAAGCATTTTTAGAGAGTTACTTCCCTTATAGATGCCAATTCGGGCTTTCTTAGCCATTTCTGTTTTGGTGTCTTCAAGCCATGAAGTCGTTGTTCTAAAAGAACGCTGGTCTCCTTGACAACGCTTTACGACGTTGATTTCCTTACACTCCCTTCTCCACAGCTTCACGAGGGAGTGGAGAAGGGGAGAAGCAAACAGGTGCAGGTGTGACCATGGACGCCAACTCCGCCGCCATCGACACACGAAAAATTATGCATTAAAATGGAATAAAAAATGTTGTTAAATTATTTTTTAAATCGTAGACTCATCGTAGACGCGCGCTAATACTCAGACGGGCTCGATATGAATCACGACTATAAGATACCCGAATTTGGTTAAACTGCACCGCAAAATGTGGGAGTAGTTAGGAATCTAAATCGAAGGGGACAGACACTCACACAACTACAGTTTTATATATATAGATATACATACATACATATATATGCATATATATATATATATATATATATATATATATATATATATATATATATATATATATGCGTATATAAATACGCATATATATGTACTCGCTGCTTTATTCCAAGGAATTTAGCGGTCTTAGCTTAGATTTTCCTTGGGGATGGCCAGATTGAAACAGTCTCCAGTATAACCAGCCGAAACTGCTAAGATGATCTGGAACTCGACTGAGGAAAGAAAACTTCGAATGACCTGTCCTTGTTTTTTCTTGTCCCTTATTTGTATCATCTAACTATCTGGATGTTCTGTTGTCGACTGTTGAGTTCTTGTCCCCATTTTAAAAATTCTTTTACACACACATACATACGCATATATACGTGTGCATGTGTGCGTGTGCGTATATATACACAAACAAACACGGATACACATGTATCTATGTACACAAAGACATATGTACGTCTATGTGCTGATATTCATATATTGCTATATTTATATATTGTTAAAAGCATATAGACATATCTCGTTATCGACGGATGTACCTATCGGAAATTGCATTATTCTTATGTAGTCATTTGGATGCATAGGTAATGTCATGTGTGTATATGTTTGTGTAGAATAATGTAATAAAAATAGAAATAGTCTCGTTAGAAACAGTGAAAACCTCCAATAAATATTTATCGTAACAATCTTCTCAGTTACCAAAATACTACATTTAAAATTTCTTAATACAAATCTTATCACACTACCAACAGCAATTCAACTTCAGTCTGACATGTGCTGTGTGACCGATTCATTTATCCACAAATATTCTTTTGTGATCTCTAAATCATCGCAGACCCTAACTTTCGGATCTTTTCGGTTTGAACAGCAGTTTTCAACATAATTTCGAGGTAACTAAAAAATTTTAAACTTCGTATATTGGTAGAATGTGTTTATAAAACATCTTTTTCTCTTGGCTTTATTGAGAAAATTCTATAGTTTGTAAGATATTTGTTGTTTTTTTTCTTCAATTTCTGCAATTTCAACCAATCAATGACCGTCTATTGAGGTGAAAACATTCTGTGCCGTATGAATATGTCCCTCGTTTAAGAAACAGATTGGGTTTATTTACATTTCTGAAGAAAAAAAAGATACCCTTCCCCCCACCCCTAACCCTAACTGTAACCCTAACCCTAAAATAGATTGAAATGCAATAGATCGATACTAGGGTCATAATTATGGGTGACAATTTCATATGACACCGCTAGAAAAAACTGCCGTTCAAACCGAAAAGATCCTAACTTTCTATACAAAAAATGTCGTGACCTGAATATGACACATCTATTTGCACTTTTACTTTCGTGCCTAATTGAACCGTGAATAATAACAAAATTCCTCCATCAAGCCAAAATAGAATTCCTCTCCATAACTTTCTGTCAACTCATATCTCACACTTTCCTTCCATTCTCCTCTATTCCCCCTTTCTTCCCAACTACTTCTGTTGTCTGCTTATACAAAACCACACTTAATTATCATTAATATAGCTCCCCTCATCTCCCCCAAAACATTTTATGAACATGAACCTACTAAGTAAAGCATAATTTTATGAAATTGATATATATGTATGTGTGTGTGTGTGTGTTGTGTGTGTGTGTGTGTGTGTGTGTGCGCGTGTGCATGTGTGTGTGTGTGTGTGTGTGGTGTGTGTGTGTGCGCGCGTGTGCATATATATGTAACGGTATACATTATTATGATGTGGTTACCAATTGTAACGGGAGAAATGAATTTGTAAACAATAATATGTTGATGTTGAAGTCAGCAGTTGTGAAGATAAGAGTTTGTTATTAAAACGGCAAGTTGTGAAAGATGAACAATGCATGAAGTTTTAAGAAAGTATTTATTTACCGTTACGTTACAATACCTAGCCTCGACGGGCAGGTTGTGATAAATCCAAAAGCATGCGAAGTTTGGTTTGGGTTTGGGTTTGGGTTCTCTTCATTGTTTAGTAGTAATTACAGAGAGAGATAGAATGATGTTGTAAGAGAACAGAATTGGAGCTAGTGAGAGAGAGAGAGAGAGAGAGAGAGAGAGAGAGTGTGTGTGTGTGTGTGTGTGGGACGTTGCTGACACTAAACTTCATTTCTCCTTCTGACCAATGTTCTAGCTGGTCGGCCAGACTTCGTTGAGTCGTCACGACTGTGACGAACTTGGTTGAGTCGTCGTCACCGGATGGTGACTAAACTGATTTTTGCTTGGGGTGTGCTTGCTTATATAAAGATCCAGAACGATAGATATATCATTAAGAACAATAGATTTAGTTGGTGGTCTTGTTATCTATTCTAGCTTTTGGTGAATTAGAAGAAGTTAGAAAGGGTCAAGTGGTGAAAACATTATTTCGGCCTAGCTAAAGGCATCTGGAAAATGTAAAACTGCTGTCAGAGAAAAACCATTGTTCCATCGTGGGAAAAGTTCTATTGCAGTGTTAATTTAAATTTGGCTATGGTGGATCGAATCCACTTCATGCATGCAAGATTCACTCCATATATATAGATACACACAGTCCGAGGACAATTCGTCCCCAGTTATTTCATCGTCGGTTAATTTGTTCCCGATCAGTTCGTCGCTAGCCAATTCGTCCCAAAATACTCTTAAATGTGATTTTCGAGGGAAAGTTTAGAACAACCACTTTAAAATTAAAATTGTCGCTGGACAGTTTTAGATATATTTTTCCTTTCTTTAACCCTCCCTCCCCCCTCTATCTCTCATTTGCTCTCAAGTATCTGCACTGAACAGTTTACGAACAAAGATTTTCAAGCAAATCAAATTAAATTTATTCAATACGTCTACCCATCAACATGACAACTTGCAAGATCATAACTTTAGAGAAAGGAAAAATCAAAGTAGTCGATAAAAAAAATTATACATACACAAAAAATAAGCAGATGGTTTGAAGATATACTGGAGGTGCGAAAATCGTGTGTACAAGGCGAAACTTCAAACATGAAAATTATAAAGAGCTTAAGAAAATTGGGATCCATAATCACGCTTCAACTGCTGCAGAGGTAAATGCAAGGATAATAGTTTCAAATATTGAAGTAAACTCTATTTCATCTGTGATACCCCTCGCTCAATTATCGCTAGCGAAGATCAGAATTTAAACGACTGTACATTGATGCAAATACCTCTGTTTGCATAGCTTAATAGGAATATTAGGCGTTGGAGACAAGTTGATGCCACCTCATTTACAAATGTTGGTTTTTCTATTCCAAGTGAATACTCCTACCTCGACAATGATGAAACTTTTTTACAGAATTACAGCAGAACGGAGGATTCAAAACGAATACTAATATTAGCAAGAGACGAAGCACATCGGCAGTTAAAACAGCACAAGAAAATAATTATATAGGACCACCTAGAGCAGTGGCTCCTAACCTGGGGTCCGCAGACCCCTGGTGGTTCGCAAAGGTAGTACTGGGGATCCGTGAACTAAATTCAAAATTTCATATATATATATATATATATATATATATATATATATACTAGCAGCATAGCCCGGCGTTGCCCGGGTATGTAAGAGCCCCTAGTAGGCAACGACTAATCCCAATCTAGTCCTTTCCCTCTAGGGAACGAAGGCGCATGTGTAGGTTGCAATGTCTTCTGTGTATACGATGTTCCTAGCAGCTCCTTTAGGCGAAAACGCGATTTCCCAAAATGGCATGATTTTATCGATTTTTTCTAATGGTAAGGTATTGCATGGAAAACTAACGCCAGAATTAAGTTTCTTAGGGTAACATTAAGCTTCACCATGAGTTTGGTGAAAATCGATTGCAAGTTGCGATAACCACAACAGAAAATGTGTTGCATATAAAAAGCTTAGATTCTCGACCCCATGTCGAATTTATCGATTTTTTTCAGAACTGGGGGAACTTTTCAAAATTTTCGCTGCGTTAGTTTTGAATTATGACATTGGGCTATGTGTGTGTCAAGTTTCATCAGAATCGGTTGAAAGCTGTGGTCAGGATGAGGGTACAACCTGACAGACACACAGACAGACAAACTGCCGTTTATATATATATATACATATATATACACATTCATAAGGATATGCATATTAAAAGGAGTATGTAAGAAAACTCATTTAAATAAAAGGGTTAGGAACCGCTGTTGGGAACCACTGGCCTAGAGGAAGAGGACAGAGGAGGCGGCGCCTTTCCATTACCTATATGGAATGTTTGGGATTGATGTATGACGGGGATTGCTCGCACTACAAATAGTTTAGAAGCTTACCACAGCGCACTGAAAAACACAGTGGATATTAGTAATCCAAATATTTAGAAACTTATTGATGTGATTAAATCTGAGGAAGGGTTTGCCAGTACCAAATTGCAGAAGTTTATGCAGGGAGAAGAACCAAACCCAAAAAAAAAAAAAAAAAAAAAATACAGATGTGAACTTGCGTATAAAAAATGTCATGGAAAAATATGATCCAAAACAAAAAATTATTTTTCCGAAAGCAATTGCACACAATCTTAAATTTTAAGGAAAAATAGCGACGAATCGGCCAACGACGAATTGGCTGGAGACAAATTAACGACGACAAATTACCGTCGAATAATTGACTGGACACCATACACACGCATATACATATGCAAAAATGAGCGTATATATATGCGTGTGTGAGTGTGTGTATTTATGTGTATGTATGTATGTATGTATGTATGTATGTATGTATGTATGTATGTATGTATGTATGTATGTATTATGTGGCAGTTGCACTTGAATGATACTTCATTACTGTTTGTCATTACAGTTGAGGATATGCACCGCTTGAATCATATTCTAGGAGCTTTGAAGTCATCTCTTACCGATTATATTTGGTAGTATAACTAAGTCTTGTTTCATTGTTTATGTTCTAAAATGCCATTGCAGCAATGTCAATGTAATGGAAATCAACACCAAGTAGCAAGCTATTATTTTCCACAAAGGATGCGAGAAAGAACAACGAAGGAACGTAAACATACTGCTAATGACTAGAAGATGCGGTTGGAGTTAAAGGAAGCGCTCACGTTCCCAAACCATATTATAATAACGGAGATGGTTAGGCACTGTGTTTGCTGCTGAGGTGAGCTGTCGTAGGTTTGTATTTAGATTCACAAAGTCGTACCTGGCTGGTGGTAGACTTTGTAAAATAGCAGACCTGTTATTTTTAGAAATTAATTGGGAAGCATCTCGTGAAAGCAAAGAACAAAGTCTTAGCGAGTAGTAAAGCAAAATAGTTGCTGTTTAGTTGCAGTGGTAAGGTGTTTAAATGGTGTAGCCCTTGAGTTCCCCAACCTCGGGCCTTCCAGGCATATACGGACTTATACAACAAATCCAAAAGTACTTCTCCCATAAAATCGTTCCTCGGGAAGAGCCACTGCTTCACATTCTCTCACAGTTATGCTAGTGAGGTAATTTGCAGTGGTTGCGTTATAGTTAACAGAGAATGGGGAAAGTTTCTACAGCGTGGGCCAAAAGAAACTGGAGATTCCTTGGTATATGGCATTGAAGGAAGGAGCAATTCCGTTTGTGGATACTAAAGCAGTTGTGATCTCCAGTTGATACATAGACACACGAATAGCATCAGTATCAAGTGCCACTCACTCGCATACACTGCTGGGATGCACAGAACTAATGAGAGGAGCGAACAAGTATTTGCCAGAGAAATGGACGGTGGAGAAAGTACACATGCAAGGTTACAACATTGCACTGAATAAAAACACGCCTGGGAAATCTCTCAACCAATTTTATATTTTATATTCGGTTAAGCCATGAGAGAATAAATATTAAGGAAATGATTTTCACTAATGAAGCTCCTTTCATTTCACAACTCTCCGAATAAAGTAAACAAGGGAGCATAAACGAACGAATAAGAGTGGCTTTATGCCAATGTAAGAAATGAAACACCAAATGTTTTGGATTTGGCTCAGGCACATTTTTGGCAATATCATCTGTTATTAACTTTGTCACAGGATTTATACGTTTAGCCGCTTTGCAGAGGATAGTATAAGTAAAATAGATAACGAGAGAGTAACACAAGGTTTCGATATGAGATTAAATATTTCCTAATCACCGGATTAAAACCTATAGCGGATATTTTTGGTGCGAATGCTTTGCAAATGATCATACCTACACTTTTATTATTTGGATATGTAGTGAGTAACCCGTTAAAACTATATGAAGATTTTTACCCTATTTTTCGGCGTCATTCAATGCTTATTATTTATAAAACATTTCTGTGAAGGAAGCTGGTTATTACAATTAGAAGTAATGAAGTCTTCGAATTTTCCCAAGGAAATTAAATTAAATGCTACTTAAATCATATGCCAAGATTAAAAGCTATCTTGATCTAAACAAAAGAGTTTTGTACTGACCGGCTTGAATTCTGCAAAGGAAAATAAACATATGACAAGGAAAAGTATACATACGTACACGCATACACACGCACAGACACAAAAATACACATTCATATATACATACAAATATATATGTGTGTGTGTGTGTTTATACATATACAGTCATCAAACTATCATATATATATATGAAACATTGACATAGTTCTGGAATCGGATGCTGCTAGCGCCTGGGAAATGTGTTATAGCAGCTATTAAGTCACACACATACAGATGCACCCCCACACCCACAATCGCATGCAAACACTCACACACACAAAACATATCCAAACATCATGTGAATACTGTGCACATACATACATACATATATACATACATACATACATACATACATACACACATCATAGTCATGTGTTGAGAGGAGTTCTTTGGGGTTTGGATGATTCACCTTTGAAAACATGGGTGTTTCGTTCAATATCTTTAAACAATCCTTATTCACTGACCTTTTGAGCGGGATAGGCTACTCGACCTGAAGAGAATTCTAACTGGGCCCCACCTGCAAATTCATGTGCTGTTTATCTTGATATGGAATCACCATGTCGCACACATACGATTGTGATGCATGCGCCTGGTGTACCCTTATCAGACGGCTAGTCATGATGGGTTTGCTGGACTTCGTATATTTTACCCCAATGTCACTGTGATGGCATGCACTGCTCTCTCACTCAATAATATAACAACAACAACAACACTAATAATAATAATAATAATAATAATAATAATAATAATAATAATAATAATAATAATAATAAGGGAAGACACCGGGGACGTTTAAGATGTAAGAAGGAAAATACAGAGCTCCGAAATCTATCCACAAACATCGAAAACAAGGACACCCTATGGAGCCAAAGATTTACTAACAAAGAATTGGACTATATATCCGAGTAAGTAATACTAATTGAAATTATTACTATTTTCGAAACGAAATGATGCATTTTGACTCGATATTATCTCCACCTCTAACACAACACATGTAAACATGCGTGGAACAACACGATCATCCCCCCGACCTCAAACACCATGTACAAAGGAACTACGAAGAAATTAAATGCCACCGATACTATTCAACCCAAGAATAACAATCGAGCGGTACGTACATTAAACCTACAACAAAAAATGTACGAAAAACTACACGTGCGAAATAATGTGACAACAGAAATAAACGGACCGGTACCCTACGAAAATGACGACCGTTAAAATAATGGGCCGGAGGTTGTACCTCATGTCCCGCAATTAAAACCCAAAAGACGTAAATGGACACGTGAGGAATACATTTCTATCTTACACGCATACTTCACAGCAATGCTCTACCCACAAAATGAAAATACAACAACACATACATATAAAATATGGAAGGAAAATAATAGAGATATAGACTTGGATACAGCAATGAACCCTAATAAATTAGCTAACGTACGAAGATACATTCTCAAAGCCAAAAAAATATCAGAAATAGAAATAGAACATTTAAAAGAAAAAATATACCAGGAAAATGTAGATAGAAGCCACACAACAATGCCCAATAATATAAACACTGAAACTGTAAAACACGAAGACAAACGCAACATCCCCAACAAACACGATGTAAACAACGAAGGGGAGCCTAATGATTATGATAATATAAAAAATAAAATAATCAAAGAACTGAAAACCACAGAGCCCAAAATGGACCACCGACCATACCTCCCAAGAATAAAAATAAACGCAATAACAACACCAATTATAAACAACATAAACCTAGCCGTCACTAAACTAGCCACTGAAACAAAAAAAGTGATATCACTGAACTAAATGACTTGATATACGCAGCAGCCACTGCAGGCCACAAAAGAAGCTGGATACTCACCCAAACCCGCCCAAACAGGAGTACCACCACCCAAACAAACCCTGTGGATAAATAACATCCAAACAAAAAATTTAAAAAATTAGAAAAGACCTGTCGATTCTTAATGAAATCAGCAAACAAGCAACGCTACTGAGCAACAAAAAGAGAACAAAAGTGCTCCGCAAATATAACATCACACAGAAAAAGATTTGCCGGAGATAAAAGAAAAGCTGAAGCAAGATATCCTTGCCAAAGCTCAAAGGATCCGCCGGTACGAGAAACGCCAATGCTTCTTTGAACAGAACAAAAAGTTCAACTCCGACCCCAAAAAGTTCTACCAAGAACTGGGCAAAAATAAAATAGAAGTCACTGCAGCACCAACGGCAGAAGAATTGGAAGAATTCTGGAGAGAAATATGGTCGGCGAACGAACAGCCAAAAAAAAAGAGTATGAAAATAACAAACTCGGCATCTGAACAACTTTGGACCCCCATAACAACTGAAGAGGTCACCCAGGCACTGCAAAAACTAAGCAACTGGAAGGCACCTGGGCATGACAAGATCCCCAACTTCTGGTTGAAATATCTAACAGGAATGCACAAAAAGCTGGCTGAAAACTTTAACAGCATACTAGCAGAGCCAGAGACAATGCCTGAATGGCTCACGAAGGGGAAACCATCTTAATTCCCAAATCAAATGAAACAACAAAACCAGAAAACTACAGACCAATAACCTGCCTCCCTACTATGTTCAAGGCATTTACTGCAGTGATATCGCAAAGGCTGAACAAGCACCTGGACGAAAACAAACTGTTCCCAGAAGAGCAGAAAGGATGCCGCAAGGGCTCATATGGCTGTAAAGATCAACTAATGATTAATAAAGCCGTAACTGAAGACAGCCACAGAAAGAAGAAAGGCCTCAGTATGGCCTGGATTGACTACAAAAAGGCGTTTGATAGCATCCCCCACACATGGATCCTCGAAACACTAGCCATTAACAAAGTAGCACCAACAATCATAAAATTCATAGAGCACTCTATGAATAAATGGCAAACAGTCCTACACCTCCAAACAAAAGAGGGACTCATGAAAACCAAAGACATCCCCATTAGAAGAGGAATATTCCAGGGAGACACGCTCTCTCCACTCCTTTTCTGCTTGGCACTGTCACCTCTATCTGATATGCTAAATAGAACTGGATGCGGATATAAATGTTACGGCAAAACGATCAGCCACCTTTTATATATGGATGACCTAAAACTATACGCTGCAAATGACAAACAGCTGGAAACACTACTAAAGACAGTTCATGGATTTACCAAAGAAATAGATATGAAATTTGGATTAGAAAAATGCGCCAAAGTAACCATGAAAAGAGGAAAACTAGTTAAGAGTAACAACATCACACTAGATAAAACCAATGAAATAAAAGAATTAGACCAAAGCCAAACTTACAAATACTTAGGAATCCATGAACTAGATAAGACACAACACACACAAATGAAAGAGAAAATAAAAAAAGAATATTATAGACGAGTTAGATCAATACTAAAAACAGAGCTCAATGCTAAAACAAGATAATAGGTATCAACACTTTAGCTGTCCCAGTTATAAGTTACAGCTACAATATCCTTGACTGGACACGAAATGAACTGTCCAAATAGATAGGAAAACAAGAACAATACTGACAGGATCTAGGATGCATCACCCAAAATCTGACATAGAAAGACTATATATACACGTATAGAAGGTGGTAGAGGCCTTATACAGCTGGAAAATTACTATAAATAACCACCATAGGACTTCAAAAATACCTACTTCAGAAGGAAGGAAAACTGATCCAGATAGCGGCGAAACACGAGCAAAACAAAAAACTGTTCTCAGTATTTAAGGAAGCTGACAAATACAAACAAGAAATCATACCACCTAATAAACACAAAGAAGAAGAAGAAGATGATGAAGAAACAACAAAGCTATAAAACAAATGAAATCCAAACTAAAATAGAACAGCAACGAGCCATGATAAAACGATGGCAAGAAAAGCCCCTTCATGGTAAATACTGGACTAACTAAACTAAACGCAAAAGAAATAGACAAAGAAAATCCCAGCAATGGTTGAGAAGCTCAGGACTCAAAGCAGAAACAGAGGGATTTTTAATTGCAGCACAAGACCAAAGCCTCCCCACCAGAAATTACCAAAAACATGTAATGAAAAGAAATATTACAAGTAACTGCAGAATATGTGGAGATGGACAAGAAACAATAAATCATATTCTCTAGCTGCCCAGTCCTGGCTAAGAAGGAATATATTCACAGACATGACAGAGTTGGAACCTACATACATTGGAAGCTATGCCAACATTATGGAATAACAACAGAAAAAGATGGTATAGGCACACACCAGAAAAGGTCACAGAAAACGAGAAAGCAACCATACTCTGGGATATGCCGATACACACAGATAGAGAAATTAAGGCCAACAGACCAGATATAGTTGTCAGAGATCATGAAGAAAAAAAATGCTTTCTAATTGATGTATCAATACCGGCAGATGACAACGTGTCTCTAAAAGAAATGGAGAAACTCTCAAAATACAAAGACCTGGAAATAGAGGTAACTAGAATGTGGAACCTGAAAACAGAAACAATTCCTATCATAGTAGGTGCATTAGGCATGATAAAAAAATATTCAGACAAATACATAACAAAAACACCAGGACTTACAAACACATATAACATACAGAAAATTGCACTACTAGGCACTGCACACATCCTACGCAGAACACTTTCCATACAATAACCATCGGAGCATCACAACAAATCACAGCACATACCCACAGAGCTGCGCTCGGTAGTGAAGTGAAAGCACGCTATAAAAATAAAACTACTGAATAATAATAATAATAATAATAATAATAATAATAATAATAATAATAATAATAATAATAATAATAATAATATAATAATAAGGGGCATCATATGAACAGATAACAATTTGTGAGGGAATTTACATATATAGTGGGGGAGAAAGAAATGGGAAAGGTAGTGAATGTGATAAAAGTACACAAAATATATAAAGTATGTAATATGTTCCGAAGGACTTTTGGACCGGGCCCACGGATAATTTCCAGAAAGCACTGACCTAACAGTGCTACCGGAAGGCTTAATCGGTCTAAGATAAGATAGGAGAAACTCCAGTTAGTACCCACAGATCCAAGATTACCCTGATCATCAAAAGTACAAGCCCTCTCTCAATATTTTCTTTATTAGCAACTAAGGATTGACAAAAACATTAAAGATGGTAGAGGACGATTTTGCAAGGGATTACATAAAAGAGCGTGTAAAAAAATAAATACCAAAAACAAAGAGGAAAATATTCAAAAAGCATAATTTCACCCAAACAGGAAACCTCCAAGGGCTACTCGTGGGAACTTCTTAAAACCACAGTCATCGTGAACAAGTGCCCTTACCAATTGTCCTTCTGCAATCTACAAGTTCATGTTCAGAGCAGGCCTGTTCACTCGGACCATGCACACCACTCACATCCACCCGTTAGCAGATTTGCTGTGAAGTAGCACTTCCTTCTCCACCCTCACTTACCCTTTCGAGTAAAACTTGAGCTTGACCTAAGAGGAAGGTGGTTTTTTTTGTTTTGTTTTTTTGCCTTTCCAATCTAGACCACCACACAACCCCTTTCGCTAAGCCACCAGGCAGATAAACTTTGCTTGCCTTTCATAACCATAAAGAAAAAGCGGCGGAACGATCCTCAGAACAGACTCGGAATCGCTCTATACATGAGAGTATCTGTTCGTCATAACTCCACAAAGCAGTAATGCTCGGGCATTGGATTAGTGCGAGCAGAACAGCTTCATCGCTCTATGCGCATCTCAAACAGGCCTGGCTACGGCACCTCCGTACAAGTAGAGTTTATCTTAGACCGATAAAGCCATCCGGTAGCACTGCTAGGTCAGTGTTTTCCGGAAATTATCCGTGGGCCCCGGCCCAAAAGTCCTTCGGAACAGACCAGCTGGTTGATTTTCGTTAACCTCCAAAGTTTTCTCGAGAACGTCGTTATTATTGCCCACTACCAACCTTCTATAGAATATCAAAGTGTGACTTCCACTGACTGCATTGCGTGACTGGAAGAAGGCCGTAAGCAGCTGACGATATTCCGGATGATAATAGAATCTGATTTAGACGCACACCAGAGATTTTCAGAGGAGGGAGCAAGGCGATTTCATTGGCCCGACCCCAATACTTGACTGTGACTTTATTTTATCAAACAAGCAGACCTATGATCAAAAATACTTCAGCAATGACCATCTCATCATTTTTAAGGGTATGTTTGACTTCATTACCCTTTGTGTCCTATCCTTATATATGATGTGATTTGAAGGAGATTGGAGTATTATTTCTAACAAGTAGCTGAACCACCCAGAGACATTCGTTGGCCCGTAATGTAATTCATGCCTCTGTCCAGTGTTATATAATCATCACAACAAACATGAACAATCAACGTCGCCCATTGTCTCCCTTGATAAAAGGACTTTCACTTTGTTTCCCGCCAAAACAATTAACTTGTACAACAACGGCAGTCGAATAAAGTATCTTGTATCGTTAACACGTTGTTTCAGTCTCTCTCATTTTCTTAATCTTTCATACTAAGTACTCACTACTTCCTTTAATACTCAATACATTATATATATATAACAACAACATGGTGTCAGAATACTAAAAGAACCCAAAATACAGAACCAAAGGAAAAAAGAAGTTGAAATCATACTTCAAAGACGAAATGGAAAATTTACCGCATCCAAAAGACCTAGACTTTAATCAGGAAAATCTAGCCGCAGCATGGAAAAAGTGGAAAAAAGAATTCAATCTCTTTTTGATAGCAACAGAAAGTGACATGAAGCCAGACAAAGTAAAAACTTCAATGTTTTTAACTTGCATCGGTTCTAAAGGCCGAGATATCCATTCCACACTGGATTTCGATTCACCCGACGAAGAAATGAACCTTCAGACAGTAATCGAAAAATTCGATGCATTTTGTGAACCCAGGAAAAACATAACTTTCCTAAGACACAAATTCTTCACATGTGGACAAGCGGAACATCAAAAATTCGATGAGTACGTAGTAGAGTTGCGCCAAAAGGCACAACAGTGCGAATTCGGCAACCTCACAGACAGTCTCACCAAAGATATTCTGATATGTGGAATCAGAGACATGAGATTAAGAGAAAGATTATTGAGAGAACCAAATTTAGACCTACAAAAAACAATTCAAGCAGGTCAGAGTGCAGAGCAAACACGACTCCAATCAAGGATACTAAATGCCACATCCGAAACAAGAGATAACGAAATCTCGAGGGTATATAGTCAACACGACAGAAAAGGCGCCAAAACTCAAATAACCCGCCATATGCAATCCAGACATCAAAACGAACAAGGCGGAAGTGACAGAAAGCCCGCGAAGTTTCAAGCGCCAAGTCAACACTACGTCACTAACTGTCACTATTGTGGTTATAATCACAAAAGAAATAAATGCCCAGCATTTCACAAGACATGTGAAAAATGCAAGAAACAAGGACACTATGCAAAAATGTGCAAATCAAGAAAATTTGTACATAAAGTAGAGATACATACCGACGATGAATCAGATGACGATACACATGCACTCGAAATGATCACTGCAAATAATTCCCGCGTGCACAAAATCGAAAAGTTCAAGACTCCAAAAGACATTTGGACGGTCGAACTAAAAGTGAACAACTCGAATGTAACATTCAAAATAGATACAGGAGCAGACGTAACCGTACTGCCATTCAGAGAATATAGAAATATAATTCCAAAACCACAACTGCAAAAAACTTCAACTCGATTATCAGCTTATAATAACACAGCTATAAAAGTGCTAGGAAAATGCACAGCAGTCATTAAATACAAAGAATTATCAAAGCAAATAAAATTCATTGTTGCAAAAACAAACTCGCACGCAGTTATAGATGCAAAGACAGCTAAAGATCTGAACCTGATTCAGAGAATTTCAAAAATAAATTCGTCGAACACAAACGCCATATTAGAAAAATATGAAGACTGTTTCGGAGAAATCGGCACTTTGTCAATAACACATCATATCACAGTGGATCCACAAATAACTCCTGTAATTCATCCACCAAGATCGGTTCCTTTTTCTATAAAAGAAAAACTCAACAAAGAATTAAAAAGAATGACAGAATTAGATATCATAAAACCTGTTAGTGAACCTACAGACTGGGTAAATTCCCTAGTCATCGTTGAAAAAGCCAACGGAAAACTCCGACTCTGTTTAGACCCCAAGAATCTAAACAAAGCCATAAAAAGGCAACATTTCAAACTCCCTACAGCGGAGGACATTTTTGCACAAATGCATAACCCTAAATATTTTTCAAAACTCGATGCATCTAATGGATACTGGCAAATTCCAGTTGACGAAGAAAGCTCCCATCTTTTAACGTTCAACACACCTTTTGGAAGGTATCGCTTCACACGACTACCCTTT
The DNA here is from genome assembly GCF_006345805.1 of Octopus sinensis. Classification (NCBI taxonomy): domain Eukaryota; kingdom Metazoa; phylum Mollusca; class Cephalopoda; order Octopoda; family Octopodidae; genus Octopus; species Octopus sinensis. The sequence continues at coordinate 140,444,748 of NC_042997.1, read as the reverse complement.
GGAATTCACAGCGCCAGTGAAGTTTTCCAAAAAGAAATTTCAAAAATAATAGAGGGCATAGAAGGAGCAAGAAATTCACAGGATGACATCATAATCTGGTCCAACACTTTAGAAGAACACACAAATAGACTACAACAAGTTTTCGATCGAATCCGAAAGCACGGATTAAAGTTAAATAAATCAAAGTGTATCGTCTATGAATCACAAATCAAGTACCTTGGGCATATATTAACCAGCGAAGGGATAAAACAAGATCCAACCAAGGTACAAGCAATCATTCACATGCCACTGCCAACAAGTAAAAAAGAATTACAAAGATTCCTAGGTATGACAAATTACCTATGTAAATTTTTATATAATTACTCCGAAGTCACAGCACCATTGCGCCAGCTTCTACAGAGTGACACGTTATGGTCATTCGACAAACCACAAATCGAAGCAATAAAAAAGCTAAAAGAAATGATTACCAGAAAACCAGTGCTACAATTTTATGATCCAGATCTACCAATAAAAATAACTACAGATGCTAGTAAGCATGGGCTCGGAGCGATACTTGAGCAGAAACACAACGAAAGATGGCTACCTGTTTCGTTTGCATCTCGTGCAACAACTCAAGCGGAACAAAACTACTGTCCGATAGAGAGCGAAGCTCTCAGTATAGTTTTCGCATGCAAGAAATTTCATCAGTTTATATACGGAACTCATTTCAGAATCGAAAATGACCATAAACCGTTGAAGCAAATATTCAAAAAATCGATCACTAAATGCCCCCCCAGAATCCAAAGATTTCTACTAACATTACAAAGATATGATTTTGACCTAAACCACATACCTGGTAAAGAATCGATTGTTGCAGATACCCTATCACGTGCATACCTTGAGCAAAATACTCCAGAAGTACCAGACGAAGATATGAAATCGCACATTCATGCAGTAATAAAAAATTACCCCATAACCGACACTAAATTAAAAGAGTATAAAGAAGCCACTGCAGACGACCCGTCTCTACAGACACTCGTCACATATACAAGAACAGAATGGCCCCCAAAAGACAAAATACCAATAAACACATCAAACCATTCGTCTCCGTTCGTGATGAAATATCAATCGTCAATGGTCTCGTTCTAAAAGGTTCAAGAATAATTGTACCTAAGTCATTACGTAGAGAAGCTCTACAGGAAATACATACCGGACACATGGGTATCGAAAAATGCATAGAGAGAGCGAAGGAATGTATATACTGGCCCGGCATTAACGCTCAAATCAAAGACATGATTAACACATGCTCATACTGCATTGACTACAAAAATCAACAAGCAGCCGAACCACTAATAAATCATGAAATACCTACTACACCATGGACCAAAGTGGGTACAGACGTATTTCACCTGTCTGGAAATTCGTATGTCACAATTATTGACTATACAACAAGATTTTTTGATCTACACGAAATAAATGATTGCCAGTCAAAAACCGTAATCAAAAAATTAAAAGAAACTTTTGCTAAATTCGGAATTCCGCAAACAGTTGTAAGTGACAACGGTCCAGAATTCAATTCGGCTGAATTCAAAAAATTTGCAAAAAATTGGCATTTTCATCACACGAAGACAAGCCCGCATTATCATCAAGCGAATGGCATGGTTGAGAGAAATATACAGACAATAAAAAGACGCTAAAAAAGGGCATTCAAAAGTGACGAAGAACCTCAGTTAGCGCTCTTAGCATTACGCGCACGACTAAATTACAAAATGGTGCACCATCCCCTGCAAATCAAATAATGAATAGAACATTGCGAACAAATCTCCCAAACATACTACACGACAAAATTGGTATCAGGCCTCACGAAAAGAAGAAATCAAACATTACAACAGAACTCCCAGAGTTAAAACCACACGACACGGTTAGAATTAAGTTTAACAACAATTGGTTTAGAAGGGGCAAAATAATTAAAAAACTAGAGCAACCTCGTTCATACTTAGTAATAACAGAGGAAGGAAATACAGTCAAACGAAATAGACAACATATTCTTAAAACAAACGAACACGTTCGCATAACAGAAGAATTAGATTATGAAAATATATTTCCAAAGTCAACAAACACGCATGAAAAAACAAAACAGCACAACTACAGAATTCAACACTACAAAATAATAAAACCACAAAAAGTGGACGACGAATAATTATTCCCTGTAGATACAGATGATATTAAAAAAAAAAAAAAAAAAAAAAAATGAAGATGTTATATAATCATCACAACAAACATGAACAATCAACGTCGCCCATTGTCTCCCTTGATAAAAGGACTTTCACTTTGTTTCCCGCCAAAACAATTAACTTGTACAACAACGGCAGTCGAATAAAGTATCTTGTATCGTTAACACGTTGTTTCAGTCTCTCTCATTTTCTTAATCTTTCATACTAAGTACTCACTACTTCCTTTAATACTCAATACATTATATATATATAACAACAACATCCAGGACTTTTAACACAGCGACATTCAGCAGGACATCGTAAAAGTTGACGAAGCAAAGGACAAGATGGCTACGTGGTACATGATATGCAACAAGCTTCTAATGTATATATTCCAATCTTAGAGACTCCACGCGAGTGCGCATTGTGCGCTTTTGGCTTCTATATGTAAAAACAAAACAGAGGCCAATCGCACATGTGTGTGCGTCTGCATATGTGTGCATACGTAGGCAAACAGATACGTACATACATACAGGCGTAGGAGTGGCTGTGTGGTAAGTGGCTTGCTTACGAACCACATGGTTCCGGGTTCAGTCCCATTGCGTGGCACCTTGGGCAAGTGTCTTCTACTATATCCTCGGGCCGACCAAAGCCTTGTGAGTGGATTTGGTAGACGGAAACTGAAAGAAGCCCGTCGTATATATGTATATATATATATATATGTATTATATATATATTATATATATATATATATAATATATATATATATATATATATATATATTTATTTATTTTATAGAAGGAGCTTCTACAGGACTAGAACTGTTTCATTCAAAAGAAATCATCAGGAGGTTCCTGATGATTTCTTTTGAATGAAACAGTTCTAGTCCTGTAGAAGCTCCTTATTTACTGTGGTTAACCCCGACTCAACCCGGGACCTACATATATATATATATATATATATATATATATATATATATATGTGGTGTGTGTGTGGTGTGTGTGTGTGTGTGTGTGGTGTGTGTGTTGTGTGGTGTGTGTGTGTGTGTGTGTATGTTTGTGTGTCTGTGTTTGTCCCCCCAACATCGCTTGACAACCGATGCTGGTGTGTTTACGTCCCCGCAAAAGAGACCGATAGAATAAGTACTCGGCTTACAAACAATAAGTCCTGGGGTCGATTCGCTCGACTAAAGGTGGTGCCCCAGCAAGGCCACAGTCAAATGACTGAAACAAATAAAAGAGTAAAAGAGAATACGTACATACATACATACATACATATATACATACATTCATGCATACATACATACATACATACATACATACATACATACATACATACATACATACATACATACATACATGACATATGACAGCTGCATCCTCGTTACACGAAAAAAGCCATTGCCAAAAAGACTTACTGAAAAGATTCATGATTGTTGCCATGTGAGGCCCTTATATGAATTTCAAGTCTGGCCAAGCTTTTACACATTTTATTACATACTAGACAACTGTGCTGGCTGGCAGGAGGAACAGGTGCCACCATATGCACTCTCTTAACATGTCTTTTTAGACCTCCAGCTGAGAGGCACACATACATACATACATACATACATACATACATACATACATACATACATACATACATACATACACAGTTAATGTTACCAAAGCATCGTAATTTGAAAAATCTGTCCCGGTGCTCCGACTGGTGAGGAAATCTGTTCAGTTTTATATTGAAATGCATCGGTATGTCCCTGTTATGTATCAAAAACAATTTTTTAATGATGAAATTGGCTGGGAGTGCCGACCCTGCCGTACATAAACAAGATACAAACTAACATGTAAGCATATTCATGTAATAATATACTACAAAGTTTATATTAAACGATTTATTAGTCAATACTGTTTCCTACTGTGATAACAATGCTTACTGTGTCCCTACAGGTAATTAATACTCATACATCTCATAGTTCAGTTTAAGTTTAACACTAAGTATCTTTGTCAACTGACTCAGCGGGAGTGTAATGTACTTAATGTAAGAGCATTCCCGGCTCAAAAGTAGATAGATATCAGAGTTTTAAAGAAATCTTGCTTACTACGCGTTTCCAGGATTAAAATTACTTATTCTCAGGAGTCAGAATATCGTACATAATCAATAAAAACGTGTGTTTTTTCCTACCTAATCTCTTACTAGCTTAAAAGTTCGCACTCCATGCGGACTTTTAAGCTAGCTACTGCGGAGCGCCAATTGGGAGCCTTCACCCCAAAACTGAGGAGAGCAATAATAATAAAACATTTATTGTTAGTTATCTATCTCTGTGTGATATCTGCACTTGTAGGGTGCCTCACACATTTCCCTACAATGTTCTAGAAGGGAATAAAACGGCAGGAACACGAATAGCTGAATAAATAACAATAATAGTTTATTATTTCACAGGAGATACTTCATCGCTGGTCATCGGTAAGCATGAACGCCAGGGGTTAGGAAAGCAGAAGAGTCGGATTAAATCACCACGGTTAAAACAGTCTTCACCGCCTGCGGAGTCTGGTTAGCCCTTCGAGTCTGGTTCGCCCCTTTGCTCGGAGCCTTGTTGGGACACGTTTTACATGAGAGTATCTGTTCGTCATAACTCCACAAAGCAGCAATGCTCGGGCATTGGATTAGTGCGAGCAGAACAACTTCATCGCTCTATGCGCATCTCAAACAGGCCTGGTTGCGGCACCTCCGTACAAGTAGAGTTTATCTTAGACCGATAAAGCCTTCCGGTAGCACTGCTAGGTCAGTGTTTTCCGGAAATTATCCGTGGGCCCCGGCCCAAAAGTCCTTCGGAACAGACCAGCTGGTTGATTTTCGTTAACCTCCAAAGTTTTCTCGAGAATGTCGTTATTATTGCCCACTACCAACCTTCTATAGAATATCAAAGTGTGACTTCCACTGACTGCATTGCGTGACTGGAAGAAGGCCGTAAGCAGCTGACGATATTCCGGATGATAATAGAATCTGATTTAGGCGCACACCAGAGATTTTCAGAGGAGGGAACAAGGCGATTTCATTGGCCCGACCCCAATACTTGACTGTGACTTTATTTTATCAAACAAGCAGACCTATGATCAAAAATACTTCAGCAATGACCATCTCATCATTTTTAAGGGTATGTTTGACTTCATTACCCTTTGTGTCCTATTCTTATATATGATGTGATTTGAGGGAGATTGGAGTATTATTTCTACCAATTAGCTGAACCACCCAGAGACATTCGTTGGCCCGTAATGTAATTCATGCCTCTGTCCAGGACTTTTAACACAGCGACATTCAGCAGGACATCGTAAAAGTTGACGAAGCAAAGGACAAGATGGCTACGTGTTACATGATATGCAACAAGCTTCTAATGTATATATTCCAATCTTAGAGACTCCACGCGAGTGCGCATTGTGCGCTTTTGGCTTCTATATGAAAAACAAAACAGAGGCCAATCGCACATGTGTGTGCGTCTGCATATGTGTGCATACGTAGGCAAACAGATACGTACATACATACAGGCGTAGGAGTGGCTGTGTGGTAAGTGGCTTGCTTACGAACCACATGGTTCCGGGTTCAGTCCCATTGCGTGGCACCTTGGGCAAGTGTCTTCTACTATATCCTCGGGCCGACCAAAGCCTTGTGAGTGGATTTGGTAGACGGAAACTGAAAGAAGCCCGTCGTATATATGTATATATATAATATATATATATATATATATATAATATATATTATATATATATATATATATATTATAGAAGGAGCTTCTACAGGACTAGAACTGTTTCATTCAAAAGAAATCATCAGGAGCTTCCTGATGATTTCTTTTGAATGAAGCAGTTCTAGTCCTGTAGAAGCTCCTTATTTACTGTGGTTAACCCCGACTCACCCGGGACCTACATGTATATATTTATATATATACATATATATATATATATATATATATATATATATATATATATATATATATATATTATATATATATATATATATATATATATATATATATATATATATATATATAAAATATTATTAGAGACAAAACCACTATTTTGCAAAAACAAGGAAAGACTTAATCAATACATAAAATTTTAATAAATAGTCAAAAAAAACCGCCACTACAATTGTTTCTTGTCTTGATCGACAATCTTCAGGTGGACTTCCAATCTAAAATATCAATATTTTAAAATATAAAAATAATAATTTTAAAATAATTAAAGTATTAATGAAAAATATAAATATATAATCCATATATAACCTATATATAATCCATATATAATCAATATATAAACAATATATAAACTAAAATAAACCTATCAACAATTAAATATAAAATATAAAATATAAAATATAAAATATAAAATATAAAACAAAACAAAAAAATAATAATAATATAATAATAAACTATATATACACCCATACACATATAACTAATTATATATAACCATATCTAACTACATACACTAAATCACACACCTATATATATATCCCTATACATACACATAAAAACGTCTAGGCAACTATAAATAAATAAAATAGCTAAATACTTCAACACAATACTTATTCATACTCCCACACACACACATACAACCCACATTCCCGCTCTAGAAACGGACATCACTTAAAATTATGAACGGAGAAATGGAATAAATGGAATTAAAAATTATATTCACTTGGTAAAACGAGCACTACTTAAAAATTATGAATGAAACAATGCAATAAAACAACAGACATCGCAAATAGACACAAATTACTACGAATTCCTTAACAAACCTACCATGATAAACCAAAACTCATAAAAAACATATAATGATAAAATCTCCCTTTACTAAACTCTATAACATACCTATATAGCAATCCCCCTAACCTAAACATTCACACACAAATACACACACGTAAACCACACACCCACGACATATACAAATACCCACACCACTTACACATACCTATACATACATATAAACCTCAACATATACTCCAAAAACCCACTCAACCCCACACAGACAAATAAACACATACATCCCCAAACCTAAATAGCAAACCCATAAACACATTCACACACAAATATACATACGTAAAACACACACCATATACATATACATACTCACCAAACTCGACATATACAACAATATTAACACACCCACATTCATACAGATAAACAAACTACACAACCAAAATACGCACACACTCACACACAATCCCACATACATAAACACTCCAAAGAAAAACAACATTATTACACATAATACGATATATAAAATACATCGTAAGTAACCAGAATATCAAAAATAATAATATGACTTAAGGAGAAATAATATACATACTTTCAAGTCAGTTTCAAATTATGAAGTGAAATTAAATTCTAATCCGTTAAAAACATCAAACCAAATTACGTTACCATAGGAACATAACTTATGTATAAAAAGAATACGCGCTATGGAAGCAAACCTCACTTAAAATTATGAATGGAGAAATAGAATAAATGGAATTAAAAATTATATACACGCGGTAAACCAACATTATTTAAAAAAAATTATGAATGGATTCTTTTATAAAACTACCATGATAAACTAAAACTCACAAAAACATAAATGATAAAACCTCCCTTTACTAAACACTATAACATACTTATATAGCAATCCCTTTAACCTATACATTCACACACAAATACACACACGTAAACCACACACCCATAACAAATACAAACACCCACCCCACTCACACACACCCACAAGTACATATAAGCCTCAACATATACACCAAACAAAATTACGTTACCAAGGAACTTAACATATGTATAAAAAGTATTACCGCTCTGGAAACGAACATCTTTTAAAATAATGAATGGAGAAATGGAATAAATGGAATTAAAAATAATATTCACGTGGCAAAACGAACACCACTCAAAAATTATGAATGAAACAATGTAATAAAACAACAAACATCGAAAATAGACAAATTACCACGAATTCCCTAAAAAAAACATGATAAACCAAAACTCTTAAAAACATATAACGATAAAATCTCCCTTTGCTAAACTCTATAACAAACCTATATAGCAATCCCCCTAACCTAAACATTCACACACAAATACACACACGTAAACCACAGACCCACGACTTATACAAATACCCACCTCACTCACACATACCTATACTAACTTATAAACCTCAATATACACCAAAAACCCACTCCCTCCCCACACAGACAAATTAACACATACATCCCCAAACCTATATAACAAACCCATATACACATTCACACACAAACACACACACACGCAAAACACACACACACAACAGATACATATACTCCCTCACATATACGCATATACATACTCACTAAACTCGATATATACAACAATATTTACACACCCACACTCATACAGATAAATAAATTATACAACTAAAAACTCACACACAATCTCATATACATAAACACTCCAATGAAAAACAACATTAAATACATCGTAATTAACCAGAATATCAAAAATAACAATATGACATAAGGAGAAATAAAATACATACTTACAAGTCAGTTTCAAATTATGAAGTGAAATTAAATTCTAAGCCGTTAAAAAAATCAAACCAAAATTACGTTACCATAGAAATATAACTTATGTATAAAAAGAATACATTTGCTCTACAAAGACATATTATACCTCTTTGAAATCAGTATGATCCCAGGATTGAAAATCTGACCTTCATTTGGTACATGAACATCCAGCATTGGGATCTGTTGTAAGAGCATTTGGGCTGCTATTTCTAGCAAGTAAGGCGGCCGTGAGAGGTTTCAAACGGTTTACAAGAGTTACTTCAAATGCGACATTCTGTATAAGAAAACTGACAGAAACATTTTTGAATTTAATACTAAACTGTTTGACTTTAATACCAAAAACATTGTAACAGTCACCCCCGTTACCTACAATAATAGAATTAACAAGAATCAAGGACAATCACTCAAAATTGTTGGACTTCACCTCATTCAGCAATGCTTTTTTTCCGCGGTCAGCTCTAGGTTGGTTGTTCCAGAGTTGGAAATGGCAACAATCTCTTCGTAGTAACACCAGATGGTAAAACGAAGAATATTGTTCATCTGCTGCTTTACTGTGATCTCTAAATGTCACAGTGATACAAAATTCTCCAATGTGATTCTCTGTGATATAAACCTGATTGGTAGTGTAGTGACGCCAGGTTTTAGACGCCATTTTTTGATGTCCATCTGCGCATGTGCAATGTTTAGTGTCTTCCGGTAGGCCGCCGAAAGTCCCCTGATGCGCATGCGCAGTAATCAAGGGCAGTTAGCCTTTCCCGCTATTCCAAGCCTCTTGGCTCTTGGCGGTCGATAAATTAAAACGTGTCCCAACAAGGCTCCGAGCAAAGGGCGAACCAGACTCGAATGGCTAACCAGACTCCGCAGGCGGTGAAGACTGTTTTAACAGTGGTGATTAATCCGACTCTTCTGCTTTCCTAACCCCTGGCGTTCATGCTACCGATGACCAGCGATGAAGTATCTCCTTCTGTGAAATAAAAACTATTATTGTTATTTATTCAGCTATTCGTGTTCCTGCCGTTTTATTCCCTTCTAGAACATTGTAGGGAAATGTGTGAGGCACCCTACAAGTGCAGATATCACACAGAGATAGATAACTAACAATAAATGTTTTATTATTATTGCTCTCCTCAGTTTTGGGGTGAAGGCTCCCAATTGGCGCTCCGCAGTAGCTAGCTTAAAAGTCCGCATGGAGTGCGAACTTTTAAGCTAGTAAGAGATTAGGTAGGAAAAACACACGTTTTTTATTGATTATGTACGATATTCTGACTCCTGAGAATAGTAATTTTTAATCCTGGAAACGCGTAGTAAGCAAGATTTCTTTAAAACTCTGATATCTATCTACTTTTGAGCCGGGAATGCTCTTACATTAAGTACATTACACTCCCGCTGAGTCAGTTGACAAAGATACTTAGTGTTAAACTTAAACTGAACTATGACATGTATGAGTATTAATTACCTGTAGCGAGACAGTAAGCATTGTTATCACAGTAGGAAACAGTATTGACTAATAAATCGTTTAATATAAACTTTGTAGTATATTATTACATGAATATGCTTACATGTTAGTTTGTATCTTGTTTATGTACGGCAGGGTCGGCACTCCCAGCCAATTTCATCATTAAAAAATTGTTTTTGATACATAACAGGGACATACCGATGCATTTCAATATAAAACTGAACAGATTTCCTCACCAGTCGGAGCACCGGGACAGATTTTTCAAATTACGATGCTTTGGTAACATTAACTGTGTATGTATGTATGTATGTATGTATGCCTCTCAGCTGGAGGTCTAAAAAGACATGTTAAGAGAGTGCATATGGTGGCACCTGTTCCTCCTGCCAGCCAGCACAGTTGTCTAGTATGTAATAGAATGTGTAAAAGCTTTGCCAGACTTGAAATTCATATAAGGGCCTCACATGGCAACAATCATGAATCTTTTCAGTAAGTCTTTTTGGCAATGGCTTTTCTCGTGTAACGAGGATGCAGCTGTCATATGTCATGTATGTATGTATGTATGTATATGTATGTATGTATGTATGTATGTATGTATGTATGTATGTATGTACGTACGTACGTATGTACGTACGTACGTATGTACGTATTCTCTTTTACTCTTTTATTGTTTCAGTCATTTGACTGTGGCCTTGCTGGTGCACCACCTTTAGTCGAGCAAATCGACCCCAGGACTTATTGTTTGTAAGCCGAGTACTTATTCTATCAGTCTCTTTTGCCGAACCGCTAAGTTACGGGGACGTAAACACACCAGCATCGGTTGTCAAGCGATGTTGGGGGGACAAACACAGACACAAACATATACACACACATACATATATATATACATATATACGACGGGCTTCTTTCAGTTTCCGTCTACCAAATCCACTCACAAGGATTTGGTCGGCCCGAGGCTATAGTAGAAGACACTTGCCCAAGGTGCCACGCAGTGGGACTGAACCCGGAACCATGTGGTTGGTAAACAAGCTACTTACCATACAGCCACTCCTACGCCTGTATGTATGTATGTATGTATGTATGTATGTATGTATGTATGTACTATGTATCTGTTTGCCTACGTATGCACACATATGCACAATCACACACATGTGCGATTGGACGCTGTTTTGTTTTTCATATAGAAGCCAAAGCGCACACTGCGCACTTGCATGGAGTCTCTAAGATTGGAATATATACATTAGAAGCTTGTTGCATATCATGTAACACGTAGCCATCTTGTCCTTTGCTTCGTCAACTTTTACGATGACCTGCTGAATGTCGCTGTGCTAAAAGTCCTGGACAGAGGCATGAATTACATTACGGGCCAACGAATGTCTCTGGGTGGTTCAGCTAATTGGTAGAAATAATACTCCAATCTCCCTCAAATCACATCATATATAAGAATAGGACACAAAGGGTAATGAAGTCAAACATGCCCTTAAAAATGATGAGATGGTCACTGCTGAAGTATTTTTGATCATAAGTCTGCTTGTTTGATAAAATAAAGTCACAGTCAAGTATTGGGGTCGGGCCAATGAAATCGCCTTGTTCCCTCCTCTGAAAATCTCTGGTGTGCGCCTAAATCAGATTCTATTATCATCCGGAATATCGTCAGCTGCTTACGGCCTTCTTCCAGTCACGCAATGCAGTCAGTAGAAGTCACACTTTGATATTCTATAGAAGGTTGGTAGTGGGCAATAATAACGACATTCTCGAGAAAACTTTGGAGGTTAACGAAAATCAACCAGCTGGTCTGTTCCGAAGGACTTTTGGGCCGGGGCCCACGGATAATTTCCGGAAAACACTGACCTAGCAGTGCTACCGGATGGCTTTATCGGTCTAAGATAAACTCTACTTGTACGGAGGTGCCGCAGTCAGGCCTGTTTGAGATGCGCATAGAGCGATGAAGCTGTTCTGCTCGCACTGATCCAATGCCCGAGCATTACTGCTTTGTGGAGTTATGACAAACAGATACTCTCATGTATAGAGCGATTCCGGCTATCAACCGAGTCTGTTCTGAGGATCGTTCCGCCGCTTTTTCTTTATGGTTATGAAAGGCAAGCAAAGTTTATCTGCCTGGTGGCTTAGCGAAAGGGGTTGTGTGGTGGTCTAGATTGGAAAGGCAAAAAAAAACAAAAAAAAACCCACCTTCCTCTTAGGAAGTTTTACTCGAAAGGGTAAGTGAGGGTGGAGAAGGAAGTGCTACTTCACAGCAAATCTGCTAACGGGTGGATGTGAGTGGTGTGCATGGTCCGAGTGAACAGGCCTGCTCTGAACATGCACTTGTAGATTGCAGAAGGACAATTGGTAAGGGCACTTGTTCACGATGACTGTGGTTTTAAGAAGTTCCCACGAGTAGCCCTTGGAGGTTTCCTATTTGGGTGAAATTATGCTTTTTGAATTTTTTCCTCTTTGTTTTTGGTATTTAATTTTTTACACGCTCTTTTATGTAATCCCTTGCAAAATCGTCCTCTACCATCTTTAATGTTTTTGTCAATCCTTAGTTGCTAATAAAGAAAATATTGAGAGAGGGCTTGTACTTTTGATGATCAGGGTAATCTTGGATCTGTGGGTACTAACTGGAGTTTCTCCTATCTTATCTTAGACCGATTAAGTCTTCCGGTAGCACTGTTAGGTCAGTGCTTTCTGGAAATTATCCGTGGGCCCTGGTCCAAAAGTCCTTCGGAACATATTACATACTTTATATATTTTGTGTACTTTTATCACATTCACTACCTTTCCCATTTCTTTCTCCCCCACTATATATGTAAATTCCCTCACAAATTGTTATCTGTTCATATGATGCCCCTTATTATTATTATTATTATTATTATTATTATTATTATTACTATTATTATTATTATTATTACTATTATTATTAGTGTTGTTGTTGTTATATTATTGAGTGAAACATTGGGGTAAAATATACGAAGTCCAGCATACCCATCATGACTACCCGTCTGATAAGGGTACACCAGGCGCATGCATCACAATCGTATGTGTGCGACATGGTGATTCCATATCAAGATAAACAGCACATGAATTTGCAGGTGGGGCCCAGTTAGAATTCTCTTCAGGTCGAGTAGCCTATCCCGCTCAAAAGGTCAGTGAATAAGGATTGTTTAAAGATATTGAACGAAACACCCATGTTTTCAAAGGTGAATCATCCAAACCCCAAAGAACTCCTCTCAACACATGACTATGATGTGTGTGTATATGTATGTATGTATGTATGTATGTATGTATGTATGTATGTATGTATGTATGTATGTATGTATGTATGTGCACAGTATTCACATGATGTTTGGATATGTTTTGTGTGTGTGACTGCAAGGCCACAGTCAAATGACTTACTGAAAAGATTCATGACTGTTGCCATGTGAGGCCCTTATATGAATTTCAAGTTTGGCCAAGCTTTTACACATTTTATTACATACTAAACAACTGTGCTGGCTGGCAAGAGGAACAGGTGCCACCATATGCACTCTCTTAACATGTCTTTTTAGACCTCCAGCTGAGAGGCACACATACATACATACATACATACATACATACATACATACATACATACATACATACATACATACATACATACATACATACATACATACATACATACATACATACACAGTTAATGTTACCAAAGCATCGTAATTTGAAAAATCTGTCCCGGTGCTCCGACTGGTGAGGAAATCTGTTCAGTTTTATATTGAAATGCATCGGTATGTCCCTGTTATGTATCAAAAACAATTTTTTAATGATGAAATTGGCTGGGAGTGCCGACCCTGCCGTACATAAACAAGATACAAACTAACATGTAAGCATATTCATGTAATAATATACTACAAAGTTTATATTAAACGATTTATTAGTCAATACTGTTTCCTACTGTGATAACAATGCTTACTGTGTCCCTACAGGTAATTAATACTCATACATGTCATAGTTCAGTTTAAGTTTAACACTAAGTATCTTTGTCAACTGACTCAGCGGGAGTGTAATGTACTTAATGTAAGAGCATTCCCGGCTCAAAAGTAGATAGATATCAGAGTTTTAAAGAAATCTTGCTTACTACGCGTTTCCAGGATTAAAAATTACTTATTCTCAGGAGTCAGAATATCGTACATAATCAATAAAAACGTGTGTTTTTTCCTACCTAATTTCTTACTAGCTTAAAAGTTCGCACTCCATGCGGACTTTTAAGCTAGCTACTGCGGAGCGCCAATTGGGAGCCTTCACCCCAAAACTGAGGAGAGCAATAATAATAAAACATTTATTGTTAGTTATCTATCTCTGTGTGATATCTGCACTTGTAGGGTGCCTCACACATTTCCCTACAATGTTCTAGAAGGGAATAAAACGGCAGGAACACGAATAGCTGAATAAATAACAATAATAGTTTATTATTTCACAGAAGGAGATACTTCATCGCTGGTCATCGGTAGCATGAACGCCAGGGGTTAGGAAAGCAGAAGAGTCGGATTAAATCACCACTGTTAAAACAGTCTTCACCGCCTGCGGAGTCTGGTTAGCCATTCGAGTCTGGTTCGCCCTTTGCTCGGAGCCTTGTTGGGACACGTTTTAATTTATCGACCGCCAAGAGCCAAGAGGCTTGGAATAGCGGGAAAGGCTAACTGCCCTTGATTACTGCGCATGCGCATCAGGGGACTTTCGGCGGCCTACCGGAAGACACTAAACATTGCACATGCGCAGATGGACATCCAAAAATGGCGTCTAAAACCTGGCGTCACTACACTACCAACTCAGGTTTATATCACAGAGAATCACATTTGGAGAATTTTGTATCACTGTGACATTTAGAGATCACAGTAAAGCAGCAGGATGAACAATATTCTTCGTTTTACCATCTGGTGTTACTACGAAGAGATTGTTGCCATTTCCAACTCTGGAACAACCAACATAGAGCTGACCGCGGAAAAAGCATTGCTGAATGAGGTGAAGTCCAACAATTTTGAGTGATTGTCCTTGATTCTTGTTAATTCTATTATTGTAGGTAACGGGGGTGACTGTTACAATGTTTTTGGTATTAAAGTCAAACAGTTTTAGTATTAAATTCAAAAATGTTTCTGTCAGTTTTCTTATACAGAATGTCGCATTTGAAGTAACTCTTGTAAACCGTTTGAAACCTCTCACGGCCGCCTTACTTGCTAGAAATAGCAGCCCAAATGCTCTTACAACAGATCCCAATGCTGGATGTTCATGTACCAAATGAAGGTCAGATTTTCAATCCTGGGATCATACTGATTTCAAAGAGGTATAATATGTCTTTGTAGAGCAAATGTAGAGAGAGATACAGGGGTTCCGAACAGAAGAATTTCATTTTTATTTATATAGATAACTAATGACCTAAGCATGCTGCAATTCTTTAAGACTTTGAAATTCAGAATCTTAGTACTGGAGAGAAAAGGAAGCACATTGCACATAAGTAAAAGTAAGTTATAAAAGTTATTACAAGTATTTATACTAATGATGCCTTAAGTTGAAGATTGTTCTGGTCTGAGCCTAAGAAATTACGGTAAACCTCTATCTATCTATTTATCATACATACATAATAATAATAATGTAATAATTATTACTTATTACATTATTATTATGTATGTATGTATGTATGTATGTATGTATGTATGTATGTATGTATGTATGTATGTATGTATGTATGTATGTATACTAGATGCATCCGCCGTGACCCGTTGGATCACAATCACTCCAAATTGAAAATGTCGATGCGCATCAGGAAAGGAAAAAATACTATTTCGAACTTCATGCAATAAACTGTAAAAATCTGTAAAAATCTGTAAAACTTTCCAGAAGTTTAGCATCTAAGTATATATGTGTACATGCCTAGACATGCAACTATATGCATGAGAATACATATATAAAACAAAACATACAAATCTGCACATGCATTGACTTCAAATACTGCACGTACATGCAAAAATAACCCGTTGATGTTGTTGAAATTCCAATGAAGGAGCCTTGGATCTAGGTTTGAAACCGGGTCTTTCTCTATTGGGAAGAAATCTTGAAATAAAACTGAATAATGACATACATACATAGCCTCAAGACTTATGATAAAAATGTTAACAATGTAAAAAAACTGCTGGAATCAACAACGACATTTTCAGCTGACATAGGAATGGAATTTGGCCAGAAGACAAATGTACTTATTTGATTGTAGCATGAGGAAAATCAGTCCCTCAGACACAAAACCTGTGCATCGATGGTCTCATGCACTAAAATTCTTAAATAATACAGTTCTCCTGACTTTGGTGTGACACATAAACATGACCTAGTGTTTCTTCTTTCAAAACATTCAAATGGCCTTCAACTTTTTTCCTTGCTTTTTACTTGCCATTCTTTGTTATTACTGTTCCAAGTAAAATACATGGGTACTTCAGTATAAAGTAATGTTTTTGCAAAGTTATCATTGATGCACAATAAAAAAATTCTGTCAATGTTGTTCTAATATGTCGTTCATTGACAGCTATATATATCCTCATTGGTTCTGAACAATATTCTTTGTTCATCTGGTAGATGAACTTGCAGTCTCACTATAGCATGTGCTCTTTCATGAATTGAAAATCCTAAAATGGCTGTAACTGCTTCGGATGGTCCAATTTACCTATCGTTTAGATATTAACTAATTTCATTATCATTGTTTATTTGAACAGCAGTTTGGTTATTTCCTTTTAGATTATATCTGATGACGTACTTAATTCACTTCACAGAAGCAACGATTTCAATGTTGCAGTGGCATTTGAATGCTCTTAAAAGAGTTTCATTATAAGGTACTACCCATTTTTTGTATTTCCATTCTTATATGATTCGTCTCCTCCCAATGCAACTGATTTTCGTCTATAAAGAGATGGTCTATATATATATATTAAAGTAAATAAATCTTCATACTGCGAGAATATTTTAAAGAAAGTACCCGTGATTCGAAAAAATATCTCATAAAAGCATAGGGAGAATTTCTTTCAGTCTACGGGACTCGGGAGTTGTAATAATGGTTAAGGGAAGAAAAAAGAAAGCAAGGAAAAAGGACGAAGAGCGGTAACTACCGACGCCTCTTTGAAGTGTCGACATTTTCAATCTTATTATTTTTTTCTTAAAGAGGGAAATGACTACAGTAATCCCTCAACTATCGCGGGTGTTACGTTCGAAAACAGTACTGTATTTCTTATTATTTTTATAATTTGTATATATTTATTTTATTATAAATGCAACACAACACTACACACTCGCCTCCCGAGTTCCGTTTTCCATGCAGTATGTGCGATTCTTGTTTACTCATCTACCGTACACCACGTATTTTCTTTTAATATATTTTAATTAATGTGTTATACAGTGCAGTACTGTACTGTATTTGTATTTATCAATTTTGAGGCGTTAAAATGCTTATTTTACCACAGAAATAATTAAAATCTAAAAAAATATAAATACTTTTCGGCCGCAGAAACCCACGAAATACTGAAGAGACCGCGATATGAATTTACATATATTAGCCAGAAAAATCCGCGATGTACTGAGGGCGCGATAGGTAAGTCGCGATATGGTGAGTGGTAACTGCATTTTTATTTGTAATCTTTATCGTCTTAATTAAATGGCAAGAAAACAGACAAATTTTGAGTTTCAGTATAATATAGGTAGACAAACAGACAGACAGACAGATAGATATGTATGTATGTATGTATGTATGTATGTATGTATGTAAGTATGCATTTATGTATGTATGTAAGTATGTACGTATGTGTGTGTGTATGTGTGTACGTGTGTGTGCATGCATGTGTGTGTATGTATGTACGTGTATGTGTGTATGTATGTATGTATGTGTGTATGTATGTATGCGTGTATGTGTGTGTGTATGTATGTATATATGTATGTGTGTACGTATGTGTGCACGTAGTTGTGTGCGTATGTATGTGCGTGTATGTGTGTATGTAGTATGTATGTATGTATGTATGTATGTATGTATGTATGTATGTATGTATGTATGTATGCATGTATGTATGTATGTATGTTTGTATGTATGTAATGATAAAAAATATTTCAGAAAATATAGTTCCCATTGCGATGAACGACAATGACAATCCCTTGTTTTTTTTTACAACACTGAGTTTAACATCTGCTGACTAATTGATTTTAGTGGTCAGTTCTTTGATGTCGTCATCATACAATGACAGTATCCTGTTTCTGTTATTTTTATTTTATTTTATGAATTATTTATTATTTTTTTGCTGCTTTTTTCTTTCACGTCCAACCACAGTAATTCGACCACGATTTCAGGACAATGAATTGAAGTTTGGGACTCTGCCAAATATCCCTGCTACAGGATTTCCTGGCCAGAGAAACGACTGGATATGGTCAATTGAAGGAAATGAAAGAAGTATACGAATGCAAGAAAAAGGAATGTTGGCTAAATTGCATAAATGGCGAGCAGGTGACCTCATTGAAAAAAGATGGGAAGCTGGAGTATTGGCTAAAACCATTTTCTGTGCCCATTGCTGTACTGTCTGATATCAGAAGCGGACCTGGGGTAGGGTGGGGGCTGAGGGGCACATGACCCCTCAAGAAAAGAAGTGCGGGATGTTTGTGGTTTGAGTCACTGCATGTTGAAATCTTAAAAGAAAATGTTTTTTTAATGTAGCATACAGATGTAATTTGTAACGATGAATCCGAATTTGTTATTCATTTATTCCAGAAAAATTTTGCGAAAATATTACAGGTGTTCAAAGTTTGATAATTTTCAAAATTTTCAGCCAATCAGAAAACAGCGCGTTCGCTGCCTCTTCCGTCATCTCTCACAGTAGCGAGAAGTGGTGGTGGTGGTGGTGGTGGGGATAGCATGCCAAAACATTAGTAATTACAGTATCCTCTTCTGTCTTTACTTTTTCCATCAAGCAAGATACATTAAAAGTCGTGGTCCTCTCGTCAGTGTTCTAAAATTTTCACACCATTCTCAAATCGAATTCCTATTGTTATGAAAACAAACACTTATGGAATACGTAGTGGTTACACTCCTTGCGCGATAAGACTCGGAAAGTTTGTGAGGAACCCATTGACCCAATATGCTGACTTTTCCGATGGCACCACCGCAGGTGTCGCAAAATGGCTGAATGACGAAATTCAGGCTTCTCTGCTAGTTCCTCAACAGTTACGATGGAATTTTTTTCTACCAAGGTTTGCAGAACGTCCTCGTCGAGCTCTACAGATCATCCAGGACGAGGCTCGTCTTCTAAGCTATAGTTTCCAGCTCGGAATTTCTGGAACTACCGTTGATACTGACTTACACTTATTGTCCGATCCCCATATACTGCATTAATATTCCTCGCACTTTCCGTTGTGTTGTTGCCTTTATTGAACTCATAAAGCAAAATATACCGAATATACTCCTTTGTCACTTACATTATAGTTTTGAAAAAATAACTATGAAAATCGAACTGCACTCTTCAAAACTTGCACTAAGAATAAGGACAAAGTAAAATTACTACTTGCCTTTATAACAAGTTGATGCAGGTATTTTATCACGTCCCCTCTAACTTTTAGTTCATGCAATTAAAAAAAAAAGCAACCATCGTTGGGTGGAAGTGAATAATGGAAGAAAAGAAGAGTTACGCGGAAGCTACTGGAGGTCGAGATGCTATAGACCCATGTATGCTGAAGCCGAAAAGGATGGAGTGGAATGAGGAGAAGATAGCAAAATATTATGGCATGATAAAAAAAGAAAGGTCAAACAAAAATGACCCTGCCAGAGGAGGAAAAAAGAAAATTGGAAAGTAGGACGGTGATATTCAGAACATTTTCGAATGAAAATAGGAGAATAGAGCACGCGCCGCAGGAAGAGATAGAAGAAATATTGACGGAACGAATGAGAGAAGGGATAACTTTCGTTACAAGAGGAAGGGGATACGTGACTATAATAGTCACCTTTGCATCAGAAGAGGAGGCGGAAATGAACGACAACAGACTGATACTTGGAGAGAAATGGACGTTAATGCCGAACTGTCTGGGCGAAAGAATCGTCAGGGTCAGGGTGGGAAGAATCCCGCCATCGATAGATCCAGAATGGGTGATAGTCGCAATTTTTAATTCAGAGCTGGTGAAAGGAAGTGAAAACCTGGAGATTTGCATAGTAAGCAGAACTCAGCAATTGAACTCGTGGGGATATGGTGTTGAAATAATTTGCGCCGTAAGCCCAGAATATTACGATGAAATGGCGGAAACTGTGGAATTACCAAACGGCGAAAAACTGGAAGTAATGTTGGAGGGGAGACCCCCCCTCCCCAATGTTACGGATGCGGTGAAAGAGGGCACCTGAGAAGGAAATGCCCTAGAGCAGCAATAGAAATGGTGGAAGAGAATGTACAGGAAGAGATAGTGGTGGGGAAAAAGCAGAAGCAGAGAACAGAATATGATGGGAATTTGGTGGAGGTAAAACCCAGGAAAAGAGAGAAGAAAGCCACCGACGACAGTGGAAGTGAAGAAATGCAAAGAAATGGAAGAAGAAACTCAACCCACGACGAGAAACGGAGAAAATTTACCAGTGGAAGTACCAGCTAAGGAATTAAAAGTACAAAGTCATTCAGACCAGAAACGAGACAACCCAGAATTACGGAAACCTAAAGACATAGACACGCGGACGAAACACGTAGAGTTGCAGTCAAACAAACACACAGACACACAAATACACGAACACACAGACTTAGAGACGGAAATACAAGAACCCATAAAACAGCAGGAAAATAGGAGCAAAAAGAGAAAAACATGAAAAGAAAAATTATAGTGAAATAGGACACCCCAGCTCGAAAGGAATAAGTGGTAAGTCATTATAATTTTGTAAAGACTGTAAGTGAGAGAAATGATTGTTTGAACTTTTTAGGAAAAAAAAAAGGAAAAATAATGAAAGAATTTGAAACTGTTAAATAAACAGGTTTCCTAATGTCTTTTTTAACACTGTAATAAACATTTGGTTTTCTTTTAGTTGAAAAAAAAAATGAAAAGAAATAAGTAAGAACTGTATGAACGTTGGTTTAAAAGGGTTATTACGATAGGGCAAAAGTGAAGAGGAAAGTCGCGGTTTCGCCTCGGAGCGAGGCTAAAGGTTGTGTTAAAGGAATACACGGTTTCATCTCGCAGCGGGAGCGAGATGGCCGACTCATTTGCATTGTAAATATATTAATTTCACATTCATCCTTCATATGTTTTATGTTCCCGCATGTATTTGTATGTCACCTCTGTAATTAGGCCTTGTACCTGTAATAAAGAATTATTCTCTAGCAGACAATGTGTCCAGCACTGAAGAAGGGCAGAAATAGCCTGAAACCAGGCTGGTCTGCTGACCCCGTCAATAGAAGGTGATAGGAGTTCGCTTCCCAGCTTGCAATATATCGGATGCAGGTTGCATCGTTAACCAGCTAGAGGAAATGTCCTCTTGAAGTTAAAAAAATCATTGACAAACAGATAGATAGATAGATAGACAGACAGGCAGACAGATAGATTTGTGTACATATATATATATATTTCTTTACTACTCACAAGGGGCTAAACATAGAGGGGACAAACAAGGACAGACAAAGGGATTAAGTCGATTACATCGACCCCAGTACGTAACTGGTACTTAATTTATCGACCCTGAAAGGATGAAAGGCAAAGTCGACCTCGGCGGAATTTGAACTTGGAACGTAACGACAGACGAAATACGGCTACGCATTTCGCCCGGCGTGCTAACGTTTCTGCCAGCTCGCCGCCTTCACACATATATATATATATATATCTTTGTGGTTGTGGTTTGTGTTGTTCTTTGCAACGAGAGTTGGCTTGTTTACGTCCACGTTACTTAATAATTCGGCAAAAGAATAATTCGGTAGAATAAATATCAGACTTAAAAAATAAGTACTGGGGTCGATTTGTTCGACTAAAGTTTTCAAAGTGGTGCTCCAGCATAGCCGCGGGCCAATGACTGAAACAAGTATAAAATTTTTAAAATATTATTGATAGTATTCGTTCTTTATATTAAATAGTGTATTTCCTGTGTGTACTGTCAGACGTACGACTGCAATTGGTGAATTGAGAGCTTTACATAGAGTATCATCATCCGATGTACATGTAAAATGGCGTGGTCCCTACTGGGCTGAGTAACACAAACCGGATACAATATACAAAGCAAATGTACGAAAAAAGGATTAGCACGGAATGTAGTTCATATCATATATTCCCTGCATCCAGTTGTACTGTGTACACGCATTCCAGAGGATTAAATAGACACAATGGCGAAACATGCATAGGGAATATATGTATCTTATCATAAGGAATATATGTATCTTATGTTTATCATATTTTCTCTGAAATAAAAGATTGGAACATTGATATATAAATGCTTTAAAACAAAATGAAAGGGCGAGAATATATAGAACTTCCACAAAACCACGAAAAGTTTTGTCTTTTGTATGCTTTTCCGAACACATCCAACGGAGTAGGGAATAAGAATGGAGGGCTTTTGAACTATGCCGAATTTGTTTCGACTTTGACTGGAATTTTAAATTTTGCTTAAAATGCTATCAGAGATACAGTTTCATTGGTTGACGCTGGTCACTTGGTCAAAGAGTGATATGCTTGCACGAATGATAGATGCACAAGATATGTATATATATATATATATAGCACAAGACACGGACGACCTATCTTAATATACTCTGCAGTGTGTGTGGCAGCGTGTGCGTGCGTAAGTCGTCTAAAGGTCTATTAGTCAGGAAAAAGATGCACTCGTATATCTGTCAATAGAGAGATATGTTATCCGAAGTGTACAGTATCATATATCCATATAATACCGATTGATAAAATCGGCTGTGATGGGTATATAATACCATACACTTCAGATAATATATATATATATATAATATATATATATATACATATATATATATATATATATATATATATATATATATTATATATATATATATATATATATATATATACACACACATTCACTTCGGATAATATATATATATATATATATATAAAACAAGGACAGACAAAGGGATTAAGTCGATTACATCGACCCCAGTGTGTAACTGGAACTTAATTTATCGACTCCGAAAGAATGAAAGGCAAAGTCGACCTCGGCAGAATTTGAACTCAGACGAAATGGCAGACGAAATACCTATTTCTTTACTACCCACAAGGGGCTAAACACAGAGAGGACAAACGAATTAAGTCGATTATATCGACCCCAGTGCATAACTGGTACTTAATTTATCGACCCCGAAAGGATGAAAGGCAAAGTCGACCTCGGCGGAATTTGAACTCAGAACGTAACTGCAGACGAAATACCGCTAAGCATTTCGCCCGGCTTGCTAACGTTTCTGCCAGCTCGCCGCCTTCATTCCTGCCCTACATTCCTGCCAGGATTTTCCCTACATTCCTGCCAGGATTTTCCTACTTGTGAGAATATGCCGTATGTGTATAATTCTTTCGACTATAGGCACAAGATCAGAAATTTGGGGTCTTTATCGATAACAAAGACTTCAGTGCTCAACTGGTTCTTATCTATTGTCTATGAAAGGATGGAAAGGCCAAGTTAACCGCGGTGGTATTCGAACTTAGAACATAAAATTCCGCTAAGGAATGCGGTTAAGCATTTTGTCCAGAGCGCCAACGATTCTTATTTCTTTATTGCCCACAAGGGGCTAAACATAGAGAGGACAAACAAGGACAGACAAACAGATTAAGTCGATTACATCGACCCCAGTGCATAACTGGTACTTATTTAATCGATCCCGAAAGGATGAAAGGCAAAGTCGACCTCGGCGGAATTTGAACTCAGAACGTAACGCCAGACGAAATACGGCTACGCATTTCGCCCGGCGTGCTAACGTTTCTGCCAGCTCGCCGCCTTATCTCTGTATCTATAATCTCTCTATATATAAGCGGCAGTTTGTCTGTGTGTGTTTCTGTGTGTCTGTTAGGTTGTACCCTCACCCTGACCACGGCTTTCAACCGATTCTGATGAAACTTGACACACACATAGCCCAATGTCATAATTCAAAACTAACTCTGCGAAAATTTTGAAAAGTTCCCCTAGTTCTGAAAAAAATCGATAAATTCGACATGGGGTCGAGAATTAGAAACACAAACCACAGACTGTCTAGGGGACGCAACTCGACCTTTTTAACTAAAAAAAAAATTTACCATCATTTTTTTTCCCATTTTTTGGCTATAACTCTCTAAAAATGCTTTATAGTTATTTCCCTTACAAACCCGAGCAACGCCGGGCGATACTGCTAGTTCTTTCTATTATAGGCTCAAGGTCTGAAAGTTTTGATGTCGGAATGAGTCGATTGCTTAGCCTCCCGGTGCTTAACTAGTTCTTATTTTATCGACGCTGAAGGATGAAAGGTAAAGTTGACTTCGGCGGAATTTAAACTCAGACCGTGAAGAGCTGGATGGAATGCCGTTAAGCATTTTGTCCGCACGTGTGTATAGCCCTTTCTTTTTATAGGCACAAGGCCTGAAATTGTGGGAGAGGGGGTTAGTCGATAACAACGACCCCAGTACTCAACTTGTAATTATTCTATCGACCCCGAAAGGATGAAAGGCAAAGTCGACCTCGGCGGAATTTGGAATCAGAACACAAAGACAGACGAAATGCCGCAATGTATTTTGAACGATGCGTTAACGAATCTGCCATTTTGTCACCTTATCCGCCCGTGTGCGTGTGTGTGTGTGTGTGTGTGTATAATGTATTTATTAATATAGGATTAAATGCAAAAAATGACAAAAAGTTGTATATGTATATAATTAGAATATTTATCACTTGTTTTGCGGAACCTCTTGCGACCTCGCGTGGAATACTCGAGTTTCGAAGAAACGCGGTTACCGGTTGAGAAATTCTTTGTTAAGGTGTGGTTTGAGAAGAATCGGTTGGAGAACTTATCTCTAATAGGTCGAGCGAGCACCTAGAAATTTGTTTGGTTGGCTCAAGAGAATGGAACCAAAGAGCAGCAACAACAATAATATGTAAATTGTGACAGGAAATGAGAATAATAACGAGACGTTGAAGGAAATGCGTAAGTAAGGAAGAAAAGGAAAAAAAAATGAGAGAAGAAAAGAAGAGGTCAGAAGAGGAGGATGAGGATGAGGATGAGGAAGAATAGCAAGTAGTAGTAGTGGTGGTGGTGGTGGTGGTGGTGAAGAAGAAGAAGAAGAAGAAGAAGAAGAAGAAGAAGAAGAAGAAGAAGAAGAAGAAGAAGAAAGAAGAAGAAGAAGAATGGCTATGTGAAAGGGAGAAAGGAAAAAGAGAAGAATTTAACGAAGTGACTTTTTAAAAAAACGAAGAGAAAATGTATAAAGAAAGAAAAGATTGGTAGAAGAAAAGCAAGCAAGAAGGATTCAAAAGGAGAAGATAAGAATTAAATGAAGTAAATAGTAAAACAAAGTGTGTGTGTTCATGTTTGGATTAACTATATATATATATATATATATATATATATATATATCTCGCAAATAAGAAACTGGAGGAGAACAATAGGTGGTTCATCAACATTTGGACATTAAAATGTTAACTTATTTATTTATTTACTAAACTGACAATTACAATAACATACATGTATATAACATATTATTCTTTAAAATATAAAATATAGTAATATATAAGGATACCAGTAATTATTATAAAAAAAACATGAATATAAATTGGTAATAATAATAATATATATATATATATATATATATAATAGAGCGACAGAAGCAGTGTTGATACCGAAAGGTAAAATGTAAGCATGTATGTAAACACAGAGTGAGAGAGAATTAACGTGACAATGTAACGATGGGTGGAATTAATTAAGATCGTTACGGTCAAAGATGATTAGTGTCGCCGTATTTGTTGCCATAATAATTAATGCGGCCAGTCTGTTATTAAGTGTCGTCTGCTTAATGAAGTTTAATCACCGTGTTGTTTTATAAGTCTTTTAATGTGTAATGGTGTCTGTCGTATCTGAGCTAAATGGCTGTATGCACACACACACACACACACTCACACACACACACACACACATACACATACACACACCTACTTTCTCTCTCTCTCTCTCTCTCACACACACACACACACACACACACATGCACACATGAAGGTGTCTGTGTGTGAGTACCTTTGTATGCTTACTCATCTATTGGTAGTATTTGTAGTTTAGTATGTATACCGGGAGTATACAGATTTTAATATTTTGCTTGTTTCAGTCATTAAACTGTGACCATGCTGGGGCACCGCCTTGAGAAACTGCACTCGAATGAATCAGCTGCAGTACCTATTGTTATTTTTTTTTTAAAGCTTGACACTTATTCTAGCGATCTCTTTTGCTGAACCACTAAGGACATAAACATACCTATTTCTTTACTATCCACAAGGGGCTAAACACAGAGAGGACAAACAAGGACAGACAAACGGATTAAGTCGATTATATCGACCCCACTACGTAACTGGTACTTATTTAATCGACCCCGAAAGGATGAAAGGCAAAGTCGACCTCGGCGGAATTTGAACTCAGAACGTAGCGGCAGACGAAATACTGCCAAGCATTTCTCCCGGCGTGCTAACGTTTCTGCCAGCTCGCCGCCTTTAAACATACCAACACCGGTTGTCAAGCGGTGGGGGAAAAAAGATGCAAAAAATACACACACACATAGACACATAGACACACATACATACACACGCATATATTTTCTTCTAACCATTAATTTTAATCTGAAAATTTTCAAAAAATGTACTTTTGATGTAGTTTTACATGTTGATAACAAAAATCCCATTCATCTTTTAAAAAAAATAATAAAAAATAATGGAGTTGGACGCATTTAAAATTATGCGTTTTTAGCCAAAGAATTTTAACCAGTGTCCTCACAAGGGAAGTTGAAAGTGTTGTCAGGCCAACGCCAGGTTACTGCTGTTTACCCATACTGCTAGGTGAAAGAGTTGACAATTATTAGGTTTTATAAGGAGGAATTAGGGATTGGTGCCACTACCTCAGTCAGCGCTGGATTAACCCATTAAGCGAAATAAGCACGTGCTTAAGGCATCAAGGGACGGGGGCACCACAGAAATGAAAATGGTTAACGGCACTAAAGAAATCACTTTAAACTTACTAAAATAATATTCGTAGGCGCAGGAGTGGCTGTGTAGTAAATAGCTTGCTTACCAACCACATGGTTTTGGGTTCAGTCCCACAGCGTGGCACCTTGGGCAAGTGTCTTCTACTATAGCCTCGGGCTAACCAAAGCTTGTGAGTGGATTTGGTAGACGGAAACTGAAAGAAGCCCGTCGTATATATGTATACATATATATGTATGTGTGTGTATATGTTTGTGTGTCTGTGTTTGTCCCCCCAACATCGCTTGACAACCGATGCTGGTGTGTTTACGTCCCCGTAACTTAGCGGTTCGGCAAAAGACACCGATAGAATAAGTACTAGGCTTACAAGGAATAAGTCCTGGGGTCGATTTGCTCGACTAAAGGCGGTGCTCCAGCATGGCCATAGTCAAATGACTGAAACAAGTAAAAGAGAGTAAAAGAAAAGAGAGTAATGTTTTATCTCTTCTCAGTATAGAAGCAGAAGTTTTACATAAAATTAATTTTAATGATATCATCGAACACATCGAACAAAACGAAGGAGAAAACTTTTCAAATATGAATAAAGTGGAAGCGTACAAAAATAAACATTATTTTCCATCTTACTGTGAATTTTGTTTCATTTTGAAAAATAAAAATTTATTTAATAGTTTATCATAGTTTACATTTTGAATTATTTTTGTTTACATTTTGAACAATTTACATATACTTGAGGGCATCGAAACCTTTCAAGTGTTTAGGGCCTCTATGGGTCTTAAACCGGCCCTAACCGCAGTAGACTATAGAAATTATTTACTGGAGCGAGCTGAAAATATAACCGGAGTCGAATGCTACCCGAATAGTGGGTTTCGGTGGTGTGTGTCGCGAAACTCGAGGTTTTCTTTTTGCTGTGCCTTCTCAGAACCATAACACACTTGAAGATTGCATTCGGCAATTAATTTTGTCGGGAACAACCATTTACAGTAACCTGTGACGCTCATACATATTCTTAAGATATCAGGGTACCAATTTCGCCATAGACCGGTGAACCACAGGGTTAAATTTTAAAACTCGCAAGACGAGACCCATACTCTACAAGTAGAAAGCACTTGGGCCTGTCTCAAGCGAGAGAATAAACGGTGTCGTGTCACTCATCGTTCTACAGTTCTCTGTGAGTTTATGTGACGCCGAATGTACAAAAAATGTGATCTCTTCGTAGAAATAGTTTTATTTCATCATTGTTTTCCTTTATTGAAAGCCCATATGTTTTCGTTTCATTATGGCTGTTATTTCTTGCTTGTCGAAAGCAAGACCCGTGACTATGGCAATAATATTATTCTAATTGTACGCGCGCGCGCATATATATGTTGGACCATGTTGGAGCTTTGAACTCAGAACGTTCTTTTTATTCTTCCTTTGTTTCCTCTTATTCATTTCTGTCGAAGAGCATAGGCCCGAAACGTAAGAGACTTTTCCATTTTTCCCGAGCGTCAAACTAATGCAATTGCTTGTTGTTCTTATCTGTCTTCGTCTTTGTTTTTCTATAAATTTGAACTATATATATATATATATATATATGCCTCTTCAAATGACTGGAGGAAAAAAAATGTTCATTTTCTTTTGTTACGTCAAACCCCAGAAAATATTCATTATTTCATCATTGTTTTCTTTTACTAAATACAAGTTTTGGGCATTGTCAATTTTTGCAGACGCTTTGTTAAAAATTGTGCAGACAAGTTACTTTCTTTGACTCAGCTGTTGAAAGCAGATAACAAAAAGAATTCTCCTATTGCTTTATCTGACGAGGCGTTATCTGCTTTTGAGTCCACTAAGAAGGAAATAGCTTCTGTCCCTTTGCTTGCACATCCAGTTCCCGACGCTCCTCTCTCTTTGACAGTTGATGCATCGGATGCTGCGGTCGGTGCTGTTTTGCAGCACACCGTAGACAATCAGACTAAACCTTTGGCGTTTTTTTCTCGTCAATTAAAACCAGCTGAACGTCGGTACAGCACGTTTGATCGCGAGCCCTTGGCGATCTACCTGTTCGTTCGTCATTTTCAACATCAACTCGAGGGCCGAGGTTTTTTTTATTTATATTGCTCACAAGCCTCTTACGTTTGCTTTGTCATCTAAATCGGACAAACTGTAGCTCGTGCTTTTCTTCACCTGGACTACATTTCGCAGTTCACAAGTGACATTCGGTACATTCCAGGAAGAGAGACTGTGCCAGCTGACGCACTCTCTCGTCTTCCTGTGTGCTCCCTTTCATCTCCTGCTGCAATCGATTTAACTGCCAATGCGCAGGATCAGCCAGCACTGGACACTTTGGATTTAACTTCTACCAAGTTGTCCTGCTGGAAATTTGCCTATCTCCCACTTCCGACTGCTGAAGGCACCATTCTTTCTGATACAGCTATTGGTTCTCCCAGACCGTTTGTACCTGAGAACCACCAGCGGTCTGTGTTTGATGCCTTGCATTCACTGTCACATCCTGGCGTCGCTGCCTCGGTGAAGCATATTACGGCTCGGTTTTTCTGGCCTAATAGGCGACTGGATGATCACCGATTGGGCACGCTCTTGCGTAAAATGTCAGCGTTCTAAAATTCTCAGGCATATTCGCGCTCCTCTTGGACAGTTTTCCCCCGGAGACTCGTTTTTGCCATGTCCACATCGATCTGGTTGGACCATGGCCTGTCAGTCGCGGTTTCTCTTACATATTGACGTGCGTCGATCGTTTCTCTCGTTGGCCAGAGGCCATTCCAATAGTGGACATTTCAGCTGAGTCACTTACTCGAGCTTTCGTTTCTAACTGAATTGCTCGCTTTGAAGTCCCTGCTATACTAACCACTGATCGCGGACGCCAGTTCGGGGCTTCCCTATTTCGTGAATTATCACGAATCCTAGGAGTTCATTACATTCATACGACCAGCTACCACCCAGCCTCCAACGGCAATTGAAGGCCGCCCTACGTGCCACTTCTGATCCGCAGTCTTGGACAGAATTCGTGCCTATCGTTCTTCTTGGTTGTCGCACTGCTGTTAAAGCAGACTTAGGTTTCTCCTCAGCTGATATTCTTTATGGTACCACCCTGGCACTCCCTGGTACAATGTTAGCGCCAGACAACTCATCGCCTCCTGATCCAACGTCGTATGTCACCAGACTTCGCTCGTATTTCTCGAGTCTTCCACCCATGCATCCGCGTGACCAGTCTATACTCTCTCCGTCCCTCCGGATATTGACTAATGGAATCATGTTTTTGTTCGGGATGATTCTGTCAGAGGACCTCTCGTTTCTCCTTATAAGGGACCATTTCGTGTGCTATCGCACACACCCAAAACTTTTAGTCTCGACATGAATGGTCGGGCAGAAACCGTGTCGGTCGACAGACTTAAAAGGGCACACTTTGAGGTGCCCACACCCTTCGATAACACCCCAAACATGCCCACCTTTGATCCTTTACTACCACCTACACATCCACCTGCACATGCACCTTTGACCACACCATTACTTACACCTACACCTTCGTCGCCACTGCCTAACACGAACAAACCCCATGTCACCAGCACTGGCCGCATTGTGCATTGGCCTAAAAAACCCACTCAGACTATTTATATTTGACATTTTCTTTTGTTTCCTGTGATAGACAATTGCTTTCTGGTGTTACTGGACAGTTCAAATACTCTGCCATTGAACATTTTGTCAAATTTTGTGCATGCCAATAAATATTTCTTGCAGTTAGTGTACTATTTGACTTGTTACATTTTTGTACCATATCTTGTTGGTTGCGATCATTTGCCATCTTTGCTCTTTCTTGTGCCTGCTCCAATTATTCTGTTTTCGTACTTCCGCACTCGGGGGAGCCCTTTGTAGCGGCACAAACAGCCAGCGCCACATTGGATGAGATCTCGCGGCAGCCATTGCCATCTCCGAGACTGAAGCGAGACCTCATTTGCATCCATTTGCCATGCGCGAGATCACAACGAGGCTTGCAATGGAACGATGTAGATGAAAAACCGATTGAGTCGTGCCTCTGCTCTTTGGCGCCTTTTTACACCACAGCTTTGTCTGAACACGAACGCTGGCAGAGTTTTCTGCCTGTCTATCTCCAGTGGCTATGCGCCCACATCTATCGGAGTTTGAGATGGTAGCTGAGAGCAGCACACTTCACCTTTCCTGTAAATAAACCAGTTGTAAATAGCATTTGTGCTTGAAGTTTTTTCTTCTTCGCCTGCCGAAAGCCTGAACTATATAAAGAACAAGAAAAAGTGATGGAAGAAGATGATGTTCCTCCGATATCATAAACCTTGCCTTCCATTACTAAAACGGGCTTCTTTCAGTTTCTGTCTACCAAATCCGCTAACGAGGCTTTGGTCGGCCCAGGACTATAATAGAAGACACTTACCCAAGGTTCCACGCAGTGGGACTGAATCCTGAACCATGTGACTGGAAAGCAAACTTCTTACCACACATGCCGGCACCTACAATTATTTATGTATGTTTAATGAAATGCTCAGCTTTTATTTTTACAGCACCAAAAGGAAAAGAAGTAGGAGCAATAGGAGAGCGGGTCCGTCAGCCTTACGTTCGCCAACCTCCCCCTACCATACATGCTTATACAACCAACACAAAAGTACCTCCCTTCTAAAAGCGTCGCCCGGAGACGATCGCCCCTCCCGCCGTCGCCTAGCTATACTATTATTTGGTTCATTATTTAAGCACCTCAGAGCCTCTTTAATTTTGAAAGAAGCCTACCGATAGGGCAACAAAAGCAGTTTTGTTCTTTAAAAAATTCTCTCAGTAGTCCAAAATACTAATACTTTCTTAACTACAATAAATGTTGCGTGTTTGTCTCAGCTTTCTCTGTCTCCGCCTACTTTAAGTATCCTTTTTTTACTCGTTTCAGTCATTTGACTGTGGCCATGCTGGAGCACCGCCTTTAGTCGAGCAAATCGGCCCCGAGGACTTATTCTTTGTAAGCCTAGTACTTATTCAATCGGTGTCTTTTGCCGAACCGCTAAGTTACGGGGACGTAAACACACCAGCATCGGTTGTCAAGCGATGTTGGGGGGACAAACACAGACACATAAACATACACACACACAAACATATATATGTATACATATATACGACGGGCTTCTTTCAGTTTCTGTCTACCAAATCCACTCACAAGGCTTTGGTTGGCCCGAAGCTATATTAGAAGACACTTGCCCAAGATGCCGGAACCATGTGATTCATAAGCAAGCTACTTACCACACAGCCACTCCTACGCCTATGTATGTTAAACAAAAAACACAAAAAAAAATGGAAATAAAAGCATGAATTATTCTCAAGTAAAATGATTCGCTTTTGTAGACATTAATTAGTAAACGTACGGTGACAGATGATAAATTTCAAAAGCTCTAATACTAGAAGTATGCCATTATTATTAGCCTGTTTTACAATATAAAATTGCAACACACAGATGAAATGAATGTTGCATTTCCTTACTGAAAATTACTTCTTCGTTGTAAAGACATTACATCAGCAATTACTGATGTAATCAAGTACAGTAAACTTGCAACCTTATATCCAAGGCACGAAGTCTGCAGATTCTGAATGTTTTCTTTAAAGCTGACTTTGGATAATATATTAACATTTGCATTCGTTAATTAGCTAACTTCATCAAACGTAGAAAGAACATTTTGTTTATAAACCGGAAAAATGAATGAGATCAGCGCGGTAAGCGCATAGCTTCTTTGAATTGATGGCAATGGAGGCAGGTGATTGGTGAAGGTTAATGATTGATGAAATATAAACAATTAGCTGGAGTTGTTGAAGTGAGGTGCAAAGAAAAATGCTTAGAGACGCCATGCTGTAACTGACACACATGCACCTGCACTCTCACATTTGTGGAGACTCACCTACACACACACACACACACACATATATAAACGCGCGCATGCGCGCGCACATGCCCCCCCCCCCCCGCACACACACACTCACAAAAGAAAGCAAACTGCTTCGAAATTGATGTGAACACACATGTATGCGTGCATATATGTGTGAATGTATGTTTATATATATATATAAACACACACACACACATATATATATATGCGCGAGTATGTGTGTGTGTGTATGTATGTGTGTACGTACCTATATACGACACATGCGTGTGCGTATATATATACGCGAGTATGTGCGTGTATGTGTGTATGTGTACGTACTTATATACGACCCATGCGTGTGCGTGTGTGCGTGTGTGCGCGTGTGCGTATGTGTGTGTCTGTACACGTGCACATGTCTGTGTGTTTGGAATAGTTGAAATCGCTCTGGAATCGACTTTACCATGCACGACACATTGAACTATTTTATTCTCTTGAGAACTGAACAAATGAGTCATAGACTAATCTAGTGTCACACACACACACAGAGTCTTCTCTCTCACACGCACACACATATATTCACCCTCTTACACACACACACACATACCTACGAAACAGACATTACGCAACAGAATTGATAAAGCGCTAAAATCTGATAGGATGGTAGAGGGAAGTTTGTTCATATAAGCCATTCTAGGTTGAGACAGGATTAGGAAGGTCAATTTTAATAGCCAATACATTATTTGTTGAATCCTATTTCTGCCTCTCGTAGAGCAAGTAATACATCAGGTGACGTTTTTCAGCTCGGAAGTGCTATTATTTTACATAACGAAGAACAATTGAATTGTCTTGCTTGATGCGGTTGTAAGTATGTTTCATCATCCGATCCACATTGTGCTGTAATTTGGGGTTGAATAGAACCGAACTAGTTTTGACACATATTTTGCAATGTGGTGGTAGTGGTGGAGATGGTATAGTGGTGGAGGTGGTGGTGGTGGTGGTGGTGGTGTTAGCAATGTTGTATTGGCATATTGGCACTGGAATCAACTGTCAACCGAGAATCATATTACAGCATGTTATATATATATATATATATATATATATATATATATATATATATATATATACTAGGGCTGGTAACGATTAATTTAATTTTAATAATTAACTTTTGAGAAATTAACGATTAATTAATAGATAATTTCAATTAAAACAATAAAATGTCTGCAGTTGCAGTCATTGACAAGTTTATGATAGTTCAATTAAAATTATGTTAAAAGCAAGAAATAGCATAGGTGTTTTCTTACTCAAATGTTATTGGATAACCAGTTACGCAAACACACAAGCATGTTAACAGTATTTGGTTCAAGTGATGACCGCGTCTTGTTAACAATGTAACCAGCAGAGCTAAATAATAGTTTGTAGGCACAGAACAGTCTTAGCAAAAAATGCCAATTTCGGATATCGATGTACATTAAGTTTCCACCATTGTAGCGGATCAACTGATTCAGCAAGTTTTTTCTCCATTTTATATCGCTGTACTTCACCAGAAGCATTTTTAACACCCTCTTCTAAGTGTGAGTCAGGCTCCATCAGCTTAATACGCTTTTCATTCGGTTTGCGTATAGATTTACTGACACTATCAGTATCATCTTGTGCATTAGTCTTCAATCGATCATCATTAACATCAACTGCTATTTGTTGTCCAATAAGCAACCAAGTTTGTTCTTTTGAATCGTCTGATAAACACTTCAAGTTTTTTTTATCGTGGATCAAGAGCTGTTGCAATCTGTAATATTTCAATGCTTTTCATGTCAGCTACACGTTTGCTGAAGTCATTAACATATGCTGCCTTGAATCTGGCTATATAACTTGGATCATCATCATTTACAGTCATGTACTTTGTCAAAGACAATAACAGTGGCAATACGCAGCTACACGACATATTTTTCACCGCTAAGCAGGACCGTAGCCTGACAGAATAAGTCTAAACCGTTAATGTACTTTGAAATCTTTTCTCAATCAGAATCGAACAGTTTTAGACCTTTATACTGCTTCTCTTCGTCTGACAAGTAGATGGTTATTGCTTCTCTGGCTTGCAGCAGACTTTGCAGCATTAGAAAAGTACTGTTCCATCTTGTTGGAACACCTTGCTGTAGCTTACGCAATGGTGAATCACTACAATTCTGCAATTCAGTTGTGTGGATAGGGCTATGTTTAAAACGTCCTATGATTTTTCGACATTTGACCAACACTGTTTCTGTATCTGCGGCTTTAAACCCATGCAATATGCTCAACTGTAGGCTTTGAGCCAAACACAGAATATGAGCAAAACCAGTTTGATTAACAGCTGAAACCGAATTTTGTGCATTGTCTGTTACTAGAACGTGAATCTTCTTTGTTATATCCCAGTCTTTTACAAATTGTTTATATAACTTAGCAACATTGTTTAAATAGTGACGTTCAACAGCATGCACACATTCAAGAATAATACTTATTAAATTCCTGTCATTAGCAATCCAATGACTAGTGATTCCGCAATAACCTTCATTACCCAAGGATGTCCAAAAATCAATTGTTAGCGCAATTGCCTTTGAATTTTTCACTGCTTCTAAAACACTTTCTCTTTTGCTGTTACAAATAGCAGCCAACATTTTATCAATAGTGCGCCGGCAAGGTAGTTTATATTCGGTATTTTGAAGCGCTGAAGACCGTCATCTTCTACTATCGATATTGGTCTACCACTATTAGCTATCCAGCTTGCAAGTGATATTTAAATGTCACGTTGTACGGTAGCACTCACCAGATAATCAGACCGGCGATAAAACTGACTTAAGGTAGTCTGCTTGGAGGTAGATGACACCGCTGCACTAAATGAAGCTGACTTTGCGAGCTGAGGTTTCGAATTCTGTATATTTTGAAGGTGATAAGTAAGCGATGTGTTAGATCCATAGTATGCGTATGATTTGTCGGAATAGAGGCAATAATCGTTATCAGCAGTTTTGATAATACCGTCAGCCAACAATTTAAATTCAAAATGCTCATGTCAACTCGACGATGCCAGTTGACAGACCGGTGCGTGAGAGCCGCATCAAGTGGCTTCTAGCGGCGGAAACTTGAACTAAAATGGGTTTATTTAACATAGAACGTTTCCGGTTACTTTTAGGAACCCCCTCATTTGTGTACGTATATATATATATATACATGTATGTATGTATGTATGTATGAAGCTTTAGATGTTTTCGCTCAATAAACACTCACAACGCCCAGTCTGGGAATCGAAACCTAACCACTGGGCCTCCACTCACACACACACATATATATATAATATATATATATATTTCTTTACTGCCCACTAGGGGCTAAACATAAAGGGGGCAAACAAGGATAGACAAACGGATTAAGTCGATTACATCGACCCCAGTGCGAAACTGGTACTTTATTTATCGACCCCGAAAGGATGAAAGGCAAAGTCGACCTTGGCGGAATTTGAACTCAGAACGTAACAGCCGACGAGATACTGCTAAGCATTTCGCCCGGTGTGCGAGCGATTCTGCCAGCTCGCCTTTTATATTATATATATATATCGCGCCCGTCGCATCGACCGCACTACCGCCCTGTCTCCTTCCCCCCGCCCACCCCCCAACCGCACCCCCTTCCCCCTCCTTTTCCACCCCTCTACCCTACCCCTTCGTCGCAAGATACTACGTGCCTTCCGTCGCCTCCAGCTTGATCCCACCACCCGCCCCATTTTCCCTAACCTACCCCTGTCCTCTTTCAAACGAGCCCGCAATCTGCGTGACCTCCTGGTCCACAGCACCCTCTCTCCTTCCCCCTCAGCCCCACACGGATCATTCCCTTGCTCTAGATCCCGTTGCAACACTTGCCCCTTCATCAACCAACACCACCGCTGTCACCGGCTCCAACCTGCACACTGTACGCATTAGGCACTCTTTATACGTGCACCTCGTCTGGCCTTATTTACTGCATTAAATGCAACCTATGCGGGATGCTGTATGTAGGACAGACGGGACGCCGGTTTCCGACCGTTTCACTGAACACTTGAGGGACGTTCGCCTACACTCTCTTTCTCCCGTCGCACGCCACTTCCGCTCGGCCGGCCATTCCCTAGATGACATCTCAGTGTTTTTGTCTCGCGCCCCCCACCATGGTCGCCCACTTTCCAGGCTCCACTTGGAGCAACGCTACATCTTCACCCTACAACTACCACCCCACACGGACTTAACACAGCCCCCTCCTCTTGAGATCCGTTTTTTTTTTTTTTTTTTTTTTGTGACACACCACCCACACAACACACCCACCTACCTCCCACACGCACACACCCACCCACCTACCTCCCACACCACCCACCCCTACCTCCCACACGACTGTTCACACACACACATACGTAGACCCATCTACGTACATACATTCACACATTTAATCACACACACTTACAGACATACTAACACACACTAACATACAAACCAACATGCACATACACACACACATACATACATACGCACACACATACATACTTACACACACACACACACACACACAGACATACATACACACATACACACACACATACATACGCACATACATACACACACACTCACACACACACACCGCACGTACATACTTCACACACACACATACACCTTTTTGCATCCAGGCAGCCCCCCCTCTTTTCTGCTTTCCGGTTTTGGCTGATGGATCCTCGGTTCCCGCGTAGCGGGACGTTCGAGGGCCTTTGCGCTCGCGCGCTTGGCGCGCGCTGGGGGCTTGGTCGGCCCCTTGGCTTGTTGTACTGCTTGTGCGTTGTGTGCGTGGGCGCGCTTCGTGTGTGTGGGCTTGCTTCGGATGTGCGCGTGCGTATGTATGCATACATACCCACACACTCGCATGCATCCCTACCCACATACATACACGCACACCTACTCACACACACACATACACACACATACCTGCACACACACACACACATACATACATACACATACATACCTACTTCAGACATACACACACACAGACATACACCATACACTACACTCACACACACACGCATACACACACCACATACACACGCACACGTACACATACACACACACCACACCTACATACATACATTACTTGTATACATAACACACACTACATTCATACACACCACACACCTACACAGCCATACCCTCACTCAGACACACACATCTACCTACAAACACACACACAAACACACACACACAAACACACACCAACACACACACCCACCATACATACAACATCTACACACACATACGCCTACACCATACATACACACATACTAAACACACCACATCACATTACACACATACGCACACACACATATACTTATACACCTGCACACACACACACATACATACATACACCCATATACATACACACACACATACCCACATACTCCTATACGCACATACATACACACAGACATACACACATACACACTCACACAACATACACACACACACCTTACACACACACTCACCTGCACGCGCACACACATGCATGACAACACCCATACACTCACACTCACATACGCACACACCAACATAAACACGCACACGCACACGCACACACACACCTACACTCCCACACACAACACACGCGACACCTACATACACACACGCACGCATACACACGCATACACCATACATTACACACACGTACACACACACACCTACATACACATGCATACACACACACACACAAACATGCACGGACACACCCAGACATACCACATACACCTATATACACACGCCCACACACCTACATACACACACATATACACACGCCCACACACCTACATACACACACATACATACACACACATACACGGACACACCCATACATACTTACATTACATACACCTAAACACACGCCTACACACCTACATACACACACATGCATACACACACACACCATGTACGCACACACACACACATATACGCACATACATATATACCCACACACATGCACACACACACACATACGCACATGCATGCATGCAGCATGCACACGCGCACACCACACACACGCATACACACACACACACGCACGTACACATACATACATACACACACGCATACATACACCCATACACATACATGCATCCTACACACACATACCACACTCACACATACATACACACACACACACTCACTCACACACCTGTATGTACGCGCACACACATGCACATACACACACTTCCCCACACCCACACGTACATACATACACACTCACACATACACACCACACACACACACACGGACATACATCTATGCACACACATACATACACACATACTCACATACATTCATCGGACACACTGCCACCCGGACATACACACAGACACACTCACACATCCACACACATACATACTTACGCACATACTCGCAGGCTCGCGCACGCACGCACGCGCTTGCGCCGGTTCGCGTACGCATACGCTCCGCAGGCACCTCGCTCTTGGAACCGACAAGACCTCCGCCCGTTCCTGGGACCGTCGCGTGTCGTTGGTTTTCCCACGCCCGCCTCCGCGGGACCACTCTTCCATCTTCCCCTCAGCTGGAGTCCTTTTTCCTTAACCCCCCCCCCTTTTTCGTTACACACGCGCACACATATACACACATTGCTTAAATATATACATTACTCTTACACACATTCAATCTACTCGCCATTTATACCACCACGACACTGGACACACACACACACTACTACTCAACACACGCTGGCACGCTACATACGCCCCCCCACCCCTTCCCCTCCTCCCTTCCCCTCCTCTCTTCCTTCTTTTTCTTACTACTGACCTTTGTCTGCTAAGCTGACCACTATCTCGCCCTACCTCACACGCCTACACACAGATGCACACACTAACACACCATATATATTTTTTTGTTTTTTCATCTCGCCTCACACACACACATACACGCACGCACACGCACACACTCACACATACACACACATCTGTTGCGTTACCAACCTTGTCTCCACTCTTTTGCCTTTAAAAACCCACTTTGCTCTGTTTTCGTAAACATCCGCCTTTCACACATGTGCTACTCGTAAACACCAGTCGTCTTTTTTCTCTTTCCCTGTTGCCCGCTCTGGGATCTTTCTTTCCTCTCTCTTCCTTCTTTATGTTTCCGACGAAGAGCTCCGCTCGAAACGTCATACCTCCCTGCTTCCTTTTCCTGAGCGCCTATTAATAATAATACTGTAATTGTTCCTTTGTTGTTGTTCTTTTGTTTCCCGTTTGGATTAAAATTATATATATATATATATATATATATATATATATATTATATATATACACTCATA
Source organism: Octopus sinensis (assembly GCF_006345805.1). Classification (NCBI taxonomy): domain Eukaryota; kingdom Metazoa; phylum Mollusca; class Cephalopoda; order Octopoda; family Octopodidae; genus Octopus; species Octopus sinensis. The sequence continues at coordinate 140,404,155 of NC_042997.1, read as the reverse complement.
TATATATAATATATATATATATATATATATATATATATATATATATTATATATATATATATACATATATACATGCATACATACAAACATATAAATTCACACAAACATTACATATGTCTGTGTGTGTGCTTGTGTCTTGTTTTGTCCCCTAACATCACTTGACAATCGATGTTGGTGTTTTTACGTCCCCGTTAATTGGCTGCTATTTCTGACAGGTCGGATGTTTACGTACTCAGTTACATAGGCATGTATGTTTCGTACTAAACATAGATTCTAAAAAGGTTGTGTCAATGATCGCTTCTACTGCTGCTCGATGATGCAAATCCCCAAGTAAATTATATATTTGTACAGTGCTTTGACTCTTTCATAGCTAAATAGGCAAGTTGGTTAGATAGATGATACTGGATATCATTTGTGTTCAGGAATCCAATTAGGTGCATCTCCCCAGCCATTTTCGTTCTCATTTTTACAGACATAGAATGCATATACACACATATACTCATATATATAAATACCCACGTAAATACACACGCTCAGACACCCACACACAAAACACACACACACACACTCACAAATACACACACATACTCTTATACACATTTTCAAATACGCACATAATACATTTACACATACGCTCACACTTACTTTGACAAATACACACACATGCACTCACTAACATACATACAGATGCGCTTACACTCTCAAATGCACAAACAATTACGCACATACACTTACAAGTACGTACACACATGCACACACAAACACACTCACGAATATGCGCACATACATGCACAACCAGATTGTGGCTTAAAATACGGAGAACAGGAATTCACAAATTGAGAAACAATACTAATCACTTTCTCTCCATATCCGTATGTGTGTGTGTGTGTGTGTGTTTGTATCTCCTTCTCTCTCTCTCTCTCTCTCTTACACTCTCAAATAATTACATATTAAATCTATCTTTATATATATAAAACTGAGAATGTGTATCTGTCTGTCTGTCTGTGTGTTTCCCTAAAACTTGAGAATTACGCAACCAATTTCATTCAAATTTTAACTTTTTGCCTAGGGCGAGCCCACAGCAATATCATATCTTCTCCACTACGATTCCTTAAAACTTGAGAACTACACAACCAATTTCATTCAAATTTTACACATGCCTTACTTAGGGTCCATGTAGTTTCATGGGCAAAGAAAAATGTTCAACTTCTTGCCTAGAGCGAGCCCATAGCAATATCATATTTTCTCCCCTATTTCAGTATTACGTGTTAAAGTGAAACAAAAATATTTCTCTATTTTATGTCAGATGCTTTCACTTTAACAATAAAAATAATAATAACAATTATGTAGTAAGTAATAATTAAAATCAAACTAAAGTATAATATAATCGTAATTAAAATCAAACTAAAGTATAATATAATCGTAACATACAAAAGTAAAAATAGCAATTGGTATAAAATTGCATCAATGATTTGAACTTGAATAAGTGGTTTCACATGAATGGGAATAAATTAAAAATATAATTAGCGTGCAGTAATGGAATAATCCAGATGGATAATAAAACATTAAATTAAAGAAAGACTATTGTCTATAAAGTATACAATGTAGAGAAAAAAGAAGAGCTAACAATTCCAGTCTGTTATATATTTTGAGTATTGTTATCACTAGCGATATCAAGATATAACTTTGTATTTTGCATTTTATGTGTAGATGTATATATATAGATGTACATGTAATATGTACACATATATATATATACATATATATAAGGGAGTACTCGACTCGAACTTGCAAAGTGGAAATATTTTATTTTTATCTTTATATCTGGGACGTAGGACATGCCGGATAAAAATTTAAAATGACTCCCCCCCCCCCGCCCGAAGTAGAGGTAGGCTGGATTGTAGCCACACTTCTATACAAGAGGGAGGACAAGATACAATTAATCGAAATTACAAGGGACGGGCTAACAATTCCAGTCTATTATATATTTTGAGTATTGTTATCACTAGCGATATCAAGATATAACTTTGTATTTTGTATTTTATGTGTAGATGTATATATATATAGATGTACATGTAATATGTATACATATATATACACATATATACATGCACTGGCACTATGACCCGGCAACAACGAGTCATAATGCTAGTTATATATATATATCACCGTGATCACCGTGACCAACCAGGCTATCAGATGTTGCTACACATCGCTGGTCACAATGCGTTTCGAATTGTTTTAGCCTTCCAATGACGCCACCACGCTGGTTAAGCGAGCAGGCCAACAGAAGAAAGAGTGAGAGAAAGTTGCAGCGAAAGAGTACAGCAGGGATCGCCACCCACCCACCCCTGCCGGAGCATCGTGGAGCTTTAGGTGTTTTCGCTCAATAAACACTCACAACACCCGTCTGGGAATCGAAACCACGATCCTACGACCGCGAGTCCGCTGCCCTAACCACTGGGCCGTTGCGCCTCCAGATATATATATATATCTATATATATCTATATATATAATATATATATATATATATATATATATATATATACTATATATATATATATATATCATATATACATACATATATATATATATATATGTATATGTATATATGTATATGTGTATATGTATATATGTATATGTATATGTATATATATATGTATATACATATTATATATATATATATATCTAATATATATTTGTATATATATGTATGTATATATATATATATATATATTACTAGCAGTATCGCCCGGCGTTGCTCGGGTTGTAAGGGAAATAACTATATAAGCATTTTAGAGAGTTATAGCAAAAAAATAGCAAAACAATGCCTTAAGAATTGAAAAAAATTAAGGTAAATTTTTTTTTAAATCGTTGACACATCGTAGATATTTTTAGAGAGTTACTTCCCTTATATAAAAGCGAAAAAAAATCATTAAAATGGAAAAATATGATGGTAAATTTTTTTTTAAATCGTAGACTCATCGTAGACGCACGCTAATACCCAGAAGGGCTCGATATGAATCACGACTATAAGATACCCGCTTTTGGTTAAACTGCACCGCAAAATGTGGGAGTAGTTAGGAATCTAAATCGTAGGAGACAGACACACAACTTCACTCTTATATAAAGATGCTTTTTTTTTCAGTCATAGAGTTAGATTTATGAAGGTCTTCAGTAGAAAATCCTTCGAATTCTGACTCGCTGCTTGATATAATGAAATTCGTATCCATTTTTTGTCAGAATTAAAAATTTTGAAAACACAATAGGAACAAATTTCGGAAAAAAATCTCCCATAATTCACGGAATTAAAATTACACTTCAATTTTTGTACAAAACTGTAGTTGAAGTGTTTACGAAGTATAATACGTGTTTTCACGAATGTACTAAAGAGATTTGCTCTGATATTCTCATTTAAATATGAATAGGTAAATTCGGGCGGCTTGGTAACTATATATAAGTGTCGTCTGTTTATACATAAACACTGTTTCATACTGCAATTATATATACATATATCTATATATAATATTATATAATAAAATATATACAGAGTAAAATAAAAACCAATTTACCTTTTCTGTCCTCCGTGTGTCTTTGCAAATGTGTTGGAATGATAAGTGAGTTGTGTTTTGGCGCCTTTTTTACTAATAACAAACACACACGTGTTTGTATGTAGTTGTATATGTATGTGTATGCGTGTGTGTGAGGAATGACACACACACACTCACGCACACATGTACATCAATGCTTTCGGAGTGATATGTTAAAATATTGAGTTTTCTCGAATTTTGTCTTAATTGGTGGTAAAATTGAAAGAAATTTTTTATGGCATCACCCACTGAAGTACTCTGAAAAATCATGGGTACACTCTAATTGAAGAAATTGTGTGAGGAGTAAATCGTTATGTATTTATTTGTTTCTGTTTGCTGTGTTTCTTTATTTTTGAGTAGTGGTTTAAATACTTTCAGTTTAGTCTTACTCAAATCACTCTGACTCGTCTATTTACTTTCATTTTATTCGTTGCACACTGTGTGTGTGCGTTTGCGTGTGGTGTAAACCAGACTAAGAAAAGCATTTGACATACACACCAGAATGTGAGTTTTCTGTAAATTTTGCTTAATTGGAGTTTAAATTTTAAAAACTGGACCTGGCATGACCCGATGCATTCTACTCTTAAAAATGGTAGGTAAATTGTAATTGAAGAAATCGTATATTGTAGATTTCTATAACTCCCAAAGGGAGGCAGATAAAATCTGCCTTTTATAATAAGAGATATAATAAGATATATATATATACTAGCAGTATCGCCCGGCGTTGCTCGGGTTTGTAAGGGAAATAATTATATAAGCATATTTAGAGATGTAAAGTATAATAGCCATCTCAATATGGCTAACCACAAAGGGGGAGGGGTGTTACTGTAGCTTTTTACGTTCTGAGATTTAATAATAAATTTTAGAGAGTTACTTCCCTTATATATGTCAAAAATGGATTAAAAATGGGAAAAATTGATGGTAAATTTTTTTTAAATCGTAGACTCATCGTAGACGCGCGCTAATACCCAGACGGTCTCGATATGAATCACGACTATAAGATACCCGGTTTTGGTTAAACTGCACCGCAAAATGTGGGAGTAGTTAGGAATCTAAATCGTAGGAGACAGACACACAACCTCACTTTTATATTAAAGATTTCCTCTATTTACATAATTTGAGGTCTCTTTCTTTCTTTTGTTATCTTACTGTTTTTAACCAATATACATATATATATATATATATAAATATATATATAGTTACAGAGATGTACTTGCATAGCAAGTGACTTGATCTGAGATCGTGTGCTGGAACGAAAACAGTTGCAGCGTTGAAGGTGTTTATAAGCCATTTAAGAAACACACAAAAACCGTTAGATTCACTTCAACATTTAAATTTAATTTGTCAAAATATTTCGCCGCTTTGAGACCGCGACCTGTTAGCACGATATTTTTGTCAGTGAACAGGTCGCGGTCTCAAAGCGACGAAAATATTTTGGCAAATTAAATTAAATGTTGAAGTGAATGTAACGGTTTTTGTGTGTTTCTTAAATGGCTTACAAACACCTTCCATGCTGCATATATATATACACACATATATATATATGTATGTATGTATGTGTGTATATGTGTATGCATGTATGTGTGTGTGTGTGCGTGTCTGTGCTTGTGATTGTCCTCTACCACTGCTTGACAACGAATGTGGTTTGTTTACATCCCTGTCACCTAGTGGTTTGACAAAGGAAACAGATAGAATAAGTACAATGCTTACAAAAATAAAACTGGAGTTGATTCATTAAACTACAATTCTTCAAGGCATTGCCCCAGCATGGCCACAGACCAATGGCTGGAAAAAGCAGAAGAATAAAAGAATACATTCTCTGCTTTGGTCTTATGTTCAAGGCATGAGAAAGCTTGAGTTTACATGAGAAGGCCTAACAGACCTGGTAGAAACAGCAGCCAAATCTCCCTCAAATCACACCTTACTGTCTTATGTATGTATATATATATGAGCCAATGAGGGGGACCTCTACATGGTAGCTAGACCTGGTAGAAATAGCAGCCAAATTTCCCCCAAATCACACCTTACTGTCTTATCTATGTATATATGTATGTATGAGCCTATGAGGGAGACCCCTACATGGCAGCTAGACATGGTAGAAATAGCAGCCAAATCTCCCTCAAATCACACCTTACTGTCTTATCTTTCTGCTACTTGGATATAGGTCTTATATTCGTCGTAAAAAACTTTCCTGTCACACACTCACGCACACGCACACACACACACACACACACACGCACACACACACACACACACTCACACACACGCACGTTAGCTTACAATTTTATTTATATATTTGCGTGTCTATGTGTGGAAAGAGGAAGTGGGAGGCAGAGTGAAAGAATCACTCACTACAGTAAGTGAATTACTTTCATTTTATTCGTTGCCCACTGTGTGTGTGCGTTTGCGTGTGGTGTAAAGCATTTGACACACACACCAGAATGTGAGTTTTCTGTAAATTTTGCTTAATTGGAGTTTAAATTTTAAAAACTGGACCTGGCATGACGCGATGCATTGTACTCTTTAAAATGGTAGGTAAATTGTAATTGAAGAAATCCTATATTGTAGATTTCTATAACTCCCAAAGGGAGGCAGACAAAATCTGCCTTTTATAATAAGATATATATATATATATATCTTATTATAAAAGGCAGATTTTTCTGCCTCCCTTTGGGAGTTATAGAAATCTACAATATAGGATTTCTTCAATTACAATTTACCTAGCAGTTTTAAGAGTACAATGCATCGCGTCATGCCAGTCCAGTTTTTAAATTTAAACTCCAATTAAGCAAAATTTACAGAAAACTCACATTCTGGTGTGTGTCAAATGCTTTTCTTAGTCTGGTTTACACCACACGCAAACGCACACACACAGTGGGCAAGGAATAAAATGAAAGTAATTCACTTACTGTAGTGAGTGATTCTTTCACTCTGCTTCCCACTTCCTCTTTACACACATAGAAAAACTTTTATTTTTTTACATAAGTAATGAGAGCGAAAGAGACTAAGAGAAAGCGATTGTATGACGAGGGAAGTTCCTTTCAAGTTACCGTGCATGGGACTCATTGATGTACATGTGTGTGTGTTGTGTGTGTTTGATGGAGTGTGGGAGACAGACAGTATGTTGTGTAAGTGAAGTGCTTCTGTTATGTGTGTGAAGAGACAGAGAGAGTAATGTGTGAAAGAGAGAGATAACTGAAATTTTTTACTCGGTTTATGTGTATATGTATGTATGCATGTGTGTGTGTGTGTATGTGTGTGTATGTATGTGTGTGTGTATGTATGTATTTATATATAAAAGAAAGGTTGTGTGTCTGTCTACTCCGATTTAGATTCCTAACTACTCCCACATTTTGCGATGCAGTTTAACCAAAACCGGGTATCTTATAGTCGTGATTCATATCGAGCCCTTCTGGGTAATAGCGCGCGTCTACGATGAGTCTATGATTTTACAAATAATTTACCATCATTTTTTTCCATTTTAATGCATATTTTTTAAAATAAACGGAAGTAACTCTCAAACTTCACACCAATATGCGTGCTCATATGCGACTAATATCACATCACCAGCATTTCCTCACACTCTCCTTGCACTTGGCGAAGGCAAAATACCAGGGGATGAAAATGGTAATATTGCCATCGATTCCATTTGTACCATTGTTAAGACGCCTTCTGATCTCAGAGATGCAGTGTTCCCGATTTACAAGCTAATTATCAGAATATGGATTGGATTGGCAAAAAGGCTATACTGGCCCCGAGGAATAAAACTGTTCACCATATTAATGATGAAATGCTAAAACTCATTCCTGGGGAAGTCGATGTATATCAGTCTATCGATACAACTCCTGACCCAGAGGACGTCATCAACTATCCAATAGAGGTACTCAATTCCTTTGAGCACCCCGGACTACCACCACCACTTTCTCAAACTTAAAGTTAGTGCCCCTATAATGCTCATCAGAAATTTGGTTCCCCCAAAACAATGCAATGGCACACGTTTGGCGTTAAGTCCTTATCTCCCACCGTAAGCTTATTTCAATATTTGCCTGAATAATCATCAGAATTCAGTGCAATCATTAACAGTACTTTCAAGCAATTCAGCCCCGAGCAACGTCGGGCAATTCTGCTAGTCTTATTATAAAAGGCAGATTTTATCTGCCTCCCTTTGGAGTTATACAAATCTACAATATAGGATTTCTTCAATTACAATTTACCTGTGGCATTTTTAAGAGTACAATGCATCGCGTCATGCCAGGTCCAGTTTTTTAAAATTTAAAACTCCAATTAAGCAAAATTTACAGAAACTCACATTCTGGTGTGTGTGTCAAATGCTTTTCTTAGTCTGGTTTACACAACACGCAAACGCGCACACACAGTGGGCAACGAATAAAATGAAAGTAAATAGCGACAGAGTGATTGATATGACGAAGACTAAACTGAAAGTGTTTAACCACTACTCAAAAATAAAAAAACACAGCAAACAGAAACAAATAAATACATAACCATTTAATCCTCACACAACTTCTTCAATTAGAATTTACCTAAGATTTTTCAAAGTACTCCATTCGCTCATGCCATAATATATTTCTTTCAATTTCACCCCCAATTAAGACAAAATTCGAGAAAACTCAATATTTTAACATATCACTCCGAAAGCATTGATGTACATGTGTGCGTGCGTGAGTGTGTGTGTGTCATTCCTCACACACACGCATACACATACATATACAACTACATACAACTACATACACATACAACTACATACAAACACGTGTGTGTTTGTTATTAGTAAAAAAGCGCAAAAACACAACTCACTTATCATTCCAACACATTTGCAAAGACACACGGAGGACAGAAAAGGTAAATTGGTTTTTATTTTACTCTGTATATATTTTATTATATAATATTTATATAGATATATGTATATATAATTGCAGTATGAAACAGTGTTTATGTATAAACAGACGACACTTATATATAGTTACCAAGCCGCCCGAATTTACCTATTCATATTTAAATGAGAATATCAGAGCAAATCTCTTTAGTACATTCGTGAAAACACGTATTATACTTCGTAAACACTTCAACTACAGTTTTGTACAAAAATCGAAGTGTATTTTAATTCGGTGAATTATGGGAGATTTTTTTCCGAAATTTGTTCCTATTGTATTTTCAAAATTTTTAATTCTGACAAAAAATGGATACGAATTTCATTATATCAAGCAGCGAGTCAGAATTCGAAGGATTTTCTACTGAAGACCTTCATAAATCTAACTCTATGACTGAAAAAAAAAAGCATCTTTATATAAGAGTGAAGTTGTGTGTCTGTCTCCTACGATTTAGATTCCTAACTACTCCCACATTTTGCGGTGCAGTTTAACCAAAAGCGGGTATCTTATAGTCGTGATTCATATCGAGCCCTTCTGGGTATTAGCGTGCGTCTACGATGAGTCTACGATTTAAAAAAAATTTACCATCATATTTTTCCATTTTAATGCATTTTTTTCGCTTTTATATAAGGGAAGTAACTCTCTAAAAATATCTACGATGTGTCAACGATTTAAAAAAAATTTACCTTAATTTTTTTTCAATTTTTAATGCATTTTTTGGCTATAACTCTCTAAAAATGCTTATATAGTTATTTCCCTTACAACCCGAGCAACGCCGGGCGATACTGCTAGTATATATATATATATATATATTCACACACACGCACACATATGTATACATATTTGTGTGGATATGTGTGTTGTATGTGTGTGTGCATGTGTGTGTATAATTGAGAGGTATTGGTATCCAGAAGACCCAGGGTGGCAGGTAAGGGTATGTAAGTACTATTAAAGGACCGTAGTTAAACTCTTGGTTCGATAATAATAATATGAGTGAGGAGTGTAATGCGGGTATCGTATGAGCATGTATATGTTAAATAAAATGAGACCACATGTATCCGGGCTTGTTGTCTCATTTTATTTAACACACCACACACGCGCGCGCACGCGCGCACACACTCACACACACACACACGCGCACAACACACACACACACACACACATGCACGTACACACGCACACACATATAGTAGCTACTTCCTTGTACACGAGCAAAGCCATTGCTAGAAAAACAAATTGAAATACGTCATTGATGATGCAATTTGTGGCCATTGTATGACTCTTGAATCCGGCCAAAGGTCTGCACATAGTATTACACATTGCACACCCATATGCTGGCTGGCAGAGAAAACAGGTGCAACAGTATAAATTCTTTTGTCATGCCTTTTCATTCCTCCAACTGAAAGGCACACCCTTCCACAAGTTGCAGGTGTTCTGTTCTGAACAATAGCCTATCACAATTTGCAAGTGGTTGGTTCCTGTGAGTTCTTTGATGGCTAACCAAGCCTATATGACTTGGTTAGCCAAGTGTTTCCTCCCATAGATCACACACATGAAAAGTAGCACTCCTTCATTTTACACAGGATCATTCTTTCTAAGCATTCTCGTGATCTTATCGTGCTTCATTTTCACTCTTTGAAACTCCGAACAACCACTCTCTCCCAATCAACAAAACAACTGAAACTCCTGTCTGTGTCAGAGCAATTCTGAGGCAGTCCTTGAACCTCGTTTTGGGTTTATGTGCTGGCCACCTACCATCTTCCAGCTCACCATACAAATATATATCTTTTACTTGTTTCAGTCATTACACTACGGTCATGCTAGAGCACCGCCTTGAAGAATCGACCCCAGTACTTATTTATTTTTCTTTTTTAAAACCTGGTAATTATTCTATCGGTGTCTTTTGCCACACCGCTAAGTTACTGGAAGTGAACACGCCAACACCAGTTGTTAAGCGGGGATAGGGAACACACACAGACACAAAAGCACACACACACGCACACACACGCACACGCACGCACACACACATACACACACACACATACACTCATATATCCGACGGGCTTCTTTCAGTTTCCATCAACCGAATCTTCACAAGGCTTTGGTCGGCCTGAGGCTATACTAGAAGACACGTGCCCAAAGTGTTATGCAGTGGGACTGAACCCTGAATTATATGGTTGGAAAGCAAGCTTCTTACTACACAGCCATGCCTACGCCTCTGTGTGTGTGTGTGTGTTGTGTGTGTGTGTGTGTGTGTGCGTGTGCGTGTGTGTGCGTGTGTGTATGCGTGTGTGTGTGTGTGTGTGTGTGTCAAATGACTGAAACAAGTAAAAAGAGAAAAAGAATAAAGAGATAGATAGATAGATAGATAGATAGATAGATAGATAGATAGATAGATAGATAGATAGATAGATAGATAGATAGATAGATAGATAGATAGATAGATAGATAGATTATATATAGAATCAAGCCATAGCAATCGTAGGACACCAGAAATGGCTAGACACGATAACATAGAGCTCATAATGAAATAAGCAACATTGAAAACATTAAGTGATGCAAGTTTTGATAGATATGCGAGTGCCAAATCCAATTTGGACCATAGATCCGACCTATGGGTTGGTCCTTGACATAGGATATATATATATAAAGTAAAAAGATATGACGTTTAAAATTTACGGCAGCTGTTTCGGTTATCTTTTATGACAGCATTAAGTAAAATTCTACCGAAACTGTTGTAAATGTTAAATGCCATTTCTGTTTACCGAAAATCCTCAAGTATAGTCTGCCCTTGAGTATAATACGCAGGGGATTTTTAGGGGGCTGTACTTCTGAAAAACCTAAACCTTGTGTATAATACGCGCCCCTTCTCTAACTTGAGTCGTGCGTAATTAAGCCAGCAGCACCTAGTCGAACAAACACTTCCGCGCATGCGTAATACAATAATGGTGATGTTCTTAACTGTTATATGTTGACAAATTGCTTTTGTTACATGTTATTCTGTGTTCTGAATACTTTTATTTTAATAAATGTTGCTCACTGCAAGTTATGCGTGATTCTTTTATGACCTCATTGCTTTCAGGCTTAGCTTAAGGTATTTTCGTGCCCGACATCACAAAATGCGTCCGAATAAACATTGCCGGACAGCAAATAGAGACTCAGACATTGCTTAGAAAATATTTTTCACTTTTAACCTCGTATATAGTTCGCACTAGGGATCTTGACCTTTAAATTTTGGGGAAAAATGCGGATTATACTCGAGGATTTACGGTACTTCATATGTACAAACGTTTTCTATACAAACGAGTTAATAGAACTTGAATCGTAGTACATATATCATTTTATTATAGTTGAAAAGTTTGGAAATCGAGTTTGCGCGAACCTTTCGGCCATCAAGTCACTGATGTGACGTCAACGCTAAAAAATCAATGATATAATTTCTTTTATTTGTCACAGGACCCTAGATCTAGGGGACACCACAATGACAGTTACAATTTGTGTCGGGGTTTACATAAAAAGGGTTTTAAAAAAGGGAAAGCACGGTGAAGTAGTATAAAAGTATACATAAACAAAATATGCGATCTCATGAATTATGCAGGCCTCCTGGTACAGTAGAAATTGCAACAAGGGCCAATCTAGGAGCTTGATAGACCCATAATTTCCCTGAACGCGAAGGATACGTGCACTCTCCCAAACGTTGTTCTCCAATCTAGATATGCATGCTTAGAGTAAGACCATCCACCTTAACCCTTTTCGCCCTAGTCACCCATTTTTCATAAATTCACTGGGAGGTAGCGCTTTCCTCTCCACTCTCACTTTCATTTACAGGTGGAACTTAAGAAGTCGATGAAGGCTTGACCAGTAAGATATCTTTCCTCGGTCGTTTCAACCGCGTCCACCACATAACCTCTGTTGCTATAGCCATTAGACAGAGGAACACTGCCTGCATTTGTTTGTGAAAGGTGAATGGTGGAGTGATTCTTTCGATAAATTCGTCCGATATCTAGTTTCGTTCTACACGCGATACCAACTGTTCGATTTAACTCCAGTAATCAACAATGCTCGGATATGAATGCATGCAATGCAGTTTTGTCTCTCTGCGCATATCTCGATCCATCCAATGATAACAATGGGCACACATACACACACATGAACTGAAATCGCAACATCACGAAACCTCATTGCGATTTGTGTGTGCGTGTGTGTATGCGTGTATGTATAAGAGTATTGCTGCTAAATTAGAATGGTGGCATCTCGTATATGTATACAGCGAGCCAAAGACTTCGATTAATTGAGTTTATTTAGACAATTTGCTGACAAAATGTAAGAAACTTGTTTAAAATGTCAGAAACTGCGATGCTACGAGAAGGGGAAATAACTCCAATAAAATCAATTCATATAAATAGTTTTGGAAAATACGGAAAATGTAGCATCATAGTGGTAAATGTGTTTTTTTCAAATCATACTGGTGAATGCACGCCTTTGTCGAGTGGAAACTGCTCGATCCGTCACCTAAACAGGGAATGTCACCGATGGACAGTTTTTCACTGTTAGAGAAAGACAATTCTGTCGACGTTGCCGAACAACATTATTCGTACAGCAATTGCCAAACAGCAACCTCAATCAAGGGAGATAACTCTAAAGCAAAAATTGAGCCTTTGTTTTAGGAAGTCTTTAACTTTTTACTCTTTATTTCTTTCAATCATTTAACTGTGGATATGCTGGGGCACCGCCTTGAAGAATTTTTAGTCGAATGAATCGACTACAGAACTTATTTCTTTTAAGCATGGTACTTATTCTATTCAGTCTCACCGAACCGCTAAGTTACAGAGACGTAAGTACACCAACACAAAAATAACATTTGTCAAGCAATGGTGGGGTACAAGCACAAACACAAAGACGCGGGCGCGCGCACACACGCACACATATAGAATTTAGGGTATCTAAGAGATACCACCGCGCTGGAAATAGCAGCCAAAACATGACTCTAAAACCACATTAAATGTTCATACAGCACCGAGAGAGAAGACAAAGAGACAGAATAAACTAGCAAAAAATTACTGGATAATTCCAGATCTCGGATTTCTGACTCTGCATAAGAAATGCTCTGCCTTCATCAGTGGAATATACTCAGATAGCACATAAATCCAAATATATATATATATTATATATATATATATATATATAACATACGATATATATGTATGTATACGAACGTATACATACATATATATGCACGTATGCACACGGCCAGTTTAATTTGTCCGCCTCTCCTGGTGCTGCATGAACATTTAATGTGGCTTTAGAGTCAAGTTTTGACTGCTATTTCTAGCATGGTGGTATCTCTTAGATACCTTAAATTGTGTTTGTGTGTGTGTGTGTGTGTGTGTGTGTGTGGCTTTGTGTTTGTGATTGTGCTTGTACCGCACCGTCGCTTGACAACTTGAGGCAACTGTAGCGTAAGGGTCTATAAGGAAGGAAACGCAGGGGCTGAGAAAGGTAAAGGATATTGATTGCCAGAAAGTTTAAAGGGCTGAATATCATGGACCAGAGGAAAACAAACGATGGTAGTGAGTTCCAGAGAGCAGCAGTTTGTGGAAAGAAGCTAATAGAATAAAATGACATATGACTCACAGGGAGCTCAACAGGGAAAGGATGCGCGTGGGCAAAGAAGCGGGTAACGGGTTTAAAGGTCTTAATCTGTAGAAATCAGTAGTGTGGCAGATGTCAATGTTAAAGTTCAGTGAAAAAGAAAAACATCTCTGTCAAGCTGATAAGAAATGTACGATAACACCATCCGCCATATTGCTTTAAGGTTTTGCTAATTACTATTGAAGCAATTGGGAACGTAACTAATTGCCTTAGCCCTAATCCTGAAAAGCTGAGTTTCACAAAAACAGAAGGGAACACATCTAATTAGGAGATTACAGTTATAATACATACATACATACATACATACATACATACATACATACATACATACATACATTTACAGTTACTCTATCCAGATTACAAGTTCAGGTTTATACCTTTAATTATAGGGGCCCTGGGATATGTAACACACTGCCTAAACACCAATCTTGAGAAATTAGGCTTCTCAAAACCAGAAAGGAGAAAGCTAATTCGAAGGCTACAGATCCAATCCATCACTGGAACTGTAAAAATGTGTAAAACTTTCAAGAAGTTTATCATTTAAATATATATGAGCATGTCTAGATATTCAACTATATGCATGAGAATACATGCATAAAACATACAAATCTGCACATACATACATACATACATGCATACATACATACATACATACATACATACATACATACATACATACATACATACATGCATACATACATACATACATGCATGCATGCATGCATGCATGCATGCATACATGCATGCATACATACATACATACATACATACATACATACATACATACATACATACATACATACATACATACATACATACATACATACATACATACATACATACCATGTGGTTGGTGTTCAAGATCATTACCTAAATGGGCATTATGATTTTAATGCGACTTCATATGGTTCGCGTATCCGGCTTTTGAACAAGAGAATACGGTCACATATAATACATATCCAGTGTTCACTGTTGATTACAGTTCCAATTCCAATTGTTCCTTTGAACATACACACATACACACACACACACACACACACACACACACATTCGTACGTACGTACATACATACATACATACATACATACATACATACATACATACATACATACATACATACATACATACCATGTTGTTGATGTTGAAATTCCACCGAAGGAGTGTTGAATCTAGGTTAGAATCCGGTTCTTTCTCTATTGGCAACAAATCTTGAAATAAACTAAATAATAACATACATACATATACGATGATTGCTTCGTCTTGGGAGATGATAGCCATCCCATAAACACACACACCCCATCACACAGTACAATCACTATGTTGATGCGCCCTTAGGTGACATTTAAGACCAGCTGTTGACTGACAGGGTTTAAAAGACATGTGACAAGTGTTATTCAAGCTTCTTCTACGTCTTTGCTCTTTGGAATCTGATTCTGAAGGAGTGTTTTTGTGAACTAGCATATGTCTTTTAAGTCCAGATATTCTCTTAAAAGTGTTTTGACATATGATACAAGCCGTAAGAGGTGGTTGGTGTTCAAGATCATTACCTAAATGGGCATTATGATTTTAATGCGACTTCATATGGTTCGCGTATCCGGCTTTTGAACAAGAGAATACGGTCACATATAATACATATCCAGTGTTCACTGTTGATTACAGTTCCAATTCCAATTGTTCCTTTGAACATACACACATACACACACACACAACACACACACACACACACCACACACACACACACACACACACACACATTCGTACGTACGTACATACATACATACATACATACATACATACATACATACATACATACATACATACATACATACATACATACACACGGTGTCGAAGTCAGTTACGTCGGCATGAGGAAACTATTCGCCTTACGTGTATCCCCCAAACTTTTGCCATTGATACAAGCCTGGTAGAAAATAAAATAAAATAAACTGGTTACACAACGAAGAACTTTTTTTTAGAGAAAATCATAGCAGTAATTAAGTGATGGAATAAATAGAAACCCAACTCGTGGAATTACTCCTACGCAGACCGTGGTCGGACAAGAGACTGGGGTCCGCTATCGCAGGTTGCGGAACTATCGAGAGAAATTTCAGTAGACTTTTGAATTTAATCAAACCTACATGAATTTTATGAAAAGCTAAGGAAGCTCCCTCGATCGAGTTCATAAATACTGAAGAGTCACAAGGATTTAAATTACCCCAACTATTCGCATTACAACAAACTACGTTTGTCGAGTAAAAAGCTGTTGTATACCTGCCGACCGTCAACATCGTTCATCAAATAAAAGTAAGAACAGATAAGTGGATTTCTTCTCCTAAGAAGATGGTAAATAACGAAATCAATAACCGATGGAGTAACAATAACAAACATAACAATGAGATTAACATACTGCCATTACACGAAAAACACATTGTTGCTTATAAATAAACAGAAACTAGCGAAAAATATAAACAAACATAGCAGAAAAAATAACAAGAAAAGCATTCATCTACATTAATAAATAATTACATGAAAGAACAATCATGACATGAATCGTTAGAAAACATTCCAATCTGATGTTATCTTTAATTAATTGATCAATTGATTTTTCTAAAGAACATTGACCACAGACCGAGAATTTCAATTTTTGGATATTGTATGTCCAACTATGTATTTTGGTAAACTATTCGCCAACAGACCGGAGTAACAGGAAGTGACATAATGTGAAGACAACCAAAAACACCAGCAGACTTAGAAAAAAATATTGAGAATTAGATACCTATTTCTTTACTACTTACAAGGGGCTAAACACAGAGAGGACAAACAAGGACAGACAAACGGATTAAGTCAATTACATAGACCCCAGTGCGTAACTGATACTTAATTTATCAACCCCGAAAGGATGAAAGGCAAAGTCGACCTCGGCGGAATTTGAACTCAAAACGTAGCGGCAGACGAAATACGGTTACGCATTTCGCCCGGCATGCTAACGTTTCTGCCAGCTCGCCGCCTTCTTGAGAATTAGATACCATCAAGTGCAAAGTAAATTATAAGTTCACGAACAACTAGCTGTGGCTTTATGATAGATTATCTCGAGTCTACGAGAATTGTCTATAAAGGGGCATTACTGAGTAAGCTAATTGCCTTAAACACGAACTGTGAGAAATGCTACTATTGTAAGATATTACTTGAACGTAGAGCTATTGATCACGAGTTTGCACTAAATCCACACGTAATACATCGCAGTATGAAAGGCTATTTCATCAAGTTCCTAAAAGCCGAATAATCTAGAGTCATTCTGAGGAGAGATCTAGAATCTAAATAGACAATACAGCCGTGATACAATGTGACTAAATGAGCTACGGAATGAGTACTGTGCAAACGCCCTCTCCACAACTTATAATATCAACTTTTGAAACTCACCTGGTGGTTGTTGCAAAATAATTAAATAGAAAATCAGAGACTTGATAGTCGGTTATTAATACAGAAAGCTCGGATTTAACAAGGCAGCCCTCGTTAACTTGTTCAAACGAAAATGAACACTAAGCTTGATGTATCAGGTTGGCTAACAGGTGACAAAACAACATTACTTGTTCATGTACCTGTAACAGTGAGGAGACGACTATGACCAAAATGTAAGCCTACCATATGCCCCAATGTAAAGTATCAGTTGTACAAACGGTTGCTGGAGTGTATATTTCTTTACTATCCACAAGGGGCTAAACATAGAGGGGACAAACAAGGACAGACAAACGGATTAAGTCGATTACATCGACCCCAGTGCGAAACTGGTACTTTATTAATCGACCCGAAAGGATGAAAGGCAAAGTCGACCTCGGCGGAATTTGAACTCAGAACGTAACGACAGACGAAATACTGCTAAGCATTTCGCCCAGCGCGCTAACGCTTCTGCCAGCTCGCCGCCTTCGGTTGCTAGAGTGTATTCTTCCAAAATCAATGCAGAGCATAAAACGTAACAGGCAGAAAGAAAAAGAGGAGCTTGGGGGTTGTGCCAACCAGCTCTTTATCAACAAAGTTGTCCTTAAGGAACAGTAAAGTGACATTCAGAAATGTGCTGACTCAATGTCTGAACAATAAGATGTTTGATCTGTTTTGACCATAACGTATAACGTTACTATGCCTTGCCAAGGTTTCAACCACTATAATCGATGCCATTAAGAGACTGATAGCTTCGTACACAGACCTATCGATAAGAACTGAAGCTACTGTATTTGTCATTAACAGAATTAAGCTATCAACAAGAATATTTCAGGGTGACATCTTATCTAAAATGTTTTCTTCCCAGCAGTGAACCACTTTTCAACCACTGTTAAGGAAACTTAAATAATCTGTTGATGAAAGAAAAGTTAATGTCACCTCTGTGTATGTGTGTGTGTGTGTGTGTGTGTGTGTGTGTGTGTGTATTTTGCAAAGGTGCATGCGTGGCTCTGTGGTAAGAGGTTTGCTTCCCTATCATATATGGTTCTGAGTTCAGTGCCACTGCAGTTACCTTGGGCAAGTACCTTATATTAGTGCCTCGAACTGACCAAAATTTTTTGAGTAGATTTGTAAGTGGAAATTGAAGGAAGCCCATCACACACACACACACATTTGTTGTATAAGGTATGGATTCAGAGAATCGACTAGCTATTACAGACTAACGGACTTGAATTTTTTGTGTAACTATGATGTTCTGGAAAGAGAAAAGAAGACCGCGCAAACAGAACAAACAAGCCCGAGTACGAGGAGGAAGAGGAGGAGGAAGTGGTGGTGGTGGTGGTGCTGGTGCGTGGTGGGTGGTGGTGGAGGAGGAGGAGGGGAGGAAGAAGAGAAGGAAGAAGAAAAAGAAGAAGAAGAAGAGAGAAGAAGAAGAAGAAGAAGAAGAAGAAGAAGAAGAAGAAGAAGAAGAAGAAGATTTACAAGCTTAAAGCTTATAAGCGATCACAATGGTTAGCACACTAACCGCGAATATAAGAGGTGTGGGTTCGGGTCCCATGCGTACAGAAAACCTACTTTTTCTGTCGAGGGCTTGTATGCCCCAATACTAGACGATTTTCTTTAGTCAATATACGGTGATCGCTTATAGGCTTTAAGCTTAGGAGTGGCTGTGTGGTAAGTAGCTTGCTCACCAACTATATGGTTCCGGGTTCAGTCTCACAGCATGGCACCTTGGGCAAGTGCCTTCTGCTATAGCCTCCGGTCGACCAAAGCCTTGTGAGTGGGTTTGGTAGACGGAAACTGAAAAGAAGCCAGCCGTGTGTGTGTGTGTGTGTGTGTGTGTGTGTGTGTGTGTGTGTGTGTGTGTGTGTGTGTGAGTGTGTCTGTGTTTGTCCCTCCACCATCGCTTGACAACTGATGCTTGTGTGTTTACGTCTCCCTAGCTTAGCGGCTCGGCAAAAAAGGACGGATAGAATAAGTACTAGGCTTACAAAGTATAAGTCCTGGGGGTCGATTTGTTCGACTAAAGGCGGTGCTCCAGCATGGCCGCAGTCAAATGATTGAAACAAATAAAAGAATATAGGAATATATAGACACACACATCCATTTCATATTTTGGCAAAAGGCCATCAACATTTTAGGGTTAAATGCTACTTTTAGAATACAAGTAATTTTTACACACACGTCTTTTCAATCGAAATACCTATTTCTTTACTACCCACAAGGGGCTAAACACACAGAGGGCAAACAAGGACACAAACGGATTAAGTCAATTATATCGACCCCAGTGCGTAACTGGTACTTATTTAATCGACCCCGAAAGGATGAAAGGCAAAGTGGACCTCGGCGGAATTTGAACTCAGAACGTAGCGGCAGACGAAATAACACAAAGCATTTCGCCTTACGTGCTAACGTTTCTGCCAGCTTACCTCCCAGTTATGTGTAATTCGATTCATCTCAATCTGTTCTGAAAAGTACGATTTATATTTAAGTATTATTACAGGGTGTTAACCTGATTCTATAGACGACACTAATGTTGATAAAAAGTGCTGATGAAATGTCAAATGTACTTAAAACACCTTACGAGTGTACCGTGTGTGTGTGTGTGTGTGTGTGTGTGTGTGTGTGTGTGTGCATAATTAGATGGCTATAGGGCGTGGCTACAGGCACAGGCGTGACTGTGTCGTTGAGAAACTCGCTTCCCAGCAATGTGATCTTAAGTTCAGTCCCGCTGCGCGGCACCTTGGGCAGGAATTTTTTTACTATAGCTCTGGGTTGACCAAAATCTTATGAGTTGATTAGATAGGCGGAAACTGAAAGAAGCTCGTCGTATGTTGATAGATAGATAGATAGATAGATAGATAGATAGATAGATAGATAGATAGATAGATAGATAGATAGATAGATAGATAGATAGATAGATGTGTGTGTTCGTGTGTGTGTGTGTGTGTGTGTATGAGTGTGTGTGTGTATTAGTCTCCACCCGCTTCACAACCGGTCTTGGTTTGTTTATGTTCCTGTAACTTAGTTTTTTTTCGCAAAAGCGGCTGTTAGAATAAGTACCAGATTTTAAAATATATATTGGGGTCTATTTGCTCGACTAAACCCTTCAGGACGGTTCCCAATATGGCTGCGGTCCAATGACTGAAGTAAAGATAAAAGACGGAAGGTATAAATTATCATGGCCGTGTAGTTAAGAAGTTTGCTATGCAGGCACGCAGGTTTCAGGTTCGGTCCCACAGCGCAACATTTTGAGAAAGTTTTTAGCGCCGACTAATGACTTGTGAATGAATTTGGTAGACGCAGCTTATTTGTGTATATGAACATCAGGTCACTCTTAGTGTTACTGGCACTCCGTCGGTTACGACGATGAGCGTTCCAGTTGATCCGATCAGCGGAACAGCCTGCTCGTGAAATTAACGTGCAAGTGGCTGAGTACTTCACAGACACGCGTACCCTTAACGCAGTTCTCAGGGAGATTCAGCGTGACTCAGAATGTGACAAGGCTGGCCCTTTCAAATCCAGGTACTACTCATCTTTGCCAGCTGAGTGGACTGGAGTAATGTGAAATAAAGTGTCTTGCTCAAGGACACAACGCGCTGCCGGTTTTCGAAACCAAAACCTTATGATGGTGAGCTGAGCATCCTAACCACTAAGTCACTTGCTTTCACTCTCAGTGTTACAAGTAACATGTAATTCAGTACGACTTGACGCAGGGTCGGACATTCAACGACTAAAGAGGCAACCCTACCAAGCCTGCTTGGTAAGGAAGATGGCTTTCGTTTAAAACACACCGCGGGACGAAAAGCAAAACCTATCAAAGAGCAGACGAAATTAGTAAGGCCAAAGGCCATCCAACAACTTGGAGTGAGAGAGACATTTAAAGATTATTTAGAAATCTCTCTAGGAGAAGGAAAATTCTGATGTAGGACCTGCGACTTTATTTGTATTCAATGGTGTAGATTAATTCCTCTTTTTGGGGAAATGTATACATTTGGCCCAGTGAGATGAACGTGAGATGAAGTGCTTTGCGCAAGAACACAACGCACCTCCCGGTCCAGGAACTGAAACCACGATCTCACGATCGTGAGTGCACTACCCCAACCACTAGACCATATGCTCTCTCTCTCTCTCTCTCTCTCTCTCTCTCCCTCTCCCTCTCTCTCTCTCACTCTTTCTTTCTCTTTTTATATTTCTCTCTCACTTTCTTTCTCTCTTTATTTCTCTCTTGCTCTCCCACTCTTTCTTTCTCTCTTTATTTTTTCTCTCTGTCACATACACACACACGTATACATACATACATACATACATACACACACACACACACACACATGCATACATACATACATACATACATACATACATACATACACACACACATACATACATACATACATACATACATACATACATACATACACACACACACACACACACACACACATACATACATACATACATACACACACACACATACACATACATACATACATACACACACACACACACATACATACACACATACATACATACATACATACATACATACATACATACATACATACATACATAGTCCGATGATGTCTTAGCTAGCCGAAACTTCGAAGTCACTGTCAATACTATTCTTGTCTTTTTAATAGTGAATTGCTAAGATGTATTTAATCGATTACCTCCCAGGAAGAAAAAAAAACATTTGGCCATAATTAGTTGCTGACACAATAGAGTGAGGCACTGAGAATGAGGTGGTTTTGTACTCTTTTACTTTGGCCGTACTTGAATCTGTAGCCAGTAGAGCTCTACAAACAGCGATGACAGTTGTCATGGAGCATACTGTTGCTTACGCTGCCTCCCCTGCTGCCGACAAGCCTAAGTTTCCAGCTTTTCACTTTTCCCTTCTAGACAGATCTTCAGATGGCCTTTACTAGTACATGTGCAGCAACTGGGCCTTCTGCCCTGTAAGAAATCTGGGTTAATTCCTCAATGGATTACTGCTATGATTACGCAGACTTTGGAGGATATGAGATTTTTTTTCGGTCTATACACATACCACCAAAGCGCGTGTTGTTGTCAAGCTCCTCCTTGAATTCTATCTACTCGTACTATACTTCAGAGATGACGAAAAACCAAAACTGAAAGTTCAGTAACAATATTTCAGGCTGTCAAGCTTATATTTCCTCCATGTATTTAGGCAGTAGTTTGCAAGCAGCCATGACTTACTCTTTCTTTTTTCTCGCCCCATCTTCAGTCTTACGCTCTGAAACATTTTTCCATATGCCCTTTCCTAGTCACACATCCTGTCACACAGAGGTTTCTTCCCTTTTTTCTGAAGGCTGGTTTCTCAAAAAAAAAACAAAAAAAAACCCATAAGTGTACCACCATCTCCTACACCCTTTCTGTAATTCATAGGGCAAGGAGGCACTGGCTTCTGTGACATACCTTTACCACTGTTTTCTTAGCCTGGCGTTTTAAGAGCTGATTTAGGTAACTGAAGTTAGATATGATTTGAAGGTATTTCGATTGAAAACGCATGTGTATGAAATGTCAATTGCATGTCTCTCTCACAAACTACAAATAAATTATAAATAGCATTTAATGCTAGCAAGAACTGCATTGCATTCCACAAGATGTATTTTCCTTCTAACATTTCTATCGTTTCAAAGTAGCAACATTAACATAGAAACTTTCAGAAAAGGTAACTGAATTTTTTCACATTACCGCAAGCACTGCATACCATATGTACTTTGTGCGTGTGTGTGTGTGTGTGTGTGTGTGTGTGTGTGTGTGTGTGTGTGTGTGTGTGTGTGTGTGTGTGTGTGTGTGTGTGTGTGTGTGTGCGTGTGTGTGTGTGTGTGTGTGTGCTGGTTCATATGCATGCAGCGCTAGCAAAGGATAAGTTGGTCTTGATGGCGATGATTTTGTTATTGTCATTTAATTTGAGTTTTGTTTGTCAAGTTCTATGTAGGTAATTGTGCTTGTTTGCTAAACTGCTCCACACGTTTTTTTTAAACTTTGTTTCTTTGTTGATTTTTTGTGCTTTCAAAAATTAAAAAACCTGGAAGAATATTCGCTACAACCAATTCTTTGTGGTTTGCAACTCCCCCTTTTCAAATCTTAGAAGTCATTGAGGGCAACTTCTAAGAAACCAAAATAGATTTCGAGTTTAATTTTTCGTATTGTTAAAAGGTATATTTAATCCTTTGACTACGTAATTACATTTCATGGTCAATTCCCGTAATGATGTTAATTATCCGCCAAAAACATAGAATTCATATTTTCTACTTTTGCAATACTTTCTTAGTATCTCCTGTACCTACGGTCAACATACCCACCACCAAAAGTGTTTGACTCTTGCCCTGTAAAGATATATTTTGTTAAACATCTGAAAAAAATAATCAAGAAAATCTGAGAAATTGTTTTTTTATGAAAAGTATCAGTGGGGTGCGTCTCTGTTTTTTGCAGTATAAGAAAACTCTTTTTCTCTTTTACTCTTTTACTTGTTTCAGTCATTTTACTGTGGCCATGATGGAGCACCGTCTTTAGTCGAGCAAATCGACCCCAGGACTTATTCTTTGGAAGCCTAATACTTATTCTATCGGTCTCTTTTGCCGAACCGCTAAGTGACGGGGACGTAAGCAATCCAGCATCGGTTGTCAAGCGATGTTGGGAAGACAAACAAAGATACACAAACTTACACACACACACATACATACACACAAACATACATACATACTACATACATACATACATACATACATACATACATACATACATACATACATACATACATACATACATACATATATACGACGGGCTTCTTTCAGTTTCCATCTACCAAATCCACTCACAAGGCTTTGCCAAAAAAGCAGATGTCAAAATTTATAGGCCTATCCCTCTGACTTCACATATCAGCGAAGTCATGGAACGAATAATCAGAGGGAAACTAATCGCATTCCTTGAAGAAAACGACCTGCTGGGTGATACCCAGAATGACTTTCGACCAGGTAGGAGCTGTCTGACCCAGCTCCTACAGCACTATGACTGGATGTTGAGGCAATCACTCGGCAACTCAAACGTGGACATGATATAGCTTGACTTTGCAAATGCTTTTGATAAGTTGATCATGATATGATATGCTACAAACTGCGAGATCTTGGCATAGCTGGAAAATTTGGAGAGTGGTTACACTGTCTTGGGACCACTGATTTTCGTAGTGACCTTCTCAGATATGGCCACAGCTGTCCGGATAGCTACCCTTCCTAGCTACGCAGACGATACGAAAGTCTCACAGAAAGTACAAAACCCTAGCGATGCTGCACGCCTGCAGCAGGAGTTGAACATAATTTGCAGATTGACTGAATAAAATAAAATGCAGTTTAGTCTGGAAAATTCTAAGCCCTGCATACCAGCGCCCAAAACTGAACGTAAAACTTACAGGACCACGGGGGATTACTATTCCAGCAGCTAAATCAGTGCGGGAACTGGGTATCGATATGAGTGATGATACCTCTTTCCAAGTGCTCATCACCATGATGGCAACAAAGTGCAGACGGCTGGCTGGTTGGATCCTGAGAACCTTCACAACCAGAGAGAAGGAAAGTATGATGGTCGTCTGGAGGACATTCATCCCCCCCCCCCCGCCTGAACTACTGCTCCCATCTATGGTCACTCCACAGTGTAAAATTAACAGCGGACCTTGAAGCAATCCAGCGAAGCTTCACAAAGAAGATCGTCTCATTGCAACAGCTCAGCTACTGAGAAAGGCTGAAACAGCTAAGACTCTACTACCTGGAGCGAAAGAGTGAGGGAGAGAGATGCAGTAATATACATCTGGAAGATACTGGAAGGGATTGCGCCAAATTTTGGCATAGAAAGCTCCACAAATGCCAGAACGGGTCGCCACTGCACAGTGCCAAAGACCTTGGCAATGCTGTTGTGCTTCAGGACCGGTTACTGCAACAACGTGGTTATCAGGGGCTCACGGCTTTTTAATATTCTTCCAAAGAGCCTGAGCGACCTACACAAATTGGGTGTAGGTGTTTTCAAATTAAAAATGGATCTATTTCCGTCGAGAGTCCCTGATGAACCTACCTCACGACAGGAGGCGTAAATGAAGGCAGCAACATCAAAATCCCTTATTCATCAAATACCTCAGAGGAGGCTCTCACTATTAACAGTGTAGCAAGACGGTGGTGCTCCAGCATGGCCACACCTTTGAGCTGAAACTGAAAAAAATGTAAAAAATTTATCTCTCTCTATATATAAACGGCAGTTTGTCTGTCTGCGTGTCTGTGTGTCTGTTAGGTTGTACCCTCACCCTGACCACGGCTTTCAACCGATTCTGATGAAACTTGACACACACATAGCCCAATGTCATAATTCAAAACTGACGCAGCGAAAATTTTGAAAAGTTCCCCCAGTTCTGAAAAAAATCGATAAATTCGACATGGGGTCGAGAATCAGAAACACAAACCATAGATTGTCTAGGGACGCAACTCGACCTTTTTAACTCTCAACTCCATCCTGCTTCGCAATGTCCATCAATAAATCCCAAGGCCAAACGCTACAAGTCGCTGGGTTACAGTTGGGCGAACAGTGCTTCGCCCATGGTCAACTCTACGTGGGCTGTTCACGCGTTGGGAGGCGCAATGATGTTTTCATGTTTTCGCCCAAAGGGACAGCTAGGAACATCGTATACACAGAAGTATTCGAGTGAAGAGAAGACATTGCAACCTACACATGCGCCTTCGTTCCCTAGAGGGAAAGGACTAGATTAGGATTAGTAGTTGCCTACTAGGGGCTCTTACATACCCGGGCAACGCCGGGCTATGCTGCTAGTATATATATATATATATATATATATATATAATATATATATATATATATAAGCACATACTGACAAACAGAGAGATAGAGCGAACTATCTGCTCATTAAATTAAAATAAATGCGACAGAGTATTCCACCGACACTTGGACCCTTAACCCCATAACACAGTTTTCAGACAGAGTCAGCGTGTCGCAGTATCTATCAAAACTTGTCCTTTGAATTAGAGATGCATTTTATTCGATAGAATTCTCTAAAGTTTCCACCTTCCACTTTCACTCACAAGATTTGACTCGATTTATCTCGAGGCTGAAGAAAAACACAATTGTTCAAGACACCACGGTGCGGGATCGAATCCAGAACCTTGTGATTGTAAAATGTAGTGTGTGTGTGTGGCTGATATATATATTACAGACATACATATTTTTATATATACCAGTAAAAGGACCACCCTCCAGGCGGTTTTCTGCTAGCAACTCGATAATATTTCCACATTTGATTCCCAATTCTAATAATTATTATGATATTTTAACTCTAATTATTTTCGCGTATTATAATGTTCACTTAGTAAATATTGCTTTCATTAGTTTATCACAGTCATAATCTCGCTTTTTTTAAGCAAACGTCAAGATAGTTCTATACATATAGCGTATCAATAGCCATAGCAGCAAATTCACTCGCTAATTCTTAGATAACGACGGGAAAGAAATAAGTCACATGAGTTCGAAGCTTCAGTAAGTTTTAATAAGTTGTCCAATATAATTTATTTTCAGTATGTATAAATAAAAAAAAAAAACAGAGGGCATTTTCGCAGCGAATTTAAGTCAACAAAATACTTGATTTCCTCGTCTGAAATAACGAAATAAAACTTGAAATGAAAAAATTGCAATGAATATATTGTTATTAATTAAAACAATTAGCGGTGCGAGAGAGAGAATGTTGCAAATGAAAACGAAAAATTTTGCCAGAACATATTAATATTGTTTATCAAATGTTAAAACTTACACCGCAGTGAACGTAAAGTTTGACAACAAATATTTAAATTTGTGACAGTAAATAATAACAGACGCTCCGAAAGCGCCTTTTTATCGATATATATTAATAGAGGAATTTATTAAACTTTTCCAGAGAGTCAAACCTATAATATGGCTATTATGGAGGGTGTGGCTAACTAACATATATCACAGAATCTTATATGTGGATATATAGCTGAGTGAATCTGTTATATATATTTATCATTAGTAATTGATAGAACTTACATAGGTGTGCATAGACAGACAGACAGACAGACAGACGGACGGTCATACGAACACAAATGTCTAGTGCTGTGAGAACATATGGGAATGGCGTTTCCTTACATTTTCAAATGTACCCAAATTTAAAATGATCCAGCATAACAATATCATTCATCCGGCATGTGTCGAAATATGACAAAACAATTCAATTCCTCACAAATATATGTTACTTTACTTAAAGTTTATGTGTTAATTCTATTTACTGAAACTTGCTAAAAAGCATATTTTGCTTCAAAGTATTATCTCCTTGTAGACACAATTGTCAGTAATCATACTGTTTCATTTCTCTCAGCCAATATTTTTTACATTAGCCTTCTTTCGTACTCTAGATAATGCAACATACAGCTGACTATGTAAGAAAAATTGTGTCGGAAGATATATTCCAATTTGTTCAAATGTCTGTGTTTGTGCCTTGTTGCACGTCAAAGCAAAAGTTGGCTTGACAGGAAATTGCTTGCGTGTAAATATGAATGGAAATTCCATTTCTTAAGATACATGAGGTATTCTTGGGATTAGCATAGATGATCCTGCATAAGGACGAGAGGCAACTTCAGCCTCAATAACATGATCATGTAAACTGACAATGATGTAGCGTGTGCCATTGCAATGTCCATTAGTAACATCTAAATATCTCAGAAACATTATGCAGCAATTTTTCTTCGATTTGAGAATGTGTGGTGGAAACCCTGATGGTATAGGTTTTTTGAACTCAATTAGGTACAGAGTTTCATTATCAACTGTATCTGACCTTCTGTATATTTTTAGTTCACCCTGGGATCCTGGTCAACAGAAAATCATTCACAAATTGTGCTGCTTCATTTGTTGGAGCAACAATGTTTCTATTTGCAAGCCATACAAGGTTTGTGAAGTTATTTTTGAGGTCAGCATATACAAAATCAAGGCAAAGGTCATTGGGTAGTTTGATTTTTAATTCACCTAGGCTTTGTTCAACAGAAATGTCACCATTTCCTATCAAGAAGATAATTAGCAAACTCTCTTTCATCAGAATGACCTTCTGTAAGAAGTCTTAGATTGGTTGTCAACTCCACTACTTCCACATGACCCCAAAGAAAAGATCTCTTTAGTGTTGTATCAACAATTTGTGATCTGACACCATTATTTTGAAATAGAATACTCTCTTCTCGAGATACCCTAACTAGTCGGTCATGTGTAACGGAAACAGAATCATGTCTACGTCTCCGTGCATATTCAGACATCTGTTTCAGACGCTTTGCCCTGGTTTCATCTGATCCAGTTGCCTGTCTTTCTCTCTGCCGTTGTGGATTTGAGGCTAAATTTTCTTTTGCAATCGCATATTTTTTGGACGTCTCATGTTGAATTGCGAAATTCAAATGTGATATATGTGTAATAACGAAATCAAACCCGGAGCGAGCGTGCGTGTTTATATTAGAGAGACATTGTGAATGTGTTTGTGTGTGTGAGAGAGAGAGAAAGTGGGGGTAGAACATTGCGAACATTGAATGAAAACCATATAAATGAAAGCTCATTAAAAGCTATCGTGTTTAGCGTGCTACAAATAGCAGCGATCATGTAGCTACTATTGTAAGACTTATAGCGTTCCAAGCAGCCATACCAACAAAATCATTTCTTCATTTAGAGAAAAAATAATTATACCGGTATATTAAAGAATTATCATTTTATCAAAAACATTAATTTAACAAACTCTAGAAACTGATGATATTCTTGAAATTGTGCCTCGTATCAAAGTTGTATAGCTATTATTAAATTATTATTAATGGAAATAGAGGCTAGCGAGAATGAGAGACTGTTGCAAATAAAAACGCAATGAATATTTAAATTTATGAAGAATTGGATGCAGTGAATGCAATGAATATTTAAATTTGCGAGATTTGGAGTTTAATAAATTCAATAAACTTCAGAAATCCAAATTAAAGGCAATTTCTTAGAACATGAATTTATAAGAATATTTCCAGACGGTCAAACTTTTAATATTGCTTTTTTTTAGTACTTTTAGTAATCGTTAAATACCTAATGAATTAGCAGCTTTCTCCATTATAGTGTAGATGTAGAGGATAGAGGATATGAGGAGATTTTGTCTGAATGACTCAAACTAATAGGTATGTGTTCTGAGTACTCAAATAGGTACGCAACAAAAATTCTAGTTTCAACAACAGTTGAAGCTGTGGTGATTGTTCTATTCAAAAGTGGCTAAATGTAGCTCCCCTCTGAGCCAGTAGGTATAGGTATAGCTGTCAGAGATCTCTTTTACTATTTTTACCATTCGTTATGTAGCAAAATTTAGATTGAATATAATACCCTTATACTGCCTTGCATAATTGTTTGCCTTTCCTCACTACTTATATGTGTGTGTGTACACAGTATTTTAACGTGGATAAGGAACCCTATTTTGTCAAAATATTAAGTTATAAAAATATGGGAGTTTCTTATAGATGGCTAGTATTATAATCCCTTGCAAAACCTTTTTTCCAAATTTTAATCCTCCAAAATTAGAGGGTTCCTTATACACGAGGATTCATTATACACGTTAAAATACGGTATCTATATATGCACACACATAGTTATGTGTGTGTATATGTACATATGTAAGTGTATGTATATCTATATATTTATGTACGTACGTATGTATGTATGCATGTAATCCTGTTATTTATTAATAACTCATTTCTGACAAATCAACAGAGGAAAGTGTAAAACAACACAGAATAAAATAAATGGAAAAAAACATCAATGAAAATCACAAATTATAATTTTTACTTGCTATAAAGGAAATATTTCCATACCTTCGATTAATTTAGACTGCTTACTGCTAATCGATTTCAGTAGGGTAACTCTATTGATTGATTCAGATTGTTCAAAAGTACATATAATAGAGTCTTTCAAGTCGATCTGGTTAAGTTATTTATTGATGTACTTCTATTTTCTTTTTGTGGATCGAAGTGTACTGTGATATCGATGATCTCCCTTGCTGAAGGATCGAAATATATTTAAGATTTCAGATTTATCTCTCGTTTTATATAAGTTCACGGGAACCCACTCATACACACATACACACACATGCGTACACATATACACACACTCATATACGCATACAGACTCATTCACTCACTCACACACACACACATACACACACATTAGCCCAAACATACAACCCACACACAACATATACTATACATGTACAAATGAATGCCAATATGTGTATGTGCGTGTGCATGCGTGTGAATACACACACACACACATACATATATAAATATGTGTGTGTGTGTGTGTGTGTGTGTGTGTGTGTGTGTGTATGTTTGTGGGTATATGTCTTGACATTTGTTGCTCGTTGACAACTTTCTGTAAACAAGAGACTATAGTACATACGTAAGTAAGCATTTGTGAGTACGTGTATGCATACATGTGCGTCCACGTGTACGTTTGTATGCATGTATAAAATATAAAAAATACATAAGCATGTATATGCGTATATATATATATATACATATATATATACATATATATATATATATATATATATATACTAGCAGTATCGCCCGGCGTTGCTCGGGTTTGTAAGGGAAATAATTATATAAGCATTTTTAGAGATGTAAAGTATAATAGCCATCTCAATATGGCTAACCACAAAGGGGAAGGGGTGTTACTGTAGCTTTTTACGTTCTGAGATTTAATAATATATTTTAGAGAGTTACTTCCCTTATATATGTCAAAAATGGATTAAAAATGGGAAAAATTGATAGTAATTTTTTTTTTTAATCGTAGACTCATCGTAGACGCGCGCTAATACCCAGACGGTCTCGATATGAATCACGACTATAAGATACCCGGTTTTGGTTAAACTGCACCGCAAAATGTGGGAGTAGTTAGGAATCTAAATCGTAGGAGACAGACACACAACCTCACTTTTATATATAAAGATTTCCTCTATTTACATAATATTGAGGTCTCTTTCTTTCTTTTGTTATCTTACTGTTTTTACCAATATACATATATATATATATATATATATATATAATATATATATATATATATATATATATATATATATATATATATATATATATATATAATATATATATAGTTACAGAGATGTACTTGCATAGCAGTGACTTGATCTGAGATCGTGTGCTGGAACGAAAACAGTTGCAGCGTTGAAGGTGTTTATAAGCCATTTAAGAAACACACAAAAACCGTTAGATTCACTTCAACATTAAATTTAATTTGGCAAAATATTTTCGTCGCTTTGAGACTGCGACCTGTTAGCACGATATTTTTGTCAGTGAACAGGTCGCGGTCTCAAAGCGAGGAAAATATTTTGGCAAATTAAATTTAAATGTTGAAGTGAATCTAACGGTTTTTGTGTGTTTCTTAAATGGCTTACAAACACCTTCCACGCTGCAATATATATATACACACATATATATGTATGTATGTATGTATGTATGTATGTATGTATGTATGTATGTATGTATGTATGTATGTATGTGTGTATATGTGTATGCATGTATGTGTGTGTGTGTGCGTGTCTGTGCTTGTGATTGTCCTCCACCACTGTTTGACAACGAATGTTGGTTTGTTTACATCCCTGTCACCTAGTGGTTTGACAAAGGAAACAGATAGAATAAGTACAATGCTTACAAAAATAAAACTGGAGTTGATTCATTAAACTACAATTCTTCAAGGCATTGCCCCAGCATGGCCACAGACCAATGGCTGGAAAAAGCAGAAGAATAAAAGAATACATTCTCTGCTTTGGTCTTATGTTCAAGGCATGAGAAAGCTTGAGTTTACATGAGAAGGCCTAACAGACCTGGTAGAAACAGCAGCCAAATCTCCCTCAAATCACACCTTACTGTCTTATGTATGTATATATATATATGAGCCAATGAGGGGGACCTCTACATGGTAGCAAGACCTGGTAGAAATAGCAGCCAAATTTCCCCCAAATCACACCTTACTGTCTTATCTATGTATATATGTATGTATGAGCCTATGAGGGAGACCCCTACATGGCAGCTAGACATGGTAGAAATAGCAGCCAAATCTCCTTCAAATCACACCTTACTGTCTTATATATGTATATATATATATATATACAAGCCACTACGGTTATTTAATGTAAAGTCTTCCTCAAATCACTCTCGCTATTTACTCTCTTCCAAGAACATTTTCACTCACTCTCATCTCTTAGCTTGCCATACATTTTACTCATGTATCTATCAGCGTGATAGACAGAAACAAATATTACATCGCCATCCCCATCGCCATCGCATTCTTTTGTCTACCTGTCAACACACTCACAGTGAATTAGTTTCATTTTATTCGTTGCACACTGTGTGTGTGCGTTTGCGTGTGCTGTAAACCAGACTAAGAAAAGCATTTGACATACACACCAGAATGTGAGTTTTCTGTAAATTTTGCTTAATTGGAGTTTAAATTTTAAAAACTGGACCTGGCATGACCCGATGCATTCTACTCTTAAAAATGCTAGGTAAATTGTAATTGAAGAAATCCTATATTGTAAATTTCTATAAGTGACAAAGGGAGGCAGATAAAATCTGCCTTTTATAATAAGAGATATATATGTATGTATGTATGTATGTATGTACGTATGTATATGCATGTACAAGCATATATATATATATATATATATGTGTGTGTGTGTGTGTGTGTGTGTGTGTGTGTGTGTGTAGGTATGTATGCATACATACATACATACATACATACATACATACATACACACGTATGCTAAAATGTGATCGTAAACTGGAAAAATTGTCTTGCACCTCATACCTCTCTCTCTCCCTCTCTCTCTCCCTCTCTCTCTCACTCTCACTCTCACTCTCCCTCTCTCTCTCTCTCTCTCTCTCTGTAGAAAGGTCTGTTGTTAGCGTATGTGTATGTGAATGTGTATGTGTGTGACCGTTTGCGCGTTCCCGTGTATTTTGCTCGTGTTTTATAATTTCACTTTCACTTTGCAACTAAAAACAAATTTTGTTGTACGCCCTTCCCATTGCTTGAACAATACACTAATTGACTTTTGAAGGTCGTGATTGACACGAATACATGTATGGGAACATTAATTTCAAATTTTAGCACAACAGTTGAAGCTGTGGTGATTGTTCTATTCAAAAGCGGCTAAAAGTAGTTCCCCTCTGAGCCAGTAGGTATAGGTATAGCTGTCAGAGATCTCTTTTACTATTTTTACCATTCGTTATGTAGCAAAATTTAGATTGAATTAAATACCCTTGTACTGCCTTGCATAATTGTTTGCCTTTCCTCACTACTTATATGTGTGTGTGTACACCGTATTTTAATGTGTATAAGGAACCCTATTTTGTCAAAAAATTAAGTTATAAAAATATGGGAGTTTCTTATAGATTTTTTGGAGCAATGGATGAGTTGAGTACTCGACCCTGGGGCTCAATTGATACTTGTTTTATCGACCCCGAAAGAATATAAAGGTAAGTCAACCTCGGCGGAAGTTGGACTCAGAGCGTAAAGACGGACAAAATGTCGCTAAGCATTTTTCCCGGCGTGCTAACGATTCTGCCAGTTTGCCGCCCTAATATGTACAATAATATTGACTTTAAATTTTGGCGCAAGATCAGTAATTTCGGTGAAGTGGGTGAGTCGATTATCTCGACCCCAGTATTCAACTGGTATTTATGATATCGAACCCCAAAACATAAAAGGCAAAGTCGATATCGGCGGAATCTGAACTCAGAACATGAAGACACACGAAATGGTGCTAAGCATTTTGCCTGGCGTGATAACGATTCTCCAGCTCACTGCCCTTATACGTACAGTAATATTGGCTACCCACAACAGCGGCAAGCTGACAGGATTGTTAGCAGGTCGGACAATATGCTGCTTGTCATCCACTGAGCCGCTTCCTGGTGGATATGATCAGTCCATTAGCAGGAAAGTCAACATCGTGCGTGAAGAATTCTACCCACTTCACAGAATTGATCAAGGATACCCCCATTGAATCCAACCAGATGGTGAGTCTTGATGTGATAAGTCTGTTCACCAAAGTCCCAACTGGTGAAGCATTATCGGTGAATCAAGAAAAACTAGTGACAGACACCCATCTAAAAGAACGCACTAGTATACCAATAAGAAACTTTCTTTATAGAAATGTTGACCTTCTGTGTAGAAACTACCTACTTTCAGTATGGACACTGATATATATCGATAAGAAGAGGGTTTAGCTATGGGTTCGCCATTATCACCGATAATAGCCAACATATACATGGAATACTTTGAGAATTTGGTTTTAAGATCAACACCACTAAAACCAACCCTTTGGCTGTGATATGTTGATGACACCTTCATACTCTGGCCCCACCAGGAAGATGTCCAAGTGCTGTTAGATCATGAGAACTCAATAAAGCCATCCATACAGTTGACAATGGAAAAAGAAAAAGTCAATCAGCTAGCATTCCTGGACGTATTAATAACACGCACCAAGTATGGATTCAGGACATCCGTATACCGCAAGCCGACCTTCATGTGTGTGTGTGTGTGTGTGTGTCTTTTTGTTGTGTATGTGTGCGTGTGTGTGTGTGTGTGTCTTTTTGTTGTGTATGTGTGCGTGTGTTGTGTATCTCTTAAATCGATGAATTTCGTCGCCCAACACATACACATGAAATAAACAAGCCTTTGAAGACAGAAAACAGAAGACTGATAAAGATGAATAACACGGCAGTAAATGAATTGAGGTGAAAAGAGAGAATACTATTATTTAAAATTCGAAGAATTAAACTACGTAAAAGTTAGAAAATACATTTTTCTCCAAAAAACTAATTGAAATTAATGTTTTCTTTTGACACATTCTACCAGTATACGAAGTTTCAAATTATTTAGTTAACTAGAAAAAAACTGGCCTTCTTTTAGAAAAGATCCCAAATTGTTACAAGCATTTTTAAGCTTGGTAAACTATTATCAAGTATATATCCCGAACATACACAACACAAGGGCTCCATTAAACGAGTTGTTAAAATAGAATGCCAAATGGTTTTGGTCAGAAAAATGTCAAAAGGCATTTGTGGAACTAAAAAGTATGTTAACTTCAGACTTGTCACTTATAAACTTCGATTGGCAACGATACTGGCAATAGATGCTAGTTAGTACGGGGCAGGTGCCGTACTCCTACACAAATGGGAAGATGGTAGCCATAACTTACGCGTCAAGGACGCTATAGCCTGCAGGAAAAAATTATAGCCAGATTGAAAAAGAAGCAATAGCGATTATATTTAGCATAAAAAGTTCCACAGGTTTATACTTGGTAGACGGTTTTGACTACAAACAACTATTGCCCGTTGCTAACGATTTATGTATCCAATGAATCCTAGTACATACAGCAAACGGGTTGCAGCGATGGGGCACCATACTATTAAACTGCGACTACGCAATAGAATATTTACCTTCGAAAAAGCTAGGACATACTGGCGGTGTGTCCAGGTTAATACCCAGAAATGGCGAACCGTTCGAGGACACAGTAATAGCAGCCCTAAGAACCGAAGGGGAAATTAAGCACATAATGTGGAACATTGTACGAGAGTGGTAGTAAACACGTATTTGATTTTTCTGACCGCAAGGCAGTGACACTCCTTTTGTTTTTTGATCAAAGAGGAATACAAAGCCCCATTGTTGATCTCCTTGTCACCATCTGATGAATCTATTTACAGACTGGTGGTATTTGGCTGTGTCCACCAAGCTTCTTCTCTTCCTCCTACTAACTTCCACCACCACCACCAACCCTTACGTATTTATGATCCTTTTAAGTACAAGGCAAAAGTCGAAACTAAACAACATTTAATAATACTACACAGTAGTAAGAGCAAAACTGACAGATTTAACTAAATTCTTCAGCAGTTCATAACAACGATGGTAACGGCTATACTGTTGGCATTTCCACAAAGGTTGACCGCAACGATACAGGCCAAGACAGTTTTGGTGCTAACTAACGATGGACACTGCTGCTGTAATGGCAAGGTTAAAGTAATTGTAACGGTAATACTGGCGAAGTTGATAATAGTGGCAGAGACAACAAGCATCTCTATATCTGCCACACAAGGCTTAACACTAACAATTTCAATGTAGCAAAAATATACCTTACAAACAAAAAGGAAAACTACGACAGTACACCAAATCGCTTGATCTATGATTAATCTAGATGCGCGTCCCCCAGAAGTGAGCCAGCCTGGAGTCGAAAAGTCATCCACTAGCACAAACTCTTCTCCAAATACAAACATGTAAACAACAGCGAGGAAAC
Source organism: Octopus sinensis (assembly GCF_006345805.1). NCBI lineage: Eukaryota > Metazoa > Mollusca > Cephalopoda > Octopoda > Octopodidae > Octopus > Octopus sinensis. Next base: position 140,367,194 of record NC_042997.1, on the reverse strand, counting down.
TGGCAAAGAAACAGTATTTGAATAACAGAGAGAGTCTATGATTGAAATGAAGCAGAAAATCCTGAATATGCTTGCAGTTGTAAAACATACCAATATGCATGATAGAGAAGAACTTCATAAATTCTTAAATGCAATCCAAAATTTTTTTTAATTAAAATTGGCAATTATGTAATAAAAGAAATCATACAAGAACTAAAACATGATCTCAATGAGTTAAATAAAATTATTTACGCATCTGCTAAGACAATTGAAACCAGTTGTATATATACCTCCGAAAAAAAACAAAGAAGTAGAAACCTGGGAAGAATTCAAAACTGGAGTGTTAAAATTGAAAAAGAGATTGAAATAATGAGAAGTGAAATATCAATATTAAATTAACTAATTTGTGGAAACTATGTAAGGTCCAGAAAAGGAAGAAAGATGATGAGAGAAAATATAGATTCTCACCAAGAGAAGAACTGCTTTCAACAAAGAAACACTGCAACAAAAAGTCCAAGCAAAAGCTCGAATTATACGAAGATTTGAGAAGAGAAACCTGTTTTACAAGCAAAATAGGCTGTTCGCATCTAATGCGAAAACATTCGACAGAGAAATAGGGAAGGAGAAAATATCCGTTAAAAACCCTGCTCTCATTGAAGAAGTTGAAAACTTTTGGTAAAGTATTTAGAGCGATGAAAAGATATACAATGAAAATGCAGACTGGATTAGATGCACAGAAGGATCCTACCAAAATTTACCAGAACAAGCATGGGAAGACACTGGTTCAGGCACTGCTGATAACGAGAAGCAATGGAAATGCAAACATCGCAAAATATTTCATTCGGTATTTGTGTGCATTCTTGTTCAACGGCCGTCCTTAATTCGTTGAGTGTTGCCGGATTTGTGGCGTTAATTTTACATTATACGTAACGCCATAAAAAAAAGTCTAGTGTTGTGAGGTCCTGTGAATCTAAACGGTATTCTATTGGACCTCTTCATCCAATCCATTTGTATTATAAAACCTCATCAAAGAAGGCTCTTACATTGCTGAGGCAGCGTGGGTACCCCATCTTGTTAGAAAGAAAACTCCGTAACTTCAAAGACCTCTTGGAATCTTCGCATGACAGATTGCCGCAGTAAGTTTTAGTAAATAGGACCGATATTAGTACCGTAAAAAATGAATAAGGCAGTTAACCCTTTTGGTAGCAAGCCCCACCATACTGTAACTCCTACTAGATTTTAACATAATGCTCTTCCATAATATGCGGATTCTCAGGTCTCTAGTTGGTGCAACTGTGAAAGTTAATTGAGCTTCGTCCCTTCAGACAATCTTGATGGAAAGTGTACGTTTTCTATGCATTTTGTCAAGTACCACCTACAAAACTACATTCTTCGGTCTTCATTAAGAGAATGGGCTATTCTTCGAATGCAACTTTTCCAATGATAGCGACGCTTCAAAATGCAATACCCGCTTGACTCTGAAATACCTATCTCGCAACTCGCTTGCTGTAGATTTTCTTCTGGCAATTCGTTTCTTGTACTTGTTTTTGCTTTGTGAGGCTCGTCGATGTCCATGGACTTCTGGAACGTTTCTTGTGAACGTTCTGAACAGTTCCATCAGCATCAATCTTATCTCTGATCTGAGTGATGGTAAGTCACGTTGTTCGATCAATTTGAAGCCCCTTCTTAAACTGCAATTCGACTGCGTTTTCAAATTTTGTTCAAGGCTAAATCTGAATTTGATTCTCACCCCTTCATTATTACTAATGGGTTAAATCTAAAAAGAAGTGAAAACTTAGTGGATTACCAGCCGTTAAAGAGTGTAGACATTTTTCGGACCCTCTATATATACGTGTGTATGCGTGTACATACACACATACATACATGCATGCATACATACATACATATGTACATACATACACACACATACACAGTATATGTTTAAACGTACATGTGAACGCGCACACTTAAATGTACATGCATGGAAGGTTGAACGTAAAAGAACTTTACTGACCTTTAAATGACGTTATTTTTAAAATAGTCTGCTACAATTTGAAATGAAATTAAACAGAAAAATAAATTTTTAGAAAAATGCTGTACAAACATTAAATGTTAAAGGTCAAGATTATTTACATACGGGCTCTGTGAATCAAGCTGAAAAATTTCACTAATTTCGATGTTGTCAAAATAACGATTAAAGTGTCAGTTCAGGAAACTCGATATTTATTTCCAGCACTCCCTCTTGAGTAAATAACGGATGTCGACATTGTCACTCCACCTATTAGAAATAGTAATTAAATCTATCTCTGATCTTTTCGCTGGGCTAAAGGGGAGCAGGAACGAAACGATGTCTATGCTTACATCTAAAATGAGCGAAAGCGGGGTACGAGAGACCACGTCATATCCGCTTGCGAGTATATACAGCTGTATATACAGTCATATACATTTACATGCTTATATATATATATATATATTATATATATATATATATATATATATATATATATAATATATATATATATATATATATATATATTTCAAAATGTAACCACATGTGAATCGTTGGCGATTTTCTTTCTCCGTTTTCCTTTCTATTGGACTTTCCTCTGTTTCTGAAGAAGAGTGTTGCTCGAAACGTTAAACCTTCTTCCTTTCCTTCCCTGAGCGTCTGCTATTAACTTTGCATGCACCACCTTCGCACGTTGTTTTTTTTTTGTGTTTGTACATTTTTGGGGGTGAGGGGGATTTACTATATATATATATATATATATAATATATATATATATATAATATATATATATATATATTAAAAAAAGGAATTCCAACCTTGTCTGATTTTCACGTTTTATTTACAATCTTATAATGATATAATATAAGATAATAGAATATAATAAAATAGAATAATAGAATGTTAAATGTTCATTCTGAATGAACTAGTACTTTCATGCATTAAATTATGCAATCTTCAGGTTCATGTAGTAGTGGTGACAGTCATGCTTCACAATTTTTGACTGTAGCGAGATGGTTAAATATATATATATATATATATATATATATATACATGTGTGTGTGTGTCCCCACCACCGCTTGACAACAGGTATTTATGTCTCCGTAACTTGGCGGTTCAGCGAAAAGAAACCGATAAAATAAGTACCAGGCTTTAAAGAGTACTGCAGTCGATTCATTCGACTAAAATTCTTCAAGGCGGTGCCCCAGCATGGCCACAGTCTAATTACTGAAACAAATAAAAGATAAAAGATTGTGTGTGTGTGTGTGTGTGTATGTGTGTGTGTGTGTGTGTGTGTGTGTGTGTGTGTGTGTGCGCGCGTGTGTTTGTGTGTGTGTGTGTGTGTATGTGTGTGAGTGAGTGTGTGTGTTTATGTAAGTGCTTGTATTACCACCACCGCTTGGCAGCCGGTGTTCGTGTGTTTACATCCCCGAAAATTAGCGGTTCGGCAAAAAATAAAATTTTAAATAAGTACCAGGCTTTAAAAAATATATCCTGGTGTCGATTTGGTCGACTAAAACACTTCAAGGCGGTGCCCCAGCATGGCCGCAGTCAAATGTTTGAAACAAGTAAAAGAAAAAAAAAGACACACACTCACACACATGGTTGTTGACTGAAGCATATAACCTTATGAACTCTCCCTGTCTCAATGTAGGTGTCTGTAAGTGTGAGTTACCGCCATTATCACAATACTAGCAGTATAACCCGGCGTTGCTCGGGTTTGTTTCGACCCTTTAGAATTGGAATTTTTGAAAAGTAAAAACTTCACATTATTTAGCTTGTTATTCTCTTCAAGTGAACATTTTTCTAGTTGAAATGCACCGAAAAATGGCGACACGACAGTCAAAAAATCGTAAAAAAATAGGGATTTTCATAGAAAAAAAAGCACCTTTTTGATGTAAATAATTTTTGGTGTTAACATGGTCCGATTTGAATTTTTTCTTCTACGAAAGGAAGAGCGAGCCTTCTTCTATCATACTCTCAATTTTGGTCAACTTGCGCTGCAGGGTCTCGGAGGAGATAGTGTTAGTTGAAGACTACCAAACCTACCATACACAGACAACTTCAGCTTTATATAGAGAGAAATTAACACTTACCCACAGATACTGCGTTTTCTCACAATTTCTCATATATTGCAGTCAGCCATTATATGGCATGTACCGAGACAGCCTGCTAAGTGAAAAAGGTGGGGAGACATTGAGATTACGCAATTGCAAGTGCAATGTCGTTTCATGAATATGAAATAATTTAAGCTACTCTATATAAGATATACACGGTGAAATAGTGTGCTTTTATTGCTTAAACGTCACAGAAATCGGGATAGCTCCAGATTAATGAGCTTGTATTCCTAGGACATGTGCAACTGTTAATCCAGGCAGGTATTTTTTCTCTCCGTTTTTCCTCCCTCTATCCTTCTGTTTTATTTCCTCATTCGTTTCTGTAGAAGAGCATAGACTCGAAACGTCAAAGAATCTTCCATTTCTCCTGAGCGTCAAAGCCTCAAACTGAGAACTGAGACACCAAGTGCGTGCGCGTGTGTGTGTGGGTGGGTGTATACAGGGTTGACCAAAAGTCACCCGACAGTGAATCAAAGTTCTATAAATACTATCTGTAATTCTGTATTGACTCGAGTGGGAAAATACGTCGCTCAAGGACTTCAATTTGAACAATTTTTATGATGTTTCATATTTAGCTGCTCTTATCAAATTCACTCAGTTGTTAAAACATAAATAAATCTTGGAATTAAATGGTTTTGATTTTCTATCAGGTGACTTTTGGCCAAACCTATGTCTTGCAAACAACTTGCATATGCAAGTGCTACCAGTTAAAAGCTCCATATACCGGAAGCTAGCAAGTGTATGGGGTCATCAGGAGAGAATGCGCGCCGTTTCGGGGCCTACCTCTCGACGGCATCAATGCGCACCGGCCCCCCTCACTGATATGAGGCCCCGCTTGCTAGATCAGCTGGTTATGAAGTTAAACTCAATATACTTCTAGCCATCGCTCATCGTCTCTTTTTAACCAAATCCAGTGGCTAGCCTTCTCCACTGTAGATTGGATATCAGTCATGGTGGTATTGACTTTACGATAAGTTAGGCCTAGCGATAACAACAGCCGTCTCACGCTGTGTCCAACAAACCCTCTACATTCGACTTCGATAGGAAAATGTTCCGCTTTCTAGCCTGCGTCTTCACATTCCTCGAGGAGGTTTTCATATATATATATATATATATATATATATATATATATATATATATAATATATATATATATATACACATACACACACACACACACACACATATATATATATATATATATAGCTCCAAGAGAGTTAGAGGTTGTGAATCCAACCAACTAAGGGATAATGTCTATCTAATATACTGCTAGTAGAATACCCATGGAGGCGCAATGGCCCAGTGGTTAGGGCAGCGGACTCGTGGTCATAGGATCGCGGTTTCGATTCCCAGACTGGGCGTTGTGAGTGTTTATTGAGCGAAAACACCTAAAAGCTCCACGAGGCTCCGTCAGGGGATGGTGGTGATGCCTGCTGTACTCTTTCACCACAACTTTCTCTCACTCTTACTTCCTGTTTCTGTTGTACCTGTATTTCAAGGGGCCGGCCTTGTCACTCTCTGTGTCACGCTGAATATCCCCGAGAACTACGTTAAGGGTGCACGTGTCTGTGAGTGCTCAGCCACTTACACGTTAATTTCACGAGCAGGCTGTTCCGTTAATTCGGAACCCTCATCATCGTAACCGACGGAGTGCTTCCATCCAGTAGAATACCTAGTTACTAATACACGAGTGTTTTTTTCATTGCAAGGCAATTACTTTACCGAGTGTAATAAATGGATGGGGGTAAAAAGCTATTTTACCCTTAATTTATATAGCAATAAGAAAATGGAGGGGATCAAGAGTTCGTATTCATCAACTTATAGACATTATATTATGTCTATTTTTTTAAAAGAGACAATTATAGCAATATGCATACATGTATAACATTATGCTTTACATATATAATATATAAAATATAAAATATTTTATATATTATATATGTAAAGCATAATATGTTATACATGTATGTATATTGCTATAATTGTCTTCTTTAAAAAATAGATAAATAGACATAATATAATGTCTATAAGTTGATGAATACCAACTCTTGATCCCCTCCATTTTCTTATTGCTATATCTATTCCAATATTATGTTATGTTAATATGAGAAAATGAAGAAGAAATATAGTGAATACTCATTTAATTTTATTTGTATCATGATGAAAACATATCAAACAATATAATTCATATAAGATTCAAAGGATCAAAATGTTCATTAAAAATAAGCATAAAAAGTACCAACACATATTTCTGTCTGGCCACTAGGTGAACAGTGCTTCAAATCATCAGGATTCGAACCATGTTAAGAGTTATAGATGTAAAAGAACCCCCACAATATGATCGGATTTCATCAGGGCTGTGTTTTTCAAACGACGAATGCTTACATATTGGTGGTAAATAACGAACTAAATAAGATGAATGAGGATCGTATTTTCAAATAACACAAACAATAAGTTGTTAGGAAAGATAGGACGCCGAGGTAGTGGCAGACGGAGATATTACCTAATGAAATCTTACTAAAATACTATGATATATTTGAAAAATAGACTTTTAGGTGTTAAGAGACATAAAATAACCATTTAAGTAGAATATAGTGAATAAAATTGAGAGAGGAAACAAATAAGGGTATAGAGGGGACTAGATTTTTCAGGGGGAAAAAATAACACAGTATTGGACTGTTTATCCCTATATATTGCGGAATTTTCTCTTAATATATAAATCGATAACTCCAGTTGATCTCCGATTTTATAATCCCTAACGAGGCTCGAAACGTTAAACCCCCCTTCTTCCCTGAGCGTCCAGTAATACTTTATTTGTTCCACGTCCTCGCGTTGCTGTGTTTTCTTGTTTGGATTAACTTATATATGTATATATATATATAATATATATATATATATATATATATATAATTTCAACAATTGAGGGTAAAATTAATTAATTATTAATCAATTTCACCAAGTATTCAGTATGTAAAGGGACCATTTTAGGCGAATTCAAAAATTACATTATATATAAGGGCTTAGTAAAATAAATTACTTTGCCACATACTGAACTCATTAGAAATAGCAGCAAAGAAATTTCTTCAGCTATTTCTAATACTTAAAGAGATCTCTCTCAGATATCTGAGAGAGATCTTCTTTAAGTATTAGAAATAGCTGAAGAAATTTCTTTAGCTGCTATTTCTAATGAGTTCAGTATGTGGCAAAGTAATTTATTTTACTAAGCCCTTATATATAATATATATATATATATAACTTCAGTCAAATCAGTCTCTTGCTACTCTGAGATTCACTCCTGGGTGCACAGGGTCTTTAGGCAAGTATCGGGTCGTGTCAAATACAATGATATGAGTACTCCTTCTTCCGATAATCAGTTCTAAATGGAGAGAGTCATACAGATATAGTCACACACAAACATTCACACCGATGCACACAAGAATTTGTCTTACAAATAAGTATAAACATATTCAAGTATATAATAAACTTACCTATACTTACAATTAAACTTTTCAGAAACAATCTTTTACACATAATAGTACCCACACACGCATTTTTTTCTCTCCTTTTTTTCCTCTCCTTGTTTTTTCTGGGTCCCTTTCTGTAGAAGAGCGTAGGCTCGAAACGTAAAATACTTTTTCTATTCTTGGGCGTTATACTAATACATCTGTTTGTTTTTTACACCACCTGTCTTCGTCTTTTGTTTTTTTCGTAAACTCTCCCTATATATATGTGTCCGTGTGTGTGTGTATTTACATATACATGCGTCGTTCATGCCGTAATGCCAATTCTAATCCTTAGAGTTATGCAATAGCTATTATGTAAAAGGTTTTATTATTGCTGCCGCTTTGTTATTTCCGTTGTTAAATTTTTTTTATATTTTTAGTGCTCCACTTTAATAACCCCGAAACACCACATTCACAGTTTCTCTCAGAATTTCATTTGCCATAAACTGATATGTTTTTCGATAATTTCACTTTTGACCTTTGGAAATTTGTAAGTTTAGACAAATTGGAGGTCATTTTATCACCAGAATATTTTTCCCTTCAACATTACAGCTACATCGGATGTGAAGTCAAACATCGCCAACAAACGGATTAATTTGACAGTATGTCGGCTCTCTCCAAATCCCCAAACTACGAGTAGTTCATGTTACTGTATGTGATGTTTTCTTTTCTCCTCCGAGAAATCAATTTAATTTGCTGAATTTGTATTACTTCCCGAAGTACGTTGATAATATTTGTATTATATTGTTAGGGAAACATGCAGAAGAGTAGTTTAGAAAAACAAATGAAAAAAATAAAGAGGTGATTTTTACTTTGCGTTTTATTGTTTATCTGTTGTTTAAAAAAATGATAGAAAAGGTCACGTGGTCACATTTTTGTTTGAGCAAAGACAAAAAGGAAATTAATACGTAGAAATATAGCTGTGATTGACTGAGAAATCTCTTTAATAAAGGTTATAACGTATGTAGTTACAAATTTTCAGCAACCTGAGATTACTTCTATACGAGAAGAATTATAGTCGCCCGGTAGTTAGAACAGTCGTGTAAAAGCTTAAGTGTTGCCAGGCCTACCTCGTGATCGAAGTTATGTCACTAACGATGACACTTAACCCTCAGAAGTGGAGTATGGTGTTATAATGTGAAAGGAAAACCTTCATCGGATATAATTATTTCTCAAACGAATATCTACCAGATATACAAACGTATGTTATTTCACGGCTCATCAACACAGCCATATTTCCAGTTCGATTCATATTGACGCTAGCCATTAGTAAATTATCATTACTAGTGGCTGATTATTATCAATGGCTTCTGGCTAATCGTTATATAATACTTACGGGCGGCGGATTAGCAGAACGAGGATCTTTTTCGTTTTCTGTCAACCACAAATTTTAATCTGAAAATTTTCAGGATATCTAATATCGCATTAGTTATTTTGGAAAATTTATCATAAAATGTTAGAAACATTTGAAGTTACGTATTTTTAGCCAATGAATTTTTTAAGCCACTAAGAATTGAATTTTTTTCAAGTAGTTGGAAGAAAACGGAAAAGGACCCAGAATCACTTTAACGCCGGAAAAAATGTATGCTGTACGATTTGTGTTCAAATCCTGTAGAGGCCATCCTTGCCTTTCCTCCCTCCGGGATTGATAAAATAGAGTACTGGTCAAATACTGTAGTCGATGACATTGACTACCCAACTCTTAACAAAATTACTAGCTTAATGTCTAAATTAGAAACCATTATTATATTCTATGAACGGCCAGTGGTTTAGCAGAATCGTTAGAGTGACGCAAAAGGAAATACTCTACGATTCTTGTACTACAATGTAGTAGAATAAAAATGCTTTCGAATCATATAACTGCCAGTTGAAGATTTACCAATAATGCGGACAAGGGTGTCAAGCGATGACCCCGCCATAGACATGTTCTAAAACAGGCACAGAAAAAATGCGCGAAAATGAACAAGTTGAGGAAAGTGAAACAAGAGCAAAGTTCGAATATTTGCTACGTGAACCACTACATATACAACTATTCTAAATCAACATTTTCATGATTTTATATTAGTGTCATAATGTGGTGAGCTGGCAGAATCTTTAGCACGCCGGTCAAGATGTTTAGCGGCATTGCGTCCGACTTTACTTTCTCAGTTCAAATTTGCACTGGGGTCGATGTAATCGACTTAATCCGTTTGTCTGTCCTCTCTGTGTGTAGCCCCTTGTGGGTAGTAAAGAAATAGGTAATTCGTCTGTCTTCACGTTCTGAGTTCAAATTCCGCTGAGACCGATCTTGCCTTTCATCCTTTCGGAGTCTATAAATTAAGTACCAGTTCCGTACTGAGGGACCGATCTAATCGACTGGCCCCCTCCCCCAAAATTTCGGGCTTTGTGCCTGGAGTAGAAAAGAATTTATCTCCCTTTCCAAAAATGGTAAATTTTGTATTCGTTTTATTCTTTACTCTATACACAAGGCCCGAAATTTTGGAGGAGGGGGTTAGTCGATTAGAATGACCCAGTACGCAACTGGTACTTAATTTATCGACCCGACAGAATGTAAGACAAAGCTGATCTCGGCGGAATTTGAACTCTGAACGTAAAGACAAACGGAATACTTATTTCTATTTCTTTACTACCCACAAGGGGCTAAACACAGAGGACAAACAAGGACAGACAAACGGATTAAGTCGATTATATCGATCCCAGTGCGTAACTAGTACTTATTTAAACGACCCCGAAAGGTTGAAAGGCAAAGTCGACCTCGGCGGAATTTGAACGTAACGGCAGACGAAATACAGCTACGCATTTCGCCCGGCGTGCTAACGTTTCTGCCAGCTCGCCGCCCTGTATTCGTTTTATTTTCATTATTATTAATAAGGCAGTGAGCTAGAAGAATCTAGCTCCCCGCAAATTTCAGGCCTTGTGCCCATAATAGAAACGATTTGTGCTATGAATTCAAAATTGATTTTATGTATCTCAATTAAAAAAGAAAAAAAATTTAGAATAAATTTCTATACAAGAGATTTTGCTTTTTCCTAATATATAAGGAACAATTCCATTCCCAATCAACGCCAGGTGCCTCTGCTAGTCTGTAATACATTAAAAGTGAGCTTGAATCTTGCTTGTTTGCGATGTTACCCAACCAAACAGGCGCATAATGGGGAAAAATACTATGAATTAAGTACCCCTGAAATATGAATACGAACCGAATAACACAAGTTTCGCGTAAATCAGACAACTGCTTGAGATACTTGTTTTCTGGGTATAAATACCCAAAACGGTGCGTAATGGGAAAATTCTTCTGAAAGGGAAGCAACTTACCTTTAGATTAGGTTTTTTTTTTTTTTTTTTTTTTTTTTTTTTTTTACAGTAAATGTTTCTATTTTCGCTTTTTAATCGAAATACATTTCTAAATCTCTGAGATGTATTCAGTAATAACACGATAAAGTGGTGGTATGTTGTCAACTAATGTGACAGTCCCATGAAAGGGAAGAGTACTACTGCTATTTAGCCCAAGGAAGCACCGCTTCCTGTCAGCCATGACACATTTAATGTGTCCTTATGTTTACAAAGGACACAGGATAAGCACCTCCACCCAGCAAAACCAGTATCCAGGAACTAGTTTGAGTCATTGCCCATCAGTCTGGATTAGTTTGGCTTGCTAGCTGTCGATGCCCATCCACCTCTGTAAACATAATTCAAGCGAAATACATTCACTGATTTCGAAAATAGAAATACATTTCTAAAGCTCAGATTTATACAGTAGTAACACGATAAAGTGGTGGTATGTTGTCAATATTTTAATCATTCAGAAATATTTTTAAGTGAATGTGATTTCAAAATATAAGTTCTTCGTACAGTATTTATATCTTAGCTTTCTTTCAACATAGGTTTTTACATTATTTTCAAGTGAATACCATTACAAAATTTTTGCCATATTAAAATAGTTGAAAGTGAAAAATGACTAAAACATACGGTAAATATTTCGTAAAAGACCCGCTCGTATACTAGGTATGAATTTTTTTTTCATTTCCATAGGTTTTTTTCAAGTGCATTCAACGTATCGCACATCCAAATATTTGGCTGATATTTCTAGCACGGCCTGCTACCACATAACAGCTATTTGCGATAAATGACCCGAAAAACCTGTTACATGGTAGCAGGGCGTGCAAGAAATAGCCAAATCCTTTTTCTGGAGAAAGGAGCAGTTTCCGTGTGATTTCGATGTAACATTTGTTGAAAGAATGCGAAATTACTCGGAAAACTCCACAAAACAAAATTCCGTCGCTGGGAAACTGAGTTTTCCGGTAACTCGACGGGTTACGAGTAGTCTAGTTACTAATAGAAAGCTCAAACCGTGACATCTTCCTCTCTCCCCAAATACAACCATTTAGATATTCGAGACTTGGAATCCTTGTGAACAAAATTCAAGAGATTCTATTAATGATTACTACCGCAGTATTTTCTTCTAACATCTACTTATAAGTGGGGATAACCTACCTTTTGTTAATACAGCTTGTCGCTATTAAAAATGTCTTTATTATTAGAAGTTCGCTTCGAAAATTTTAATATTTACAAAGCATTTACAACTTTTAATAAGCTCACTTACTCTTGTTTCAGTCATTAGACTGCGGCCATGCTGGAGCACCGCCTTTAATCGAGCAACTCGACCCCGGAACTTATTCTTTTGTAAGCCTAGTACTTATTCTATCGGTTCCTTTCGCCGAACCGCTAAGTTACGGGGACGTAAACACACCAGCATCGGTTGTCAAGCGATGTTGGGGGGACAAACACAGACACAAACATATACACATATATACATATATACGACGGGCTTCTTTCAGTTTCCGTCTACCAAATCCACTCACAAGGCTTTGGTCGGCTCGAGGCTTTAGTAGAATACACTTGCCCAAAGTGCCACGCAGTGGGACTGAACCCGGAACCAAGTGGTTCGTAAGCAAACTACTTACCACACAGCCACTCCTACGTATGGCTATTTGTAAAACTAATGTGATTAGGCACTGACTATGTATGTTGCTGGCGGTGAAATCGCAATCTTCAGATTTCGGGCGTCTGTCGACAAGGACAAAAGACCTAAATCACGTGATCTTGTAATCCCGGCGGCGATGACGGAGAATTATCTCCCGCTAGCGATATAAACGTATTTATATGCATCACAAAATCATACGATAGGTTCTATTATGGTAACTATCGCAGTTTTGTGTTCTAACATTCACTTTTAAGTGGGGATAAATATAACCTTTTTGGTAAAAATACAGCGTTTGTTGGTATTAAAAACTAAAATGTTTAATAAAATTAAAAGAAATTTATTTCGAAAATTTTAAAATATTTACAACAAAGCATCGAAAACAAAATCATAAAAAGTTCGTGAGAATTAGAATATCTAATATTCCGCAAGTGTTCGAAGTTATTAACATTTCGATCGGCAAGTTGGGCAGTTTCGTTTCTTCTGGAAAAGAAAAAAGAAAAAGCGTGAATTCGTTATGAATCATCCAAATGATTGCGATTGTTACAGGTTTCTGCTTCGATTCGAACCACCTAGCTAACATTTCCAGTTTAGAACCAAAGCCTAATCATAATGCCGCAAAAGAAATAAACGGCCTTGAGAGAGCAGAAGGCCCAAGTAAATGTTTACCACCCGATATATTGACTATATCAGTCAATGGCGGCAGACATCAGCTAAATTGATGTTGGTTTCCCCGTCAAGCTTTATTTTTAAATTTCTAGAAGTCTTGTCCAAATTTATAAAACGATCGGCAAAGTGAACCTCATAGTGAAGTCAACTTAGATTTCACACAGAACATTGTCGGTATTCAACGAAATGCGCTCTTACCTGTCCTTATATGAAGTTTTTAAATGCCCGAGAAAGTTAATTCCTTTGTTTTAATGTCTATATAATAATCTGCTTTGTTCTATTATGCTTATAACTGATTTGTCAGAAAAAGAACAATCTCTCTTGCATATTGTAGAGCTTTGAGCATTACGTCGCCACAGAAATATTTTCAAATTTAAAAAATAATTTGTAAAT
>NC_042997.1:140161045-140348545 GCF_006345805.1 Octopus sinensis | reverse complement strand
TTATTTCAACACGTAAAACCTATAAACTGTAGTGTAGGAACACAAGTGAATGCTCATACAATTCAAGGAAACCAATCCTATTCCGAACGCGGGATTATTGAATCAACGAATTATACAGATTATACAGATTGGATGACCAACTGATTTAGGTTAACGAATCCAATTGATTACTTCTTGAAGTTGAGCGAGTAACAATTGTGGGTTCGATTCCCAGACCGAGTTGCGTGCGTATTGTGCTCTTAAGAAAAACACTTCATTTCACGTTACTCCAGTCCACCCAGATGAAAATGAGCAATCCTGTCATAGACTAGCCTTCCGATCAGAGGGTATCTTGTCTGCTCACCTAGCCAGCGGGGTGACATCGCTGGAAAGCTAAAGCGATGCAAAATGCATTGTGACTAGCGATGTATAACACGATGTCGATCACGTGTTTATATACCCCGCCCAGTTAAATGGACTCCTAGAGTAAGAACGGAAATAATTCTCAACATGAATTCAGTTTTTAAAATCTAGTGATCGATAGAAATTTTTCAGTTAAGATTTTATAAAGCACTTCTGATACATTAAATAAAATACTCTAAAGTGAGCGACATATTGGTTCACTTTAAACAAAATTCAATTAGTTTAGGCTTCGATTCATACTAAGCCCTCAAATAACAACGTAGTTGAAATTTTATGCAGATAGACTCAGCTCCTTGAATCCGACGTCCTAAGCTTAACATGTCCGGAACCCCTTTCCAAAAATTAAGACACGTACTTCTCCCTCTTTTAGGGATCCATTATAACAATCTAGTAAAATGCTAAAAGGTGCATATAAGTCACATGAAACTATGCGATTGGAAGCTTGCCCAAGGAGCCATGTGGTTGAGAAACAAGTATTTTACTAGAGCCTCGCGCTGACCAAAGCTTGAGTGGATTTGGTAAACGGAAACCGAAAGACGCCCGCCGTATGTATATGCACACACAAAGGAGAGGTCCGGGTGCGAGACTATGTATTGCATCTGGATGACTGAAGTCTGGTCAAGATTGATAATAGCGAAGTTTCATGAAAGATCAAAGCTTATTACATGCAGCTATAAATATTTACAGCCTTTAGTTTCACTTTTTTTTTTAAATTAAAAAAGTTGTTTAAGTTTAGCGTAAATCTTTAATGCTAAAAAAAAAAAAAATCCGAGCTCTTGAAATGGAGGGGAGGGTGCAAAAAAAAAAAAAAAAAAAAAAAAAAAAAAAAAAAAAAAAAAAAGTCAGGTGAAAAAATTCCACACTTGAACGAATATGTGGGAAAACTCAATTTTGCACATGCTTAAATATTTTAACTGATATTTAAAAGAAATGAAAAAAGTCAGCAATTGATAAATGGATTTCAAGCACACGATAAAAACTTAGTCTTCATTCCGATCCCTGCTGTGGTATCGAGTATGTATCGTATAGTTTCACCCATTATAATATTCAGAGAAAATATTTTAGAATACGAACCGAAAATCCAGAAGCCATGTTTACTGGGAAAACTGTATGTTAGCACGCAATACTTGCTAATAAAATTTCGTTTTGTTCAGGGCTACAAATGAAGAAAGGAGATATTCAGTTTTATTCCAGGTTTTCAATAATATTAACTGGTAATTTAACGTGAAATTTTTAAATGCTTTTTAGTTGGGGAAAGGGAAGTAGATAGGGGGGGGATGGGGCTTACTATGAAAATACTTTGAAATAGAAAACGACTGAAAAAGAAAACATTAAGGCATAATGACAACTAATGGCCATAAGCAAAAGAAAATTAACGATGTGAATGGTGATTTTTTTTTTTTTATTCACCATAAAGGTGGGAAATTACAATACATGAAGACACAAAACACAAAAAAAAAACCATAAGCGTATGATAAGGTAAAAAAGGGGTGAAAATGAGTCATGAAAGCGATGTTAACCGCCCCATCGGTCAACATCACTTTCTTGCCCTCTTACCTAACGATGTGAATGGTAGTTAGCTAAACGTGAGCTGACACCACCGTTGATTTATAGAGTCATTTAGGGCTCAGAGGAATGGAATGCAACTTAAAAAAAAAATGCATTGCGCGTCAGTTATACTACCAGTAACGCAAAGACAAAACAGAGCGACACCTCTGGTATGAAAGACTCCGAATCTTTGGGCCAGCAGTCGTCATGTATTTTTTTTTTTTTTTTTTTTGCAGAGCGTTGATGACACTACAACGATTATGCGAGAGTTCTGCTATCGTTAAGTATGTCAAATCGACAGGAAAAAGAAGTGTTTTATGTTATGTTTAATAATATCGAAAATAAAACATTTTAGAGAACATATACCGGTTCAAATAATTGTAATGATTGATGATAATGGTTATGTATATACATGATAAAAACGGACAGTTTAAAAAGATTAATGGTAATGCATGTGATGAGGGGCGCATGCAGCCATTCATAACCCCATTATTGTATAATCGTCTCATCATATTCGTTCTATGTATTGTCCCCTCTGTGGTGTCCTGTCTGTCCTTGTTTGTCCCCCTTTATATTTGGGCCCTTGCGGCTAATAACGAAACCGTCGAGAGTTCTGCTATCAGATGAAGCCATACCGTTACTTCGTTCTGACTTCCACGTAGCGTCTTCTTGGCAGAGATAGTAGGGTGGTTCTCCAATGCCTTACCCAACTGAATGACCGTTAGCCCACAAGGCGCTCGTTCACAGATCGTGAAATTAGTTCTACTCGGTGTCCAAACACCCTCCACACAAGAGTACCAATCTACTCAAATCGGGGAGTCAGGTTAGTCGCTAACCATGGAACAGGTAGTTCTGGTTTACATGGCGTTCGTAGAAGCTCTGAACCTTTGAGGAGATCCCCAACCCGATTCGCTAGGAATTTTGAAATATTGTGAGAAGTTAATTTCCAAAGTTTTGTCCAGCCATTTTACAATAAGTATTCGTGAGGAAAAAAAAAAAAAAAAAAGGTAACCTTAATATATTTCTAAGTATCTGTAAGTCTGGCAACAGGGTTAGCCGCATGGGAAAATATATATGCTGTTTAATTTGAATAGATGCAGGTTAATGTTTGAAAAGAATGAAGTTTTGTATTAAAAAAAGAAAAACTGACATTTACCTTAGTCGTCAATGTAAATCTGAAAAAATAAGTAATACAAAATCACACAACCGGATATATGGTTTAACTCGTCAGCGCATTAATGTAAGGAAAACGACTATTTATATTGTAAGCTTGTTTATTCAAAGATGAAACCATTTTTCTGTTGGTGAATGAAAAGCAATTAGAGATCAGTCAATTCTATTTACATTGACGTATTGTCAAAATTGTGAAAAAAAAAAAATTAAGTGTCATTAACTGCTATATCCGTGAAACAATTTCGATTCCTGGTTGAGACCAATTCGCTTCACTTTCGTGTGTGTGTATGTGTGTTTGTTTGTGTGCATGTATGCATATACATATGTATGTCATACATACATACATACTTATATATTATACGAGCAAAACGCCCCCCCCCCGTCCAATGGACGGTGTTGAATCATATCTGCTGAGTAAAAGCAATCAGTGTTTTCTTTTCATTAAAAAATAATTAAGCATGCCTTTATTTCAATAAAATTTTTGGTCTTGTTAAACGAAATCAAGGCAAAAAAAAACCAAATAGTCTTTCCTTCCTTCTTGCCAAGTTTGACGAAAATATCTCTTTTGCATCTTACGTTTTTGGTCTCTTAAATATACTGCATTTTGTGGCATTATTTCAAGTCAGCCGGCTTTTTTTGCGCAAACTGCACGTGCATTTTTCTCGCGTACGCGTAGTATCGATCGCAACAGCTGATGTACTTGCGCGTACAAATGCACGTTCCCACAGCTTTATCGATTGCATTCTCATCTGGAATCGATTTTTGTAATATTTTCAAGACTTATAAACGGCCTGATACCGTCGGTATCTACATATCAAATTTGAGCGCAATCGGATGGAGGGAATGCCCGAGATCCTAGAAGGCACACACACATACAGACAGAACGGATTTTATATAATAGATAATAATATTAGGGAATATTATTCCAAACTTACAGGGAAAAATCGAATTTAGTAATACTAAATCAAATTTCACAAAATATAATATATATGTATATAAATTAGAGAAGAACCAACCTTTTATCTATTCAACAATGAAATAACAATGATATAATTAAATTATTGAGACCCCCTTCGGTCATGACTGACTGTCGGATTACCCTCCCAGGCACAAGTCCGGGCAAGGTTGTTTATGGAAGACCAGCAGTCGCCCATGCATACCGGCTTCCCCTCTCCACGCCACCAATGTTATCCAAGGGAAAGGCAAAAGCAGATACAGCTTGGCACCTGTGACGTCACAACTCATTTCTACAACTGAGTTAACTGGAGCAACGTGAAATAAAGTGTCTTACTCAAGAACACAACACGCAGCCCGGTCCAGGATTCGAACTCACAACCTCACGATCGTAAGCTCGACGCTCTAACCACTGAGCCATGCACCTTCACAATTAGATTATACTATATAGAAAAAGAGGTAACCTTAATATATTTCTAAGTTCTCTGTAAGTCCGGTAACAGCGCTAGCCGCATAGGAAAATATATATGCTGTTTAATTTGAATAGATGCAGGTTAAGATTACCTTTTTTTTCTGTCTGGTATAATTTAATTATATCATTGTTATTTCATTGTTGAATAGATAAAAGGTTGGTTCTTCTCTAATTGATATATATATATATAATTTCACCGAGGTCGACTTTGCCTTTCATCCTTTCGGATTCGATAAATTAAGTACCAGTTACGCACTGGAGTCGATGTAATCGACTTAATCCGTTTGTCTGTCCTTGTTTGTCCCCTCTATGTTTAGCCCCTTGTGAGTAATAAAGAAACACACACATATATATATATATATATATATATATATATATATATATATACTCCTTTACTCTTTTACTTGTTTCACTCATCTGACTGTGGCCATGCTGGAGCACTGCCTCTAGTCGAGCAAATCGACCCCAGGACTTATTCTTTGTAAGCCTAGTACTTATTCTATCGGGCCCTTTTGCCGAACCGCTAAGTGACGGGTACGTAAACACACCAGCATCGTTTGTCAAGCGATGTTGGAGAACAAGCACAGGCATATATATATATATATGTATACATATATACGACGGGCTTCTTTCAGTTTCCGTCTACCAAATCCCCTCACAAGGCTTTGGTCGACCCGAGGCTATAGTAGAATACACTTGCCCAAGGTGCCACGCAGTGGGACTGAACCCAGAACCATGTAGTTGGTAAGCAAGCTACTTTTATTCATATAGTTTGCCACAAGGGCATTACATAGATGTAGCTGCGGGCTGGACGTTACATTAATGAGATGAAATGATAAACGAAATTATGATATTAATGAGAGGAGCAAAAGACGCCCGCCAGTCTTCTGCTTATTTAAAACATTGTTCTTCAAAAAACAAAACGAGGTATTAAACCTCTTACCTCAGTTCTTACAATTACTGGACTTAATAGTCCATTATAAATTGAGGCACTGAGCCTCTTACAAACAATAACATACAATAAACATTTTAGGCATTAAAGCTTCTTTATCCTTCCTCCCCGACCATGCTGTATGCCTCCCGCAGGCAATGCTCCAGCTCCAGGTCGGGGCCCCAGATGGCGAACCTAAACTGGTCCTTCGGGAAGGAGCCCAACACCCTGAACATATCGACTTCCGATATGACCTCCGTAGTCACCTGTGGAGGCCAATCCGGGTCTTCAGTCCAGGGCATGGGCTCTTCCCTCCGGCCCTCTAGCTTCCTTAAGAAGTTCTGTATTGCCCCTCCCTTATGTAGGAAGATAGCAAAATCATCTCTCGTCGCTCTGGGAGGGGCCACCGTTTCCTCTGTCGGGAGCACATTTCCCACCGACAAAGTTTCAGGGCATGCTGGCAGTGTACCATCAACCGCCGGCAATGTCCCATTCTTTTTCTTTTTTTCTTTTTCTCCCCTTTGCTACGAGAGGGTGAGGTACCCCCGCTTTATCCGGAGGTACCACACCCTCCCGTAGCATTGTTGCTCACCTTCTTTCGTTTCTTTCTTTTTTTCGAGGAGGTCTCCACTTCCTCGACTGCCTCCATCTCTCCCTCCAATGGGAGAGCAGGGGCCGCTACTTTTATTAACTGTTCCAGGACCTTACCTTGGTCCTGGGGACAGTTCTTTTTAATGTGGCCTGGTTCCAGGTACAGGTGACACTTGGTGGGTGGGGGGGCGTCCCTCAAGAATCACCGGATACCTAGAACCGGCCATTCTAAAAAAATCTGGGAAAACCAGATTATTGGCTGATTGGGTCCACAGGGTCAAAACCGTTTTTGATCCCACCCAATCAACCGCAGGCAGAATTTTAATATTTAGGAGCTTGGCTCCGCTGCCACCCAGACCCCGGCGGGTAGTGTCTTCTATCCACTAGAGTTCTACCCCGGGTGGCAGCCCACGGACCCAAGCTCTTGTTAATTTCTTCTCACCATATGTGGGAAGAAGCAGAATTTTTTGCCCTTCTAAGGGCTGGCTCGCAAAATTGTGAGCTTCCTCAGGAGTATCAAATAGCAACCACACCGTCGCATACTTGACACCCCTTGCAATAAACTTAATAGTTGGCAGATATTCTGCCAACTCCTTTTCAATCTCAAGTTAAGGGAACACAGTGATGGTGTCGAGAGACTTGGAATATGTCCTCAACACCACCGTTCTCTCGTTGAAGTCTTTTACCCACTTTTTGGGGGGTACAATCTCCCACTCCAACGCAGTATTTGCCTTTTTTTCTCATGCTTGCAGAAAAGAGAGTTCAAAAAATAGTTCAAACAAAGAGTCTAAACAAAAAGAGCAGAAAGACAGAGCAAAGAAAAACAACGAAAGAAGACAGTTCAAGTTACGGCAACACAATTCCGGCCACTTGGTAATACTGGCCCATAGGTATTCCAAAATATGGTACTCCACACAGATACTCCAGGTCACAGCAGCAGCAGGAACACACAAAAAATCCTCCACAAATCGGTCGAATTTTCAAAATTTTCACAAATTTTGGTAGCGAGACACGTCCACCAAACAATTCTCGCAGCTAAGTGAGTCACTTAGCGCGACTACAGGCAGACATATGTCCAGGGGCCCAGTGAGGATCTCTTATTCGAAAAAATAAAAACAATATTAAACAACAAAACCCAACTGAATCCCCCCCAAAAAAACAGATGCCTAACTTACAGTTGCGCCTTCAATATTTCTTCAAATCAGGACGGCTACAAAAGCACGTCTTGACAGTATTCAGTGTGGAAGCAACTAACAAACGTATGTACAGTAAGCAAGCTACTTACCACACAGCCACTCCTACGCCTATATATATATTATAGGGGGTAAACCGGTTTATGGAGTTACCCTGGATTTCCTGCTTTATGGCATGTCTTCAAACCCCAAACACTGCTAGCCTTGAGACCGCTATAAAATATGGAGGGAGAAAAACCTCGTTTTTAAGGGTAAAATCCTAGTTGGTTATCTCCCTTTGCCATTGTCCGTCGATCTTCGGCAGCGCTACCATCTTGCGGTCACTAAAGCACCACAAAGGTAAACGATTGTTTCCCTTCGGCCTTGGCTATTGGCTTCCAACTGTGGTCACGCCATGCGGATTCCAAAAGGCCAGCAGGCAGGAGATTTTCGGACCATGCCTGCATTTTAGAAAATACCTGTTGGATTTTTGGAATCCTCATGGCGGCACCACAGCCGGAAACCAATAGCCAAAGCCGAAGGGAGACAATCGTTTACCTTCGTGGTTCTTTAGTGACTGCAAGATGGACAATGGCAAAGGGAGATAATCACCTATAGTTTTACTCTATATTTTAAAGAGGTCTCAGGCCAGCAGCAGAGTTTAAGGTCTCAAGATACGCCGAAAGACTAAACCCCTTATGAACGAGAAACCCAGAGTAACCCCACAAACCGGTCTACCCCACTACAATATTAACTGCTCTACATCTTAAAGTGTGCTTCACCTCCGGATTTATGTATTTCTACAAACGATCCTATATATATATATATATATAACGGTAATGAAGTTGGTTGGTTAAGATGTTGGTTGCCAGTTGGTTTGTATTATGATATATATTGGAGTTGGCAGTTAGCGATTGTAACTAGTGTTGCTGTTGCAGGTGTGCAAGATGAACGAAGAACAGTGATCGAAGTTGTAAAGGAATATGTATTCACCGTTACTTTGTATATATCCAAAACCACGACGGGTTGGTATGTATAATTAGTAAATGGAAAAGCATGCGAGATAAAAAGAGTTAATTTCGGCCGGTATGTGTGTATACGTTCTCATAGTAGTAATTCACAAATAGGGATAGAATGATGTTATAACAGAAAAAAAGAATTGAGCTAGCAAAAGTTATAGAGTCGAGGGAAATTGTGTCTCATAGTTGGCTGGTTGTAACCTTTTCTCTCCCACTGGCCGTTTGTCTTTAGTGGTGGCCGCCTGCTTGTGGCCATCACTCTAGTTGGTCTCCGTTCACTAACTGATGGTCGCTCTTGATTTTGCCTTACCAATTTCTAGTTTTTATAAATATCCAAAACCAGCTAGAAGAATAGACATATTGTTGAGAACAACAGATTTCGTTAGGGGTCTGTTATCTGTATTCGAGCTTTTGGTGGCCTAGGAGAGATTAGAAAGGTCAAGTGGCAAAGACATTATTCTGCTTAGCGAAAGTATCTGGCAAATGTAACTGCTGTCACTCACAGAAAAACTATTGTTTTACCGTGAGAAAAGTGTTGTTGAACTGTTAATTGAAATTTGGCTATCGAGGATCGAATCCATGCTACGCCTGCATGAAGCCACTACTACATAAATGTTATATATATATATATATATATATATATATATATATAACATACATATGTATATGCATACATGCGCACACACACACACACATACATACATACATACACGAAACATTCGAAGAGACAAGTCGTGTATTTAGCGTGGGAGACTATTTATTGAAAGTACGATGAATACTATCTCCAACTTGGGAGCTTCAACATTGGAGCCTTGTCAAATAACTGGTTAATCTTCAGATGAATTAACTGAGGGAGCCTTTTATTCACGATTGTAGTGATTTTCGACTGAAACTTGAATTTAGCATGCAGAGAGTTTCTACAAACAACGTGACTGGACACATCAACAACACAATCGTGAAACAGAACGAAAACAACAACTCAATGGGTAAACAATTTCTTTCTAGGTGTAGTTATAGAAGAAACCATAACTACAACCTCATTTCTCTTGGTGTTATGAATTGAATAAGGAACTATTTAACTGCTACGAAGAAGCAAAACAAAACCCCACTGTTGGCTATATGAAATTATTGAAATCATATTGGAACGATCTGTATCCAGAATTAAATCATTTTACTGCGAAGGATAATCCCGAAGACAAAGAAATAAGAACCTACAATATGGTAGAAGCTATAGCCACTCATAATAAAAAGGAATATTGGTGGAATGTACCTGTGAAGAGCTCAATAAAATGTAAGCACAACAGACCTGATATAATGATTTGGGATTGAGAAGAGATACTGTGCACAGTTGTGGAAATTAGCTGCCCAGCGGATGTTAACAATAAGCTGAAAATCAGTGAAAAAAGAGAACACCTATGCTGAACGATTGAGAAATCTGCAGTTACTCTATCTTGATTACAATTTCATGCTTATACCTTTAATTATTGGGGCCCTGGGATATGTAACACACTGCCTAAATACCAATCGTGAGAAATTAGGTTTCTCAAAACCAGAAAGGAGAAAGCTAAATCGAAGACTACAGATCCAATCCATCACTGGAACTGTAAAAATCTGTAAACCTTTCCAGAACTTTATCATTTAAATACATATGAGCATGTCTAGATATGCAACTATATTCATGAGAATACATACATAAAACATACAAATCTACACATACATACATACATACATACATACATACATACATATACATACATACATACATACATACATACATACATACATACATACATACATACATACATACATACATGCATACATACATACATACATACATACATATTTAGTCATTTGATGGTTGACCCCTTAAATAGTTGTTATGCTTAGCGCCTACCTATGTGACGAGTGAAGTGTCACGACTAAGCTAACTTAACATAGATGATAATATATATATATTTTTCTCTAAAAATATGCTTTATAACCCATTAACAGTGAAATTATATAAAACTAGGTAAGGCGAAAATTGTAAATATATTTTAAACATTGCAAGTTAATGACTTCCTTGTACCTGATCAGATCTCGTTTTATTTTAATAACCATTACTAGTTTTATCATGTATAATATAATTATGAATTTAGTATATTAATTATGTTACTTCACCGCCCCCTCACCGATCCCTAAAGCCTAACACACCCTTCGACATGCCCAGCACCCCCTTGAGGGACAGTACCACCCACATTGAGAACCTCTGTCTAAATTCTATCAATATTGAACTGTGATTAGTAGAATAGGGAAGGATATCGATGTGGCATTCACCACGGTTAAACGCAAAAGTAATGTCTCCAAAACTATTTAGAAACCGCAGAAACGTTTATTGTCAATGATGTCTAGATCATTTTAAAGTTTGAACATTTATCTATTGAACATTTATCTATTTTTCTACGTAATCGCCATTTCGGTCGATGCATTTTTTGTAGGCGCTGGATTAGTTGTTGTATGCCCATGTCATACCAGCTCACCACCATGTCGTTGAGGAGCGGTGAACCTCATCTATCTCCTCGTCGTTGTTGCTGAAGCGCGTTCCGACCAAATGTTCCTCCAACTTAGGGAACAGGTAATAGTCACTGGGTGCCAAGTCCGGACTATAAGGTGGGTTACCGTTTATGGTCTTCTGTGAGCATTCGTGGGACCCATCTTGCGCACGTCTTCCGATATTGCAACTTTTCACTCAAAACCCTATGAATGGTGCTCCGGGAAACCTCAGGAACCAAAATGCAGAGGTCATCCAGAGTGATCCGCCGATTTTCACGCAGGATTTGCTCAACCTTCATGATTGTCTCGTCAGAAATTGATGGTCGCCCGCTTCTTTCTTCCTTATAAATTTCAGTATGACCAGCTGCAAACTCGCTACACCACTTGCGGACATTTTTGACATCCATGCACATCTCGTCATACACTTCCGTTAATTGTCGATGAATTTCAATCGGTTTAATGCCTTTTGAGCTCAAAAACCGAATAACTGCGCGAACTTCACACCTGGTGGTAGCGTCAATCGGGAGGTCTATCAGATACGATTGCCAAGCCAAGACTGAGCGTAGCAGCGAGACACGCGCAGGGGCAGGCGCAGGCGCATACACAACAAACAAACACAACAGTGTTACCAATAGCCGCACGCAAAGTTTCCCTGCGTTCACAAAGCTTTGGAGACCTTATTTTTGGAATTACTCTCGTGTATATATATATATATATAATTAATACAAACATGAACAAAGAGAAAACACAACAACGCGAGGACGTAGAACAAGTATAGTGTTATCGGACGCTCAGGAAAGAAAAGAAAGAATTATGATTATGCTTATAATTATAGAATTTTTGTATAAGGTTACCGATAACGGTTCTTTTAACATACCGAACTACTTGGTAAAATTATTAAATATTAATTGATTAATTAATTTTACCCTTTATTATATATATAATACGACTGGGTGTACAAGACGACCCCCAGGATTTCTATTTAAAATGTGTGTTTTGAGCTCTACTTGCTATATAAAACTACCCCACGTTTTCGTGAAAAATAGGGTTACGGTTAGGCGCATTCTTCATAAAGAGGCCGGGTAAGCTGTAGCTTCCCCAGCGGCCTCTGAAGTCTCTGCTTTTTTGTGTGTTTCAATAGCAATTTTACTATGTTTCAATCAGTAAACGTTGTATGCAACAATTCTGAAGTCTTAACTGTTTAAAATTTATCACAGAAGCACAGTTGTTATGGGACTTGACGTAAGCTACCACGTTCAGTTTGAAACCAGATTCATATTCACTTCGTTTATCACTTGGAGCTATGTGTGGGTCTTACAGTTGCTGGAAATTAATGTTCGCCCAGTGAAAGTAGTTGCTTATGAAAGAGTGACAACTTAAGCCTTTTCAAGAAACCCTGTCTGTAAATCTTTAAAAGTAACCGGTAACTGTAAGGCTTATTGCGATTGGTTTGACAGACACGAACTGGTCAGGTCACAGAAGGTACTGGTACATGCTGCTAATCTACTGTAACAGCTAAGTTAGCTACCGTAAACTACACTTGTTCTGAAAGCCCTCGGCTGGCTGAAAGCTGTATGAGAGAGCGCTCTAAGGCGGCAGTGTAAACAGAACGGACCCTGGGACCCAACTGAACAGGCTGATTGTTTACATTTTCTGTTCGTCAGCTGTTGCAAATAGCAACTGTGTCTGTTCGCTAAGTTTGGTGTGCTGATATTTTAATATAATCTTACTATTAATCTAGCTTCCGAAACGTAAGTGTAAGTATCAGTAGAAAATACTGAGTTGCAGAACCATAAGATCTATGTAAGTGTTTTACAGTTTTCTCCATCAATATGTGCAAGTATTAGAAGAAAACACAGCACTGTAGAACCAAAGGGTCTATGCAAGTTCTTTACACTGTTCTCCATTGACATTAATGCTACTCTAAACCACAGGAAGCTAAGGTTCAGATGTTATAAGGGGTATATAAGACGACCCCTAGCTTTGGGGTGATTTTTTTAAAGTTCAAATTCCGTCCTGTACGCTGGTATATACGGCATATGTGTTGTGTGTGGGTGGCGTATATCATATCATATCACATATATATATATATATATATATATTATATATATATATATATATATATATATATATCTATATATATATATATATATATATATATATATATAGTTAATCCAAACATGAAAGCACAAAGAGAAAACACAACAACGCGAGGACGTGGAACAAGTATAGTGTTATTGGACGCTCAGGAAAGGAAAGAAAGAAGGATTCAACGTTTCGAGCAGAGCTCTTCGTCAGAAACATAGGAAAAGGAAAGAACCAAGGAAGGGAAGACGGAGGAAAAAATCACCAACGATACACACGCGGTCAATATATATATATATATATATATATATATATATATATATGATGGGATTCTTTCAGCCTTCGTCTACTAAATCCACACACAAGGTTTTGATGGACCAGAGGCTATAATAGAAGACCTTAGCCCAAGGTATCAGTGGGACTAAACCTGGAACTATGTGGTTGGGAAGCAAGCTTCTTACTACACAGTCACGCCTGCGCTAAAACTATTCAGTTGAGAGATTAGGAACTTGGAAACATCTTGTTTGTGCAAATATTATCAATCGAAAGATCCTCAAAAAGGACGGCAATGGATTTCGGGGGGCATCAGGAGAGAATGCGGACCGTTTTGGAGCCTTCCTCTTGATGACTTTACAACGCATCGACTCCGTTCACTGATATGAGTCTTAGTCAACTGGATCGATTGACTAGTATTAGAACTTGGGTGCTTCATCTCAGGATTATCACCACCATTCAAACTGGGAGTCATGCAGGTCTGTCTTACCATACAGGCGAACAAGCACCAACCTCACATCTTGAACCAGTTTTAAAAAAAAAATTTAAAAAAACTATAATGATGGAAGAAATCTTTAGTGTAATGTAAAGGGAAAATACTCTTCAAGTATTGATGAACATTAATGTGTCTGAAGTTATATTTCTGTAGCTTTATAATTACTTCCCTTTGAAAAATATCGGGTCGCTTATTAAATGAGCGAAATATTCTTTTTAACTCAAGGCACAAGGCCCGAAATTTTGGGGGAGGAGCCAGTCAATTAGATCAACCCAGTACGCAACTGGTACTTAATTTGTTGACCCCGAAAGAATAAAAGGCAAAGTCGACCTCGGCGGAATTTGAACTCAGAACGTAAAAAATGAGCCAAATATGAACGGTAATTGGTGTGGTCGAAAAATGCTAACGAAATCCAACCAATATTTGAAAATCTTCAGTATACTTGTACTCGTTCGCCCATTTCGAAAGTTCATTGAAAGAGAAGGATGAGCACACGACTATTTCGGAGAATTTATTTATTCGTTTCGGTGATTTAAGAGGGACAAAATAATTTTGTACGTTCCACTTTTCATCGTTTTATTTTAATTGTTGCTGCTTTCATGTAAAATTGCCATGTGCGCGCGCGCATGCGTGGTGTGTGTGTGTGTGTGTGTGTGTGTGGTGAGATATGTACGCGGTGTGTGCATGCATGTATGTGTATGTATGTGCATGTGTATGTATATATATATATATATACTCACACATACATACAAACACACACACACACACATATATATATATATATATATATATATATATATATATATGTCGTGTGTGTGTGTGTGTGTGTGTGTAGGCGCAATGGCCCAATGGTGAGGGCAGCGGGCTCGTGGTCAGAGGATCGCGGTTTCGATTCCCAGACCAGGCGTTGTGAGTGTTTATTGAGCGAAAACACCTAAAGCTCCACGAGGCTCCGGCAGTGGGGTGGTGGAGAACCCTCGTCGTCGTAACCGACGTAGTGCCACAATATACATATATATATACACACACACACATACACGCGCGCGCGCAACGCACGCACACACACACAAACACATGCACACACGCACAAACACACACACATACACATATATATATAATGTCATATCAAGGATGTTATTTTATTACAGCACTGTTGGCATTGTTACTACTACTACTACTACTACTATCACCACCATAACTGCTATTATTACAAACTTGCTGCAAACTACTTTAAAAATTAAGCAATATTGCACTATTATTACATAAGCGAGCTGAGAAAAGGCGGCAAGCTGGCAGAAACGTTAGCGCGCCGGGCGAAATGCTTAGCGGTATTTCGTCTGCCGCTACGTTGTGAGTTCAAATTCCGCCGAGGTCGACTTTGCCTTTCATCCTTTCGGGGTCGATAAATTAAGTACCAGTTACGCACTGGAGTCGATACAATCGACTTAATCCGTTTGTCTGCTCTTGTTTGTCCTCTCTGTGTTTAGCCCCTTGTGGGTAGTAAAGAAATAGGTATTTCGTCTGCCGTTACGTTCTGATTTCAAATTCCGCCGAGGTTGACTTTGCCTTTCATCCTTTCGGAGTCGATAAATTAAGTACCAGTTACGCACTGGGGTCGATGCAATCGACTTAATCCGTGTGTCTGTCCCCTCTATGTTTAGCCCCTTGTGGGTAATAAAGAAATAAGTATTCCGTCTATCTTTACGTTCTGATTTCAAATTCCGCCGAGGTCGACTTTGCCTTTCATCCTTTCAGGGCTGGTAAATTAAGCACCAGTTACATACTGGAGTCGATCTAATCGACTGGCCCCCTCGCCCAAAATTACAGGCCTTGTGCCTAGAGTAGAAAAGAATACATGAGCGAGCTGAGAGAATCGCTAGCACGCCCGGCAAAAATGCTTAAGCGGCATTTTATCCGTTGTTGTTTTGAGTTCAAATCCCACTGAGGTCGACCTTGCCGTTCATCGTTTCCAAGTCGAAAAAATATGTACCAGTCTAAAACTGGGGTCGATGTAATCGACTTACTCACGCCTCCAGAAATGCTGGCCTTGTGCCAAAATTTGAAACCATTACTACATAAGCAAGTATGGCTGTGACTAGATGCAGACGTAGCTGTGTGGTTAAAGAAATTTGCTTCGGAACCACATGGCTTTAGGTTCGGTACTACTGCACGACACCTTGAACAAAGGTTTTCACACACACACACACACACACACACACACACACACACACGCACGCACGCACGTATACGCATAGATATACATTAGATAGATATAAATGTACACGTATACATTTGTCCATTCCCCCACCGCTTGAATAATGTTGAGTTTTTAATGTCTGTAACTTAGCGGTTCAGGAAAAGAAAACGATAGAAAATGTACTGAAATAAAAGAAAGAAAAACGAACACTGGGATCGATTTGATTGACTAATCCTTCCCATGGGATGCCCCAGCATGGCCACAGTCCAATGATTGAAACGAATGAAAGAATTAAAGAGATGAAGCCTTGGGGTCATAGTAGGTGGTGGTCGTGCAGTGTAGGACCATCTAATACTGAACAAATTTGGACCTTCCCTACAGGATAAAAGTTTAATGAAATACCTGTAGAGTAACTGATGAGGCAACGCTTTTATGAGAACAGTATTTTTATGTCGGCCGTTTTAAGCCTGTATGAAGGCTTAATGGTCAGGAGTGTTCAGCTCACAATCGTAAGGACGTGCGCTCGATACCCGGCCGTACATTGTGTCCTCAGGCAAGACCCTTTATTTCACGTTGCATCAGTCCACTCAGCTGGCAAAAATAAGTAGTACCCCTGTGTACCTTGTTACATTCTGTGTTACTCTGAATCTTTCAGAGAGCTGCGTTAAGAGAACGCGTGTCTGAGGAGTGCTCAACCACCTGCTCGTTAATCTCACGAGTTGGCTGTTCCATTGATCGGATCAACTGGAACTCATCGTTGTAACCGACGGAGTGCCAGTTATAAGGCTGTATAAGCTTGGAGACCCTGAAGGGGCTGCAAATTCAAGAGCTGCACGGGCTGTTCGCACTCAGGCTACACCACTGAAATACAATCGCTTATACGTAATAACTACCATGAGTTAGTACTGGATCTTCGAGCACTTATTTAGTGTTAGCTTGGATTTAATCATTTAAATTTCCCAAACCTTATTATTTATGTTTTTGTGTCTCCCACGCAATTTTTTTTTAACTCGGAAATCTAGTTGTGTTTGGTGACAAACCAGAAACAGGGGTTTTTGTTAATGTAAGAAAAGTGCCTCCACCACCAACAACAACCCCTGCCCAATAAAAAAACCTGCCTTACAATTGTTACTCTTTTACTTGTTTCAGTCATTTGACAGCGGCCATGCTGGAGCACTGCCTTGAGTCGAGCAATTCGACCCCCAGGACTTATTCTTTGGAAGCCTAGTACTTATTCTATCGGTCTCTTTTGCCGAACCGCTAATTTACGGGGACGTAAACACACCAGCATCGGTTGTCAAGCGATGTTGGGGGGACAAATACAGACACACAAACACACACACACACACCACACACACACACACACACACACATATATATATAATATATATATATATATATATATATACATATATACGACGGATTTCTTTCAGTTTCCGTCTACCAAATCCGCTCACAAGGCTTTGGTCGGCCCGAGGCTATAGTAGAATACACTTGCCCAAGGTTCCACACAGTGGGACTGAACCCGGAACCATGTAGTTGGTAAGGAAGGTACTTATCACACAGCCACTCCTGTGCCTAATAATCTATGTTGTAGTCAAACCAGTTGTTACTAATCTATGTCGTTGTCAAACCAGTTGTTACTAATCTATGTTGTAGTCAAAGAAAGCAGAAGCATTTGAGCGTAAAAATAAAAGCACTGCTCTTTCAGCTTAAAAAGTATTTAATCAACTGCGGAGCGACATACTTAATGCGGTGAATGAGTGAATAAGGATATTATTCTTAAATTATGAACTTACACTTGTAACCAAAAGAAAAGTCATTGGCGTTAGTGACGTTGTTGTCAAGAACAGCATAGGAGAGAACTCTGAACTTCACATTGATTAAACTTGAAGGCATCCTGCTGTGAGCGGTATGAGTAGAGGGTCTCTAATCATCCCAGTGTTCGTTTTTCTTCCTTTTATTTCAGTACATTTTCTATCGTTTTCTTT
This sequence comes from Octopus sinensis, assembly GCF_006345805.1. Lineage (NCBI taxonomy): Eukaryota > Metazoa > Mollusca > Cephalopoda > Octopoda > Octopodidae > Octopus > Octopus sinensis. The sequence continues at coordinate 140,330,709 of NC_042997.1, read as the reverse complement.
TCCTGAACCGCTAAGTTACAGACATTAAAAACCCAACATTATAGGCGGCGAGCTGGCAGAAACGTTAGCATGCCGGGCAAAATGCTTAGCGGTATTTCGTCTGCGTTACGTTGTGAGTTCAAATTCCGCCGAGGTCGACTTTGCCTTTCATCCTTTCGGGGTCGATAAATTAAGTACCAGTTACGCACTGGGGTCGATGTAATCGACTTAATACCTATGTCTGTCCTTGTTTGTCCCCTCTGTGTTTAGCCCCTTGTGGGTAATAAAGAAATAGGTCTCTAATCATACCGAAACATGCCACCACAGGAATTAGCACTCAGACTCGCCCACAGCAGGATGCCTTCTTTAAGTTTAATAAATGTGAATTTAAGAGTTCTCTCTGGTCTCACACGTGGGTCAATGCTTCTGACCCAAAGATGGACATCATAGACCACCCCCAAAAGACCACCTGGTTGATTACCATGATGTTACTTACCAATACATTCAAACCTCGTCCTCACAGATGTTCATTCTCTTTGTTCTTCTTTTCTATCACTTCTTCAATGGCCTCAGAACTGACTGATTTCTTGAAACATCTACTCATGCCTCCCCAGTGGTCGTCACTCATATTGGTTTACCCACAACCAGAACCTGCGATACCCACTGTGCACAACCCACCTTCTCTAAAACAAAAATATAAATAAATGAAAAAAGAAAAGGCATTAGAGAGGCGATGCATACCCAGCGCGCAGATAAAATTTTTCGCAAATTACACTGTAGCTTACAATGCGTGGCTTACACATGCTTTTTAATTAAACTGAATTAATTTGTTTTTAAGTATCACCATTATAGGTATTTATACTCTGGTGAAATTAAGACATCAACTTGTAAATAAACGAAACCCTCGTATCCATCAGTGTGCACACACACACACACAGTCGCATATCTATGAATGTATGTATGTATGTATGTATGTATGTATGTATGTATGTATGTATGTATGCATGCATGTATGTATGTATGTATGTATGTATGTATGTATGTATGTATGTACGCATACGTGTCTACGCGCATAGGTACACCATAATCTATGCAGACAAGGGGCGGTTTATATGAAAAGGAGAGTGAACAAAATGATATGACCACTTATCGGAAAATTTCTAAGTTCAATTATTATTATTTTTTTAAGATAATCAAACCAAATGTTTATCATTTTGAGTCACTCCCCCAATGAGTATTTCAGCCAAATGTGGTGAACATCCGTTCCGCAGTTTTTCCAGTAATTTTGTAAACACACAGACAAACAGAGAAAGATGAGTGATTACAATACCCTGCTTTCACTTACGCGTGCAGGGTAACAAATAAAACAAAATTCATTATCAGCGTCGAAAGCAGTATTAGTTCAAATTAGTGACCTGTATATATATATAATGTGTATACATACTGCTGAAAGTCTGTAAACGAAGGTATTCGACTTCAGAAAGCACCTCTTTTAGATGCTAGTATTAATATATATGAAGTGAATCTTGCAAGCATGAAGTGGATTCGATCACTGCATCGTTACATATATATATATATATATATACTAGCAGTATCGTCCGGCGTTGCTCGGGTTTGTAAGGGAAATAACTATAAAGCATTTTTAGAGAGTTATAGCCAAAACAATGGAAAAGAAATTATGGTAATTTTTTTTTTGAGAGTTAAAACGGTCGAGTTGCGTCCCCTAGACAGTCTGTGGTTTGTGTCTCTGATTCTCGACCCCATGTCGAATTTATCGATTTTTTTCAGAACTGGGGGAACTTTTCAAAATTTTCTCTGCGTTAGTTTTGAATTATGACATTGGGCTATGTGTGTGATAAGTTTCATCAGAATCGGTTGAAAGCCGTGGTCAGGGTGAGGGTACAAGCTAACAGACACACAGAAACACACACAGACAAACTGCCGTTTATATAGAGAGATATATATATGTATATATATGTATATGTATATATATGTATATGTATATATGTATATATATATATATATACATATATATATATATATATATATATATATATATATATATATAATATATATATATATATATATATATATTATATATATATATATATATATATATATATATATATGGGAAACTACCACCTGTGTCATCTCTTGTGAAAGGTAGGGGAGTCCAGTTTGCAGGACATTGTTGTAGAGCTGAAAAAGAGGTCATTTCTACTCTCCTCCTCTGGAAGCCATCTACTCGCAATGCCAGAGGGCGCACACTCTCCTACCCTGATGTAATCTCCAGGGATACAGGCATCCAGCAACAGGACCTTCGTATTGCCATGATGGACCGTGAAGTCTGGCGTAGCATGGTAAATTCCATTGTCTCGATCACGGTCGAACAATGATGATGATGATGTATGTATGTATATATATATATATATATATATATATATATATATATATATATATATATATATATATATCGGCAGCATGCAAAGATCCCAGCAGCGGCGGTGGCATAGCTAGATCTGAATTTCTGCTTTTTTCTTCTTCATCAGTAGCAACTGTCCACTGGCACCATATTCCAACTGAGCATCGGATGGTAGGTGATATAGTTAAACCGTGACTGAAAGGTCAGTGTTATCGCATTTAGCCGGCAAGCCAAGCAAGAATTCATTATTAGCGACGAAAAGGAATTTCCCTGGAGTTCCCTTTCGATCCATTTTTTGAAGAATAACACCAACCACACCGACATTGCTGATTCCAGAGAGCTTTCTCCTCATAACCTCTTCCTAGAGAATATTTAATAGCTTTATGTTTCCCTCTTTTCTTTATCTTTACCCCCCTCTCTCTCTCTCCCTCTCCCCCCCCCCTCTCTCTCTCTCTCCATTAGTTCCAATTTTTTAAAATTTTGTTTCACTTCAACTCTTCCCACACGCACGCACACACTGTCTCTCTCTCTCTCTCTCTCTCTCTCTCACACACACACACACACACACACACACATACACACCACCACCACCACCACCACCACACTCGCTAATACATTCGCACTCACAGACATAAATACCTAAATTTAAAAAATAGACGTATTTTCCTCTCCCCTACATTTTACTGACGCCACACATTTCTTTCTCAATGACGAAATACGTCCGATTCAGTGGCTGGAGGGGAGGAAGTCTTGTACAATCAGTTGTCTAAAATCCCCTGATAATCCGGATAATCTCCCACTTCATAAGCTCTTAGACTCAAAGCAACAATATTATAGGCAGATGCATTTTTTTATTGATATTTCTTTGTATTCAACTTCCATTACATCACTTCTTTCTGGCAATCATTTAATGTTAAAACAATTTGAATTTCGGAGTTCTGTACCCTGACAAGATCTATCAACAACGCTTAATAACTTTTCGTGGCAAGTCTAATTTCTATTGATTAAATATTCTTGGACACTGAACACCACATTAAGTGTACTACTCTGCATTATTTAAATACTCTTCAAGTGCAAAGAATCTCTTTGATGTATTTTATGAATGGCTTAATTATGTTTTCTCCGCTGTAATTTTAGTTCTAACTTGCGGTCTCAGATTAAATCATTTGCTTGGCAGGCAACGCTGGATTAACCATTAAGCAAAATATGCACGTGCTGAGGGCATCAAGGGAAGAGAGTAGGCACCACAGAAATGGCAAATAGTTTACGGCCCAACAGAAGTCACTTTAAACTTACCAAAATAATATTTAGGATGTCTCATCGCTACTATGTATAGAATTAGACGTGTTACGTAAGATTAATTTTTAAGATCTGGTCCAAGAATTTACAATTAAAAAAAGAAGAAAAAATTTTTCAAAGTGCAAGTATACAAAAATAAACACCGTTAGTTTTGCTTCATTTTCAAAAGTAGAAATTTATTTTATGGTTTATTAGTGTTTATATTTTGAATTGCATATATGTGGCGACACAAAAATCTTCTAAGCGCTTAAAGGCCTCTGAGGATCTTAATCCTGACCTGCTGGCAAATGTATCGAAATAAAGATATGTTGTAAGTAAACAAATTAGAAGTAAGTAAAGCGTAGAACTTGGGTGCTGCTTCGGTTTGTGACCTATATGGGAGATAACTCTGCTGCCCTTTATGTTAACCAGTTCTGTTTTGTACTGTCCGGTTACTGGTTACTTCGATTTCGTCACCTAAAATAATTTTTCTTTAAATTGTAGATCGCATGCCAAAGTAGAACCTTTCATTTTCTTAAGAAATGATGAGAATTTAGTGCTTGTTTCTTTTAAAAATGGAACTGCCTTCGTCTCGTCGCTGATCACATTGTAAAAATCTTTAGCCAACGTCTTACGGGTTTTTAGGAATTGGAAAGTAAACTAAAAAGTAACCGAAAGTAATCTCCCTTGTAGATCGCATGCCAATGCAGCACCAGAAGTTGTTTGCTTACATGTCGTTATTCTTTAGAACCGGATTAACATTCACAGAGGCCCTAAGCACTTAAAAGATTTTTGTCTCCCTATACATGCGTGGTCTGATCAATAAATATCCGGACTGTTGCCATAGTAACGAAGCTAAAGCACACAGAGTGAAGCCGCTTGGTACATATTCACCTTGAACTCTGCTGTGCATGCACACTAAGTTTTAACGTTATAGCTCACTTTCCCTGTTTACAGCAGTGCTTGGAAGGAACGTGTGTAGCGTGTGATCGTCGCATTGACCATGACAAAGAAAACTGAGCAGAGAATCTGCATCAAATTCTGCCAAAAGCCTGACGATACATACTCAGAGGCCTACGCAAAGTTTTCAAAAAGTTTTCATCGTTCTCGACACTATCAAGGAGATCTTGTGCAATTGAAACCCAAGTGTCCCTTTGGTCAGCTGAAAGCAATTTTGGCACAAATTGACGGACACGTGTCTCATACACAAATCTTCAGTGATAATGGACTGAACTGAACCTTCATCATCATCATTGTTCGACCGTGGTCGAGACAATGGAATTTACCATGCTACGTCAGACTTCACGGTCCATCATGGCATTACGGAGGTCCTGTTGCTGGATGCCTGTATCCCTGGAGATTACATCAGGGTAGGAGAGTGTGCGCCCTCTGGTATTGCGAGTAGATGGCTTCCAGAGGAGAAGAGTAGAAATTACCTTTTTCAGCTCTACAACAATGTCCAGCAAACTGGACTCTCTTACCTTTCACAAGAGATGACAGAGGTGGTAGTTTCCCATATATTTGCATTTTCGTAGGATGGCGCTTCCCCGAGAGATTTTGAGCTCTCATAAGGAGGCGAGTGTAGGTTCCATCCAACCACCTCTCAAGCTTCTTTGATAACGTCCAGGTTTCTGAGCCATATAGTAGAATTGGTTCGACTGTGGCTTTGAAGATTTCAAGTTTGAAGTCTTAGATGAGGTAGTCAATTTGTGCCCTATCACCAAGTGGGGACTCAAATGTCCAAAGTTGACCTTTTGGTTTCATAAAAGAATTGTTGGAGGTGTAGAGATTAAATTCCTCCAAGAAGTCTTTGAGCATTTCTCCGTTCCGATTAGTTTTAGAGTTGAAAGTAAACTTGGTCTCATCGGGTACTAGTCTAGCATTCAGATCACCAGCTATAACTAGAAAATTATGGAGAGGTACTTGCTCAATGGTTGAATGAAGGGTAGTATAAAAATTCTCAATCTCGTCTGTCACAGACGAATTATGTGGGCTATACACACATACCAATGTTGTTTTCGGGTTTCCATCTATCTCAAGCACCATAATTCTAGGTGAGATTGACTCTATACTCAAGAGAGTATCACTGGCTTTTGATGAAAGTAGAAATCCGATACCTCCAACTGTTGAATTAACAGTATTCTTTGATGCTGAGGAGGTTACAAGTTGATAAGAATCGACTTGATGGTATTTGAGGATGTTGTCAGGGTGGTAAAATCGGTGTTCTTGGACAGCTATTATATCAATGCCATGTGATTCTGCATTTGCACCAAGTTCTTCTAGACGTCCAAGAGAGCCGAGGGTGCGGGCATTGAAGGTGCTGAGTATCGCATGATTTTTACAGCTGATGAGGTGTTTGTTTGGTGTTGTTTGGTTGGGAGCTGACTCTTCTCCATCAGGTGATACCCGTCTGTTAAGATTGAGGGCATCACCGTCAATGGATGCCCTTGGAGGTGCAACGTGATCAGAGACAGGACCCGGCAAAGCAGGGGCTGGACTTACATCCGTAGGTATACCATTAGGTCTGGTTCCCTGGGGAAGAGGAACCCTAGTGCAGTTAATTGTAAATTCCATAGTCTTTTCAAATGGCTAATAATGTTTGCGCGCGCCACTACTACACACATTGGAAAGCATTGTACAACCAAGTACTAAAGAAGAACTTTCCTCCTCCATGAAACAAAGCTGTTCCCGCTGGACGTCAACCCAGTATTTCTAAGCTACGGACCGAGTGATTTATTGTAAGGTTATCTCCCTAGATAGATTGCCTTCACTACGGCTAAGGAGCCCTTTCTACCCCACTGACACAGGTTGTACTGGTTTATTGAACCTTAAGAAATCTGCACATCCTCTGATAACTCACGGATGGTTATTCGACGATTTCCCCTCACAGCTGCACTCACATCTGCGATGTTTTTCTCAGTTCTGCTTGTTGCTGGTCTCCCAGAACGTTCGTCAATATCGACATTTTTTCGGCCATCTTAGAAACGTCTGAATCACTCGTACACTTGTGTGCGGCTCATACACTCCTCTCTATACACTTTCTGAAACTTTGGTATCTGAGCAGGTATCGCCATGACAAATTTTTCTGTCATGGTCACACGCTACACACCTTCCTTCCAAGTACTGTTGTAACCATCGGAAGCAAGCTAGAACGTTAAAACTTAGTGTGCATGTACAGCAGCGTTCAAGGTCAATCCGTGCCAAGCAGCGTCACTCTGAGAACTTTAGCTTCGTTACTATAATAACAGTCCGGATACTTATTGACCAGACCTCGTATGTACTTCAAAATATAAGGAATAATAAGCCATAATATAAATTTATATCGTTTATTTATATTATTTATATTTATTTTTGTATACTTCCACTTTACTCATATTTGACATTACCCCAAGGCCTGACTTTTCGGTGTGGCGGTTAATCGCTGACTTACATTTATTTTCTTGACTGCGATAGGATGAAAAGTGCTGAGTTGTCAAACATTTAAACCAAATTTTCTCAAAACAACTTGTCCGACCGCCCAAATGTAACTGCTGTCACTCACAGAAAAACTTGTTTTACTGTGAGAAAAGTTCTGTTGAGCTGTTAAGTGAAATTTTGCTATCGAGGATCGAATCCACGCTATGCCTGCATGAAACCACTACACACACACACACACACACACACACACACACACACACTCACACACACTTGTATGTATGTATGTATGTATACTAGCGTTAACTTACGGGGACATAAACTCCAGCAGTGGTTGTCAAACGATGGTGAAGGGACAAACACAGACACGCATAAACACGTTCATACATATATACATACATGTAATATAAATGAGTGACAAAGATGTGTAAGTTTCAATTCATTACGGCCGTTTCGAGCGACTCCGTTAATAAACCAAAGAAAGCATTCAATTAAAGGAGTCGCTTGACGGATAGGTACATAGGTTATATGAACAGACAAGCATACATACACATACACAAATTAAGTCTGAAACACCTGACCATATACACATACACTTCACTTCACACCAGGACATGGAGAGACGTGTCCACATATATGGAGATACAGACACAGTCACGAAAAACTTATACACACACACACACACACACACACACACACACACACACACACACTAAGAAACGCACACAAAGGGAGACAGACGTATACAAACACACACACATGCAAATACACACGAACTCACATAAAGAATCTTGCAAACGAAATATATATACACACACACGTAGTGATATCAAAAAGGTCCCGGACTAGTTCTGTAACGTGCCAGCAGATGGTGTTGTTGTTATATATATATAATGTATTGAGTATTAAAGGAAGTAGTGAGTACTTAGTATGAAAGGTTAAGAAAATGAGAGAGACTGAAAAAACATGTTAACGATACGAGATACTTTATTAGACTGCCGTTGTTGTACAAGGTATTTGTTGTGGCGGGAAACTTACTGAATGTCCTTGTATCAAGGGAGACAATGGGCAACGTTGATTGTTCATGTTTGTTATGATGATTACATAACATCTTCCTTTTTTTATTTAATTTTTTTTTATTATCATCATCTGTATCTACAGGGAATAATTATTCGTCGTCCACTTTTTGTGGTTTTATTATTTTGTAGTGTTGAATTCTGTAGTTGTGCTGTTTTTGTTTTTTCATGCGTGTTTGTTGACTTTGGAAATATATTTTCATAATCTAATTCTTCTGTTATGCGAACGTGTTCGTTTGTTTTAAGAATATGTTGTCTATTTCGTTTGATACTTTATTAGACTGCCGTTGTTGTACAAGGTATTTGTTGTGGCGGGAAACTTACTGAATGTCCTTGTATCAAGGGAGACAATGGGCAACGTTGATTGTTCATGTTTGTTATGATGATTACATAAGAGATGGCAGCACAAGGTGGCATGTGCAGTGAGAGCTAGAAGTCTCCTTCATGAGGCAGTGATCCGAGTGAGTCGCTGTGCTTACTTCGTAATTTGTGTTTTTGTGATCACGTGTATGCCGTAGTTTCCGATTTTGTCATACACAGGAAGTTGGAACAAAGAGCCAACGTGAAATTTTGCGTTAAACTTGGGAAGTCTGCTACAGAGACATTGAGCCTGTTTCGACAAGCTTACGGCAACGATACAATGGGTCGTACGCTATGTTTCGAGTGGTACAGACGCTTCGAAAACAGAACATACTTGAAAGACGATGAGCCATCTGGAAGACCTGTCACGAGCATCACCCTTAAAAATGTGGAGAAAATTCATTAACTTGTGCATGAGGATCGTCGTGGGGTAATCAGCAATACTGCTGATGTTGTTGGTCTGTCGCATGGGTCTGTGCAGGTAATCCTAACATCTGAATTGAACATGCGGCGTGTCACTGCCAGGTTTGTCGCCCCACCTGCCAGTTTCCCTACCATCACCACAACGCAAAGAGTCGATACAAAAATAGTTCTCTTTCCAACTTAGAAATCAACATGGAACACACTGTAAGGCGTCAGTTTCTCTGAATGTCATTAAACTGATGGGGAACAAACCTATCCATCATTTTTGAGTCTGCTGTCTGTGGATGGAGGTGGTGAGAGTGGAGTGATGAATGCTGACCGAAATGTCGGGAAAGGTAAAAGAAGTGTTGGAAATAGTGCAGGAGAATTCGAGGGCAGGATGGAAAGATTTGACAAAGGAAGGGAAGGAGTCGAGTTGTTTGCGGGAGAACGAGGTCGCACCGATACATTCGTCAATATAATGACTGTAAAGTTCGGGAGAAGGACCAGTAAATCTTGATGATATTTGGGCCTCAACGTAGCCAACGAACAGGTTCGCATAGTTGGGGCCTATCCTCGTTCCCATGGCCACCCCCGAGACTTGTTGGTAAAAGTCATCCTCGAACGAGAAGCAGTTAGTGGAGAGAACAAGTGAGGAAGTGTCAGGTTGGGAGTTAGGTCGAAGGTCAAGGTAGTGTTTGAAGCCAAGAAGCTCCTCGTGATGTGGAATCACCCTGTATAGGCTCTTGATGTCAAGAGTGAAGAGAAGTTCCCAGGAGGGAAGGACAAAGAGTTGAACAGACGATGAGCATGGTTAGTGTCATGGATGTGAGAGAGGAGGGAAGATACTAGGGGGCAAGGATACGGTCAAGATATTTGAAGATGAGTTCCGTGGGGCAGTTTCAGACGGATACGATGGGGCGGCCAGGGTTGTTACACAAACCTAACAACCCTGGCCGCCCTATCTCCAAATATCTTGACCGTATCCTTGCCCCCTAGTATCTTCCCTCCTCTCTCACATCCATGACACTAACCATGCTCTTCGTCTGTTCAACTCTTTCTCCTTCCCTCCTAGGAACTTCTCTTCACTCTTGACATCAAGAGCCTATACAGGGTGATCCCACACCACGAGGGGCTTCTTGCCCTCAAACACTATACACACACACACACACACACACACACACACACACACACACACACACACATATACTCTTTTACTCTTTTACTTGTTTCAGTCATTTGACTGCGGCCATGCTGGAGCACCGCCTTTAGTCGAGCAAATCGACCCCGGGACTTATTCTTTGTAAGCCCAGTACTTATTCTATCGATCTCTTTTGCCGAACCGCTGAGTTACGGGGACGTAAACACACCAGCATCGGTTGTCAAGCGATGTTGGGGGGACAAACACAGACACACAAACACACACATATATATATATATACATATATACGACAGGCTTCTTTCAGTTTCCGTCTACCAAATCCACTCACAAGGCATTGGTCGGCCCGGGGCTATAGCAGAAGACACTTGCCCAAGATGCCACGCAAGGGGACTGAACCGGAACCATGTGGTTGGTTAGCAAGCTACTTACCACACAGCCACTCCTGCGCCTGTATATGTATATGTATATATACATATATTCATATATATGTATATGTATATATATATATATTCATATATGTATGTATGTATGTATGTATAATCTTCCAATACTAGACACCAATAACTAAGCGTTATCTAACTCTAATTAGTTTACCTATGAAGATAAACCAACCAACACCAAAGCGTTGGTGTGTTTACGTACCCGTGACAAAGCGGTACGACAAAAGTGACCGATATAATAAGTCCTAAGCTTAAAAAAGTACTGGGGTTGATTCATTCGACTTGAAACTTCAAGGGGGTATCCCAGAATGGCCGCAGTCTAATGGCCGCAGACTGAAACAAATAAAAGACATTCTTATTGAGCTGGCAGAATCTAGCGCGCCAGATAAAATGCTTAGCAGCAATGTGTCTTTACGTTCTGAGTTCAAATTCCTCCGAGGCCCATTTTTCCCTTCATCCTTTGGTGGTCGATAAAATAAGTACCAGCGGAGCACTGGGTCGATGTGATTGACTTATCCCAACCTTCGAAATTGCTGGCTTTGTGCCAAAATTTGAAACCATTATTATCCATATTACAAAGCCCATATCTTGTTGAGGTTAACTTTGCTTTTCATCTCGGAGTTGGTATTATGAAGTACTGTCGACTAAACCTATTCTCAAATATTGTTGGCCTTGTGTCTACAACACATGTTTCTTATTTCTATCTTTTTATTAAACTTTTGACTGACAATTCAGCTGCTGAATTTGTGTTGAATATTGTGGTTTTCACCACTTGGCAATTTTTTACCAATTGTTTTCAAAATTGGTATATGGATTAAATTTTGTATACTAATTATGAAAATGAAATTCATTTTTCCTATAAATCCATAATTAAAAAAATTTTTAGCCTTTGAAATTTGCGAAATTTGGGTATTTTAGCCAATCAGAAGCGAGTATTTTACACATCACCGTGGCGAAAAGCTGTTTCCATAGTAATCAAAGATGCTGCGCATGCGCACAAGGAGTAGAAGGAGATACGAGAAAGATAATCTCACTATAATAATACTCTTGTGTTTTTCTCCGTTACAACATATGGATAAGAAAGGAAGGGGTGATAGATGGATGAGAAAGGAAAGTGTGGTAGATGAATCAAGAAAGGAGGGGGTGATGGCAAACTGATGGTGGGAGTGTTTCAACTCTGTGTGAGTATATGTGAGTGTTTGTTTGTGTGTGTGTGTGTGTGTGTGTATGTGTGTGTATGTGTGTATTTGTGTGTGTGTGTGTGCTTGTGTGTGTGTGTGTGTGTTGTGTGTGTGTGTGTGTGTGTGTGGTGTGTGTGTGTGTGTGTGTGTGTGCAATGGACATGGGATGGTGAACATTCAACGCTGAAAAGAAAAATCAAACAGCGTTTGAAATCCGTGTGAGTACACGTGTGTATGTGAGTGCGTGTACAAGGGAAGTAGCAATGTTTTGACATGCCGATGTCCTCTTCCCCTGATGATGGAAGAGGCAGCGAACGCTGTTTTCTGATTGGCTAAAAATTATAAAACTTGTAACATTTTTTTGGAAATTTTTTCTGAACTAAATGAATAACAAATTCGGATTCAGGGATCTTTTCGGTTTGAGAGGCAGTTTTTAAAAATAATTTCCACATAACTAAAACACTTTTAAACTTCTTATACTGGTAGAATGTGTTTATAAAACATCTTTTTCTCTTGGCTTTATTGGGAAAATTCTATAGTTTGTAAGATATTTGTTTGTTTTTTTTTCTTCAATTTCTGCAATTTCAACCAATCAATGATGTTTATTTAAGGTGAAGACATTCTGTGCCGTATGAATATGTCCCTCGTTTAAGAAACAGATTGGGTTTATTCACATTTCTGAAGAAAAAAGATACCCTTCCCCCCCACCCCTAACCCTAACCCTAAAACAGATTGAAATGCAATAGATCGATACTAGGGTCATAATTATGGGTGACAATTTTATATGACACCGCTAGAAAAAAACTGCCGTTCAAACCGAAAAGATCCGGATTCAGTGTCAAAAATTACATCTATATGATACATTACGAACATTTTTTTTAAGGGTTGTCATAAATAGTGACAGAATCTTTCAAATGTAATCCTTTTGTTAATTTTTATACCAGAAGCAAATCAAGAGCGCAGTTTCGTCATAATCGCGAACGATTTTTAGGCCGAGATGCTGCATCCACCATATGTTCGTACATCTGTCAGCCGAAGCAACGAAGATGTCAAGAACTTCTTGGTTAGTCACCCGACTCCCTCAAACTTCTCAAATGTCACTGTCTGAACAATATAATTAGTCTGCAATTGCTGAGATTTCTACACATTACTCTGTTAAGTCACGAACGTGGTAGCTTCCACCTCCGCTGCAACACTTTAGAATATGTGAGGAATCGTAGAAAAAACCCCTCTGTATGAAGTTGGTGCCCTATAGGCAAGCAGAGAAATATAATGAAAACAGCGGACCTATTCGTATAATCTCTGGATAATTTCATGAGATCCCAGAACCGAGAGGATTTTTTTCTTCATTTTTTTTTTTACAGGGTGTTGCTTTCAAATTAAATTCTATTTAGATATTATTTTTATTATTTTAAATCAGCAGAAGTTACAAAGTGACTCAAGGGCCGATATTTTTTTACAATGCACGGGACTCTTAGCCTTTTAGTCACTTAGTAACTATTGCCAGTTAAAAATTATTAACACACACTTGTGCTTGCACTTGTATCCTGCTTGTACTTCCAAACCTAATTATTTAGATGTCAATACGCTAAAATTTTCCATTTATTAAAAAAAAAAAATCTACCGCTCGAAGTTGCTCTTTGATTGATTAATTCCAGATTAACTCAAAGGCGTTCTAGCTTCATCCTGTTTTTTTTTATCCAATACATCTTTTCTTTAAGACGGATGTGATTTAAGGGAAATATAGTTGATCGAACGACTATGAAGAGTTTCTCACATTAGCTCTTTTTTTTTATTATTTATATTCATTATTTAGCCGTAATAAGGCGGCGAACTAGCAAAATCGTTAGTACGCTCGGCAAAATGCTTAGCGGCATTCGTCCTTCTATCTTTCGGGGTCGATAAATTAAGTACCAGTGAAACGCTGGGGATCGATGTAATCGACTAGTTCCCTCTCATCCAAAATTTCAGGCCTTGTAAAGGATTATTTAACTGTAATGAGTATCAGCTGGGTGCTGGTGCCACGATCTCTTCTTTCAGCTGTTATATCTTTGATTGTTCCACAGTATTAGTGTTGAGGATTTGATGTTCCCAAGTACAAAGGCACTTAAAACAACGAAAATATGATACATGTTATTTAGCCATACTCGCTCGCATGTCAATTTAAAAGGAAAGTGGGACACAATAAATAATATTCACAATATTTTTGACTTTGAGAAAAAAATCTTTTTTTACAAATATATCAGCTTACAAAAACTATAACAGCTTAGCAAATTAAATAAAAATAAAATAAATGCGCTCTTTTAAAGCCTAGCCAGGCTCATGGGCTCAGTTTCCCGGTTTCAATAGCGTATGTAGACGGGACACCAGTCCATCGCAGAGTTATTCATTTTTGCCAGCTAAGTGGACTGGAGCAACGTGAAATGAAGTGTTTTGCTCAAGAACACAACGCGTCGCCCGGTCCAGGAATCGAAACCACAATTTTACGATCATGATGCTGACACCCTAACCACTAATCCACGCGCTTCCACAGCTTAGCAAATTACCTTCAGTAAATGCATTAAAACACTATAACATTCAAAACACGGATCTTTTCCTTTTGAAGGCAGTTTTCAACACAATTTCTAGTTAACTAAACACTTTTAAACTTCGTATACTGGTAGAATGTGTCAAAATAAAACATTTTTTCTCTTGGCTTTCTTGAGAAAATTGTAATTTGTAAGTTTAACGTAGTTTAATTTTTCGAATTTTAACCAATCCTTTGGCCTCTATTGAGCTAAAATCATTTGCTGCGTCTAAAACAGACAACACTGTTTCAAAAAATTATCTCCGTTCTTTCTTGTGGTGTTATGAGCCAGGTTGTATTGCAGGGAAGGGAGGAAGTAGGCATGTCTTGTCGGAAGTGGGGCCTGTGGATCCCACCGGAAGTGCCGCGGTGGACATGCGGCATTCAGAGAAGCTAGAGGGTCAGTCGGCGGCGAACAGCACATCAGAGCGGACGTGTGAGAAGGTAGAGCATCGGATAGCGCACGTGGACGTGGAGTGAACCTTGGAGATCATGACAGCACGTGAATGTTGAAAGTGACCCTTTTTCCGGACCGACAGGTAAGGCTGCCAAAATTCTCTCTTCGCTTCTGTTTTTTTCTTCCTTTACATCACATATCTTATATCCATTGTCTGGAAATCTTTCGCTACACATTTGTGACCTCTTCAACAACTCTTCCATCCCACGTCTCTTTCCCACCCATCGTACACACATGTGGGATGGAAGAGTCATTGAGGATGTCACTGATATATACCTCCATTCTCTTTGAGCATATAAAATACAAATTTAGGTGGGGCAAAATGAGTAAGATACAATAAAGTAAATTTGCTTCTATAGGTACCTAGCCAAAATGATGGGGGATCGAAGAAAAGTGGCACATGATATGAAATTAACGAAACCCAACTAAGTCTAAAAGCTCAACATAAAATATTCTCTATAGCTTGTTCACGATCTGCTGGAGTGGCTCCCTTCATGATATATAATATTTATACATCAGGTGGTGAAAGAGAATAAAATTGAAATTAGTCATTATTTATTTTGCTCAGGTTTAGACATAATTCTTTGAAAACTGCAAATTATCAAATTAGACATTAATGTGGGATAAAAAAAAGTTGACTTGGAATTCAACAGAAAAAAGAACATTGATTGTTAAACACCAAAAACTATTAAGATATTTTATTTTCAACCTCAATTACAATCGGGTCAAGGTTGAAAAATTTGTCGAAAAAACGTACTAGCAGGAGTGGCTGTATTGTAAGTAGCTTGCTTACCAGCCACATGGTTCCGGGTTCAGTCATACTGTATGGTACCTTGGGCAAGTGTCTTTTACCATAGCCCCGGGTTGACCAAATCCTTGTGAGTGGATTTGGTAGAAGAAAACTGAAAGAAACCCGTCGTATATATACAGGGGTGGGAAAAAATAATGGAAACACTTTAAAATTTCAAACAAAATTTATTTTAATATGGGGGTAGGACCGCCTTTGGCAGTAATTACAGCTTGAATTCTATGAGGTATGGACTCGTACAAAGTTTGATTTGTTTCCAAAGGAATTTTTTCCATTCTTCAGCTTAAACAGTCTCCAGTTCTTGCAGTAATGGTGGTGGAGGTTATGGACTCCTTACTTGTTTTTCTAAAATGCACCATAAATGTTCGATAATATTGAGATTTAGGGACTGTGGTGGCCAGATAAGATGTTCAACTTCACTAGAATGTTCCTCGTGCCATTCAGTAACAATTTTAGCTGTGTGAATTGGTGCATTATCATCCTGAAAGATTACGTTTCCCTCCGGAAACAGTTCTGCAACCATAGGATGAATTTGATCAGATAAAATGCTTAAACAGTTTCGACTATTAATTCTGCCATGAAGGGAAACCATTGGGCCGGCGGATTTCCAAGATATAGTCCCCACCCCCGATCATCACAGATCCTCCTCCATGTTTAACAGTTGGAAGAAGACAGTCTGGGTTAAATGCTTCTTTTGGCTGTCTCCATACGTATACTCGGCCGGTGGTCGGAAATAAGGTAAAGGATGACTCGTCCGAGGAAATAACATTCTGCTCTACTCCACTCTAAACGCTTTGCAACGTCTGCTTTTGAAAGTAGTGATTTTCTGATTGCAGCCCTCCCGTGAAATCCGGCGAACAGTTTCTGTGGAAACTGGGTTCTCGTGGTGGTCATTAAGCTCTGCAGTAATACTTTTGTGATCCTTTCTAACAATTCACGTAAGAGTCCGACGGTCCTTAGCTGAAAGTTTTGGTTTTCTTCCGGAGTTTTGTTTCGATGAGAAGCTTTTTCCTCTTTCTCAAAGGCTGTCATTACTTTCGAGACAGTACTTCTTGATACACCAAATATTTCGGCTGTTTTCGTTACGCTAGCGCCTGCCATACGAGCACCAACAATTTGACCTCTGTGGAAGTCCGATAGATCTGTCATTTTAATGAATTTTAATTACCATAGCAAAACATATGAAGCAACACTAATAATAAATTAAAGAACATAAAAATAAACAAGCTTTTGACGGTTTTATAGGTATTTCAAAATTATGATGCTATGGTGCTAGGTGTTTCCATTTCTGTATACATACATATATATATATATATATATATATCTTATTTATATTACGTTCTTCCTCCTCGAACCCCGAAGTTCCTAGATGTTCAGTAATTTCTGTTGCAGAAAATTCCCTACGTATTAACTTAAAACCTGTTGTTCCTCCGTCGTTATTCCTTTCCCCAAACCCTAATACCCTAAATCCCTACGAAATATTTTCTCTCTCTCTTATTTATATTACATTCTTCTCGAACCCCGAAGTTTCTAGATGTTCAGTAATTTCTGTCGCAGAATTCCCTACGTATTAACTTAAAACCTGTTGTTCAAAGATACCCTAAATTCCCTACGAAATATTTTCTCTCTCTCTTATTTATATTACATTCTTCTCGAACCCCGAAGTTTCTAGATGTTCAGTAATTTCTGTCGCAGAAAATTCCCTACGTATTAACTTAAAACCTGTTGTTCCTTCGTCGTTATTCCTTTCCCCAAAGATACCCTAAATTCCCTACGAAATATTTTCTCTCTCTCTATTTATATTACATTCTTCTCGAACCCCGAAGTTTCTAGATGTTCAGTAATTTCTGTTGCAGAATTCCTTACGAATTAAACATGTTGTCCCTTAGCTCTCTCTCTCTCTCTTCCTTCTCCCCCCCTCTCTCTTTCTCATGCTTCCACCTGATAATCCCCCCCCCCCAATCCCTAACTCTTTATAAAGCAGTGTTCGATTTATCTCGTCCCTCTTCTCGATTCTACATCTTGCTGACAAAACACTGACTCGAAAAATGACCAGCTAAGCGAATTTAACTTACAACCTGTCATTCATATTCATTTTTTAAGCGTTGATTCGTAACCCTAAATCCCGTTTCTCTATTATTTGTTTCGCCATCTTGTATGCATGGCTTCCTGTCTGTCATGCATTTTAAATTCCTCCTTTAATTTCAGTGTCATCCCGTTGTTATTCCATCCCCAGAATTCACTACAATATTCTCCCTCTCTCCTATTTATATTATGTTTTAATCGAACCCCGAAGTTTCTAGATGTTCAGTAATTTCTGTCGCAGAAAATTCCCTACGTATTAACTTAAAACCTGTTGTTCCTTGGAGGTGACCCCGCCCTCTCACCCCTCTACCAGAACCGGAAGTTTCTGTTTTCTATCTTTCTTGACCCCCCCCCCCGCACCCCTATGTAGGGTTTATTGTGATCATATAGCGCAAAAACTTTGAAATTTATGCAGGTTGTAGTCTAGAGTCTCAGTATGATATCTGGCAAATGCAAGCTTTCTTTTCAGGTACAGAACACTGCGGCCCCTCATCCCAGGGTCTCAGAGGCCCACACCTCCCACACCCTCAGGGTAGGCACCCTCAACGTTGGCACATTGAAAGGTAGGTCTGGCGAGATAGTCGAGATGCTTGAACGGAGACGTGTTGATGTATGTTGTATGCAAGAAATAGGTGGAGAGGAGGATCTGCTAGGGTCCTCACAGGCAAGGGACACAGTACAAGATTTTCTGGGCAGGGAACACTGACGGGGTTGGTGGCATGGGTATAATTATCGCTGAGAAATGGATAGATAGAGTAATTGAGGTAATCAGAGTAAGTGACAGAATACTTAAGATTAGAATAGTGCTTCATAATAGATTAGCAACCATTATATCGGCCTATGCCCCTCAGCCAGGCTACCCGATGGACAGAAAAACAGTTTCTATGACACCCTACTGCAGACCACCTCATCGACGAACGACAGGGACCTTCTCTTTGTGGCTGGTGATTTCAATGGGCATGTTGGACGACATGCTGGGGGCTTCCATGGCGTACATGGAGGCTACGGTTATGTTTCCCGCAACGAGGAGAGAACCAGGCTGCTGGAGTTCTGCGATGCGAATAGTCTTATGGTCTGCAACACTAACTTCAGGAAACCAACAAGCCACCTGGTCACCTACCGATCGGGCCGGCATACTAGCCAAATCGACTACATCCTTGCCAGAAAAAGGGAAAGATGGCTGCTTAAAAATGCCAAACCTTCCCAGGCGAAGAATGCACCCCACAACATAGACTGGTAGTTAGTGACTTTAGGATCAGGACTAAGAGGGCGACTAGAAGACGACCAACATGGAGAAGAAGGGTCTGGAAGCTTAAAGCCCCTGCGAATGGACAGAGATTTAGAGATATGTTACTTGAAGCCTTTGACGAAGTGGAAGGGGGTATAGCTACACATGGGGTAGAAGACAACTGGACGTTTCTGAGGGACAACCTGCTGAAAGCCGCTGACCAGATCTGTGGCTGGTGCAAAGTCCCCTTAAGACCCAAAATAACGTGGTGGTGGAACAATATTGTTGACAGGGCTATTAGACAAAAGAAACAGGCTTGGAAGGCCTGGAAGAACGGTGGTAGCAGGGAAGGTATCAGACTGCCAGAAGGGAAGCTAGGAGACAGGTCTATCTAGCCAGAGGGGAAGCAGATAAGAAAAATTTGCCAATGTCCTGCGCCGTGAGGATGAAAGACTTGAGGTATTTCGTGTTGCAAGACAGTGTGTGAGAGAGAATCGTGATGTGGTAGGAGAGAAATGTGTTCGCATGGAGGATGGTTCACTTGCGCTAAATGAGGATGCAAAGAGAGAAGCTTGGAGACGCCACTATGAAAGGTTACTGAATGAGGAAAATGAATGGGATAAAGAGAGTCTGCCGAATGTTGACCCTACAGAGGGACCAGCTATCCGAGTTGATAGTTCCGTGGTAGCTAAGGCAATTAGAAGCATGAAGACAGGGAAAGCCCCAGGCCCATCAGGAATTACTGCAGAGATGCTCAAAATATCTGGCAGTGTCGGCTATAACCTAGTCACCCGTATAGTCAACCAGGTGATACACGAAGGAGTCATACCCAATGACTGGTGCAGCAGCATACTAGTCAACTGCTACAAAGGTAAAGGTGATGCCCTAGATACAAATAATTACAGAGGTATCAAGCTGTTGGATCAAGTATGAAGGTTACAGAGAGGGTCATAGCCCAACTAATTAGAGAGAGAGTTAGTTTTGATGAGATGCAGTTTGGGTTCGTGCCAGGAAAAAGTACCACTGATGCTATATTCCTGGTAAGGCAGCTGCAGGAAATACCTAGCCAAAGATAAGCCCCTGTACCTGGCTTTCGTTGACATGGAGAAAGCTTTTGATAGGGTCCCCCGATCCCTTATCTGGTGGTCAATGAGGAAACTAGGGATAGATGAATGGCTGGTGAGGACTGTGCAAGCCATGTACAGAGATGCCGTAAGTAAGGTTAGGGTTGGCAACACGTACACAGAAGAATTCAAAGTAGAGGTTGGGGTCCACCAGGGTTCAGTACTCAGCCCCCTCCTATTTATCATAGTACTCCAGGCAATTACGGAGGAATTCAAGACAGGCTGTCCCTGGGAGCTCCTCTACGCTGACGACCTTGCTCTTATTGCTGAGTCACTATCAGAACTGGAGGAGAAGTTCCAGTGTGGAAGGAGGGTTTAGAATCAAGGGGCCTTAGAGTCAACCTAGCTAAAACCAAAGTACTAATAAGTAGAAAGGTAGACAATCCAAAATATCTTCAGGAAGATGGCCCTGCTCGATCTGTAGAAAAGGTGTAGGTAGAAACTCTATAAGATGTACCCAGTGTAAGCTATGGACACATAAGAGGTGCAGCAATGTCAAAGGTAGGCTAACTGGGAAGATAGTTTTTGTATGTGGCAGATGCTCGGGAGCATTAACCTCCGAAAAGCTGCAGAAAACAACTTCCGTCACTTTCCAGGGGAAAAACTAGAAGTAGTTGATAGCTTCCGTTATCTAGGTGACCAAGTCAGTAGTGGGGGTGGGTGCGCTGAAAGTGTAACTGCTAGAATAAGAATAGCCTGGGCAAAGTTTAGGGAGCTCTTACCTCTGCTGGTGACTAAAGGCCTCTCGCTCAGAGTAAAAGGCAGACTGTATGATGCGTGTGTACGAACAGCCATGCTACATGGCAGCGAAACATGGGCTGTGACTGCTGAGGACATGCGTAAGCTCGTGAGGAATGAAGCCAGTATGCTCCGATGGATGTGTAATGTCAGTGTACATACTCGACAGAGCGTTAGCACCTTGAGAGAAATGTTGTACCTAAGAAGCATCAGTTGTGGTGTGCAAGAGAGACGATTGCGCTGGTATGGTCATGTGGCGAGAATGGATGAAGATAGGTGTGTGAGAAAGTGCCAATCCCTAGCAGTTGAGGGAACCCGTGGAAGAGGTAGACCCAGGAAACCTGGGACGAGGTGGTGAAGCACGACCTTCGAACTTTAGGCCTCACTGAGGAAATGACCAGAGACCGAGACCTTTGGAAATATTCTGTACGTGAGAAGACCAGGCAGGACAAGTGAGCCCAGCCCACTTATGAATGCCTTTCCTCCCTTGGACACAAAGACCGGTTGAGGCAAGCGAAGTCGATATAGAACCTCATCCGACGACAGACACCCATCCCAACCCCCCATGCTTGCGAAGACATGTTGGGGCAAGCGAAATCGAAATCGAAATCGAAATCGAAACCGAATTGAACCAGCCAGGATCCCTGGCCTGGTGGTACGTAAAAAGCACTATCCGACTCGTGGCCGTGGCACGTAAAATACTCCAATGCGACCGTACGACAGGCACCCATGCCAACCCCCTTTGCTTGTGAAGACATGTTGGGGCAAGCGAAATCGAAATCGAATTGAACCAGCCAGGATCCCTGGTCTGGTGGTACGTAAAAAGCACTATCCGACTCGTGGCCGTGGCACGTAAAATACTCCAATGCGACCGTACGACAGGCACCCTTGCAACCCCCTTTGCTTGTGAAGACATGTTGGGGCAAGCGAAATCGAAATCGAATTGAACCAGCCAGGATCCCTGGTCTGGTGGTACGTAAAAAGCACTATCCGACTCGTGGCCGATGCCAGCACCGCCTCGACTGGCTTCCGTGCCGGTGGCACATAAAATACACCAATCTGACCGTGGCCGTTGCCAGCCCCGCCTGGCACCTGTGCAGGTGGCACGTAAAAAGCACCCACTACACTCACGGAGTGGTTGGCGTTAGGAAGGGCATCCAGCTGTAGAAACATTGCCAAATTAGACTGGAGCCTGGTGCAGCCTTCTGGCTTCCCAGAACCCCGGTCGAACCGTCCAACCCATGCTAGCATGGAGAACGGACGTTAAACGACGATGATGATGATGATGATGATTATATATATATATATATATATATTCAAAGGTGATTGCGCCTGCCATTCAGCCGTGCTTTGGGCAATTTTGATCAAACCAATTTTGTGAAATAGAATGATTTTTTCTATATATAGTGGGGAAGGTTCGCTTTTCAAAAAGTTCAGTACAAAGGGAAGAAAAAATTAGGATTCAATTTTTTTTTTTTCACTATTTTGCGCAAAGCTAAGCATAAAAGCGGAGGAGGATTTATCGATTCACATGCAGCGAGAAGTTAGCAATGTATGCAAGCTGCTTCATGTCAAAAGGTGTAGAAACTCAGCAGTCACAGCCCATGTTTCACTGCCATGTAGCATGGCTGTTCGTACACATGCGTCATACAGTCTGCCCTTTACTCTGAGCGAGAGGCCCTTTGTCCCCATCAGAGGTAAGAGCTCTCTGAACTTTGCCCAGGCTATTCTTATTCTAGCAGCTACACTTTCAGCGCACCGTCCCCCGCTACTGAGTCGGTCACCTAGGTAACGGAAGCTATTAACTACTTCTAGTTTCCCCCCCAGGAATGTGGCAGAAGTTGTTCTCTGCACATTTTCAGGGTTTATTGCTTCTGAGCATCTGCCACAGACAAAAACTATCTTCCTAGTTAGCCTTCCTTTGATATTGCTGCACCTCTTATGTATCCATAGCTTACACTGGGTACATCTCATAGAATTTTTACCTACGCCTTTTCTACAGATCGAGCAGGGCCACCTACCTGAAGGGGTTTGTGGTTTGTCTTCCTTCCTACTTATTAGGACTTTGGTTTTAGTTAGGTTGACTCTAAGGCCCTTTGATTCTAATCCTTGCTTCCACACCTGAAACTTCTCTTCTAGTTCTGATAGTGACTCAAATTAAAGCAATGTCATCAGCATAGAGGAGCTCCCAGGGGCATCCTGTCTTGAATTCCTCTGTTATTGCCTGGAGGACTATGATAAATAGGAGGGGGCTGAACATGGAATCTTGGTGGGCCCCAACCTCTACCCGGAATTCTTCACTGTACTCGTTGCGTACCCTCACCTTACTGACGGCGTCCCTGTACATGGCTCGCACAGCTCTCACTAACCATTCGTCTATCCCTAGTTTCCTCATTGACCACCAGAGAAGGGATCGGGGGACCCTATCAAAGGTTTTCTCCATGTCAGCGAAAGCCAGGTACAGAGGTTTATCTTTAGCTAGGTATTTCTCCTGCGGCTGTCTTACCAGCATCAGTGGTGTTTTTCCCTGGCACGGAACCAAACTGCATCTCATCTAAACTGACTCTCTCCCTAATTAGTCGGGCTATGACCCTCTCCGTGACCTTCATTACCTGATCCAACAACTTGATACCTCTGTAATTATTTGTATCTAAAGCGTCACCTTTATCTTTGTAGCAGTTGACTATGATGCTGCTACACCAGTCATTGGGTATGACTCCTTCGTGTATCACCTGGTTAACTATACGGGTGACTAGGCTATAGCCGACACTGCCAGATATTTTTAGCATCTCTGCAGTGATTCCTGATGGGCCGGGGGATTTCCCTGTCTTCATACTCTTGATTGCTTTATCTACCAAGGTACTGTCAATTCGGATAGCTGATCCCTCTGTTGGGTCAACATTCGGCAGACTCTCTTTCTCCCATTCATTATCTTTATTGAGCAACCTTTCCAAACCTCTCTCTTTGCAGTCTCGTTTAGTGCAAGTGAACCATCATCCATGCAGACACATTTCTCTCCTACGACATCACGATTCTCTCTCACACACTGTCTTGCAACACGAAATACTTCAAGTCTTTGGTCCTCACGGCGCAGAACATTGGCAATTTTTTTCTTATCTGCTTCCCCTCTGGCTAAATAAACCTGTCTCCTATCTTCCCTTCTGGCAGTCTGATACAATTCCCTGCTACCTCCGTTCTTTCAGTCCTTCCAAGCCTGTTTCTTTTGTCTTATAGTTCTGTCAACCACATTGTTCCACCACCACGTTACCTTAGGTCGAGAGGGGACTTTGCATCATCCACAGATCTGGTCAGTGGCTCTCAGCAGGTTGTCCCATAGAAACCTCCAGTTGTCTTCCACATTATGTGATGCTATATCCCCTTAAATTTCGTCAAAGGCTTCGAGTAATACGTCTCTAAATCTCTATCCATTTGCAGGATCTTTAAGCTTCCAGACCCTTTTCCTCCATGCTGGTCTTCTTCTGGGCATCCATTTAGCCTTGATCCCGAAGTCGCTAACTACTAATCTATGTTGAAGTGTACATTCTTCGCCTGGGAAGGTTTTGGCATTTATAAGCAGCCATCTTTCCCTTTTTCTGGCGAGCATGTAGTCAATTTGGCTAATGTATCTGCCAGAACGGTAGGTGACTAGGTGACTGGTGGGTTTCCTGAAGTTGGTATTGCAAACCATATGATCATTTGCATCGCAGAACTCCAGCAGTCTGGTTCCTTCTTCATTGCGGGAACCAAAACCATAGCCTCCATGTACGCCATGGAAGCCTCTTGCATGTTGTCCAACATGTCCATTGAAATCACCAGCCACAAAGAGAAGGTCCCTGTCATTCGTCAACGAGGTAGTCTGCTATAGGGTGTCATAAAATCGGTCTTTCTGCTCATCCGGTAGCCCTGGTTGAGGGGCATAGGCCGAGATAATGGTAGCTAACCTATGGTGAAACACTAATCTAAAGTACTCTGTCACATACTCTGACTACCTCGATTACCTTATCAACCCATTTCTCCGCAAGAAGTATACCCACGCCCCCGATCCCGTCAGTTCTCCCTGCCTAGAAAATCTTCTACCTGTGTTCTTTGCCTGTGAGGAACCTAGCGGAACCTTCTCTCCACCTTACTTCTTGGATGCAGCACAAATCTACACGTCTCCGTCCAAGCATCTCAACAATCTCACCAGACCTACCTTTCAGTGTGTTGACGTTGAGTGTGCCAACTCTGAGGGTGTGGGAGGTGTGGGTCTGTGAGACCCTGGGATGAGGGACAGCAGTGTCATGTACCCGAAAAGAAAGCTTGCATTTGTCAGAATTCTTAAACAAACAATAGCTTACAACCTGCATACACTACACCAATTTTATGCGCTATATAATCGATAAACCCTGGGTAGGGGTGGAGATGGCGTTAGGCCTTTAGAAGTGTTCGCGGAAGACACCCAAGGATGACAGAGAATAAGAACTTCCGGTAAAAGTGGAGGGGGTAGTAGGGCGGGCGTACCGCGAGCCAGCAAGTTCAGACGAGAGCATCTTCTGCACTTGTATACTATGGTTAGACAAATTTAGAGAGAATGAATTATCGAAATGATGAACTTGAATAAAATAAAATGTGACGATTAACGTATATGCATGACCTTCAGACAAACTAGGAAGACGAAGCTATCGGAACTATGTTTACATGGTAAAGAAATAGATAGATAATAAAGAATGAACGGGTGGGGGTTTATGATCTACGCAGAAACAGGAGTACATGAACGAGGTTGAAAAGACAAAATTTCTTATCTGATAAATATATATATATATATATATATATATATATATATATATATATAAATATATATATATATATATATAATATATATATATAATATATAATATATATATATATATATATATATATATATATATATATATATATATATATATATATATATATAAAAAAATATACACACACACATACACACATATATATATATATATTAGCACTATGACCCGGAAATGCCGGGTCATAGTACTAGTGCATGCATATACAGCTGCGTGCGTGCACACATACACGCGAGTACTGTCCAAATCTCCGATTAATCACATACAGCTAGCTGGCATTCAATTGGCGTATCAAGTTTCGGGCATTTTGATTGGGTTTTGGATAGAAAATTCACAAAAAAGTCACTTCTATTGATTTTTTAATGGCTTTGCGAGGTGACTGGGGAAATGTAAAGATGTGCACGACAACCCTTGGACGGTTTTGAATGACCATAGAAAGTGCAAGCCCTCTAACTGAAAAATTGTGGATTTGTATAAAGGGCACACACACACAGACAGACATTTTGCGTTTATATTGTAGCGTGTAGCCATTTTTAAATGTGGTAGAAGGCAATATGATGTAATGTCGTATTGCCGAAGAAATAGGATTGTCGATTTTCCATTGTTTAAATAACTGCTCATATAGGAATTCTAAGAATTAGTTAAAGAATATTTGTATGTGATTTTGATTCTTTAAAGTCAAGTTGAGCAGTTATAAAAACCCTGGATTTTGGGAAAAAATTCAGTGTTTGTTGGATGTGACTAAACTCCACGACACTCACTTCTTTGAGACATTGGTTATTTTTTTTATGCCATGTCCAAGAAAAATCCAACAAGTCTTGTTTGAATTGTTGAGATTTAATATAGCTAGAATGAGAAATTAGATAGTTAAGATATATAGTCATAATTCTCTACGACAAAATTTACTTTTCTTCAAAATGTATATAATATAAAAATGCTATATGTATATAATAAAAATTAATGTAGAAAATGTTTTCTTTTTCTTCACGTTCTTCAACTATATATATTATGTATTTCTGTAATTATTAAACTGTATTTTTTTATAGCGGTTAAAAGAACACAAAATGATATTCAACATGCATTCACGCTAATGTTCGTTAGCGTTCCAGAAAGTATATTTCTCAATGGCGTTTATATAGCTGTAGTTAGGACTTAAGTATAATGATAACACTTAAGTAAGTTATAAGTGGCGGTTTTATCATTATATATTCCTACTTTAAAAGCTAAATAATTTTATCTATTTCCAAATAGGAAACATAAGTAGCGTTGCATTAACAGTAAACAAACTAAATAGAAAATATTCGCTATAATATATAACATAAGAGAAACCTGGTAGCAAACCGCAACAATATATATACATATATATATATATATATATATATATATATATATATATATTAATAGTGATTATTTTTGTTAAATAATTTGGTAATTAAATATTGGAGTATAACTGAGTTAAAGATATTCGATAGTTTATGTCTTTTTAAGCCAAATTATATCTTCACACATTTTTTTTACCTTAAAAATTAAATATTTAACATAATAAATGTGTTGTAGTGAATAATCCTAATGTTTTAAGTTTCATATTTGATTTAATACTAAATTAAATTTTTCCCTGTAAGTTTGGAGTTATACTTCCTCATATATATATATATATAACATGAAAATAAACAAGCTTTTGGCGGTTTTATAGATATTTCAAAATTATGATGCTATAGGGCTAGGTGTTTAACTCCATTTATTTATTTATATATATTATACAAAATATTTCACGTAAACCCGAAGTTTCTACCTTTAAAAACACGGAGTTGCAACCTTTTTACTTGCGTGATTTTTTGCTAGTCTGGTAACAATTTATATATTTTTTCCGTGGAAAAATACACACATCTATTTATATATAAATATATATATATGAATATATATATATATATATATATATATATATATTATATATATTATATATATTATATATATATATATATATATTTTCATTCATTTCATTTTTTTTTCATCATTTAGCGTCCGCTTTCCATATAATATATATAAATATTCATTTATATAATATATAAATATTTATTGATATAATATATAAATATTTATTGATATAATATATAAATATTTATTTATATAATATATAAATATTTATTTATATAATATATAAATATTTATTTATATAATATATTAATATTTATTTATATAATATATAAATATTTATATATATAATATATTAATATTTATATACATAATATATAAATATTTATATATATATAATATATATATATTATATATATATATATATATATATATATATATACTAGCTTAAAAGCCGCCCCTGTGTGTGTGTGTGTGTGTATATATGTTTGTGTGTCTGTATTTGCCCCCCCCCCCACCGTCGCTTGACAACAGATTCTGGTGTGCTTACGTCCTCGTAACGTAGCGGTTCGGCAAAAGGAACCGATAGAATAAGTGCTAGGCTTACAAAGAATAAGGCCCGAGGTCGATTTGTTCCACTAAATGCGATGCTCAAAGCATGGCCGCAGTCAAATGACTGAAGCAAGTATAAGCGTGAATGAGAGCCACCTATGTTTTCAAACTCTTTCAACTTCAACAACAGCAACTATGCTGGCCAGTTTTTTACTGCTACAGCTGATGCAACAGTATAGAATGCTGATGCAATACTTGCCATGTAATGCTTTCAAACAGCTAGGGAGAAAATAACGAGAAATAAGAAATTGCCTACTCCTACAGATTTTTTCTTTGTTTTTTTATGACATGCTGGCTGTGTCGTTAAGAGGCACGTTTTGCAATCACATGGTCTCGTGTTCAATTCCACTGCGCGACACATTGGGGAAGTATCTTCCACTAAAACCCCACACCGACCAGTGTTCTGAGAATAAATTTGATAAACGGAAACTGTGTGGAAATTCGTTAGGTATATATATATATATATATATATATATATATATATATATTTCGTCAGGTATATATATATATATATAGTATGAGTGTGTGTCACTGCTTGACAATCAGTGTTGATTTGTTTACGCCACTGTAACGTTGCGGTTCGAAAATGTAGTCGATAGAATAAGCACCAGAGTTAAATAACTACCATGATCGATTCCCCAGAGCGGTGCTCCAGTCCTATGACTAAAAAAAAAGTAAAAGATTTATAATTTATATAGGCGTTGGAGTGGCTGTGTGGTAAGTAGCTTGCTTACCAACCACATGGTTCCGAGTTCAGTCCCACTGCGTGGCAACTTGGGCAAGTGTCTTCTACTATAGCCTCGGGCCAACCAAAGCCTTGTGAGTGGATTTGGTAGACGGAAACTGAAAGAATCCCGTCGTATATATGTATATATATATGTGTTTGTGTGTCTGTGTTTGTCCCCCTAACATCGCTTGATAACCGATGCTGGTGTGTTTACGTCCTCGTAACTTAGCGGTTCGGCAAAAGAGACCGATAGAATAAGTACTAGGCTTACAAAGAATGAGTCCTGGTGTCGATTTGCTCGACTAAAGGCGGTGTTCCAGCATGGTCACAATCAAATGACTGAAACAAGTAAAAGAATAATGAAATAGAGATAGGGCAGCACCGAGGTCTTTATTATTCTAACCCAAATTAAATCATCGAACGCAAAAACTATATTACAAAGATTGATCTTAACCAGAGCAATATAATACAAGGATTTTTATACGCAAATACAGGTTAGCAGACAGTTTAAAGGATTGTTAATTCATACGAGATGCTGTCTTTATTAGTTTTAATTAAATCCAATGTTTTGTTTCTGAAATAGTGTAAAGTTACCTCCCTTGATTTATCACGTCATACAACCATGCACTCTAAATTGTGGCATAAAGATCATTGTACTCTTAGGTTATTATCACTTGTAATAGTAAAAGCCGAGTAGCAGCAGCGTGCTCACAGGTAAGCGTGTTTTTATATATAATCATACTTACACAAGTTGCATATATATATATACATGTATACAAGCATATATAGATATACATATTCATACGCATGGTATTATGTAATACACGTGTATGCAGCTTTAAAATATATTGATATATTAAACTCACTGCTGGATTTCTGTGTAAATAATACTCAAGTTTAGTCAGTAATAAACTTAAAATTTTCCTGCTACCGCTTAAAATATGTTAAGTGCTAAATTTTCAATATTTCCGATTAAGCTGTGTTTCAATAATCGGCAAAGCTAGCAGAAACGTTAGCACGCCGGGCGAAATGATAAGCGGTATTTCGTCTGCCGTTATGTTCTGAGTTCAAATTCCACCAAGGTTGGCTTCGCCTTTCATCCTTTCGGGGTCGATAAATTAAGTGCCAGTTATGCACTGGGGTCGATGTAATCGACTTAATCCCTTTGTCTGTCCTTGTTTGTCTCCTCTATGTTTAGCTCCTTGTGTGCAATAACGAAACAAGATAGATAGATGTTTTTATAGTTTTCTGTCATTCAGAGTACATTTTCTCTGATAATATTTAAACTTTCGACCACTGAAGTTTAAATTTAGCTGACAGTTGATTTTGTTATTAAAAGATATATATATATATATATATATATATAGAGAGAGAGAGAGAGAGAGAGAGAGAGAGAGAGAGATGCGTGTATTTTGTGCTTCCATTAAGATGATTTCTCTCCTTGGACAAGCAATTATCCTGAGCAAAATATTGATGTATTAAGCAAGACTGCTGTTATGACATTCAGCGTACTTTGAGCAATTGCCTGACGGTGCCCGTCCTTCTCCTGGTCTGTCCATCGCCGATTTCTTCCAGAAAGCGAAACAAAGACAGAAAAAAAGGTGGTGGGAGGAAGGGTCGGTTCCTCTGCTTGACTGTTTACTTTATTTAGACTCTAAAAGAACATAAGGCAAAGTTAACAGTAGGAATTAAATTCAAAGTGCAGAGAACCGGAATAAATACGGTACTACAAATTTCTGTTCCGACGCTCTGGTAACTTTGCTTCACTTCATAGTTACGAAGGCTTGGCTCAGTTATCGTGAGCACAAAGGAGAGATGTTGAAATGCTATTTATTATAGACTAGTGTCGATGCGAACAGCTGCTTCTCATTTGTGTGTATAATAGTGTATATGTCGCGTGTACTTCAGATTCTATTCACAGACGTGTGTATAGACAGGAACGAGTCAATGAGGAACTTTAAGCGGTTGCGCGATCGGCTAGAAATAGCCGATCCTTAGATCACACTATAGAGAGAACTGATTATATCATGTAGGGCTATAAAAAATTTACGGGTTAGGATGGATGAATGATCCGAAATTTCCGATGTTTAAAACAGAAATTCGAATAAATTTTAGAATTCAAGTTTTCTCATTTAAGCACCACGCCAGCAGTTTTTAGCGGGTATTTGACTGATAATTCATTTCATCAGCCCCGAAGAGATGAAAGGCAAAAATGAGTTCGGCGAAATTTGAATTCAGGATGCTAAGTAAAAATAAAACGGGATGTATGTGTGCGCGCGCATGGTCCGAAAATTCGCTTAATTAATCAGAGCTGACACCAGGCCTATTTCTGTACGCGCACTAGTAGTGACATGTAAATGTACCTAAGAAAAGATAGACTAATTATTATGATCATGCGTATTGTTCTATTGTTGGGAGAATATAGAAATAGAATCAAAATGCAGGAGTGAATGTATATACATTGCAGACAGAAGAGCTGAGTTAACCATTAAATAAAATAAGCTGGTGCTTAAAGGCTTGTTTTTCTTTCTTTTCTTTTTTACCGGTACCTGATTCATCATGATGCAAATGAGAAGCTCAATGAATGTGTGTGTAGTACAAATATCCCTTCGGGGTCGATAAATAAGGTACCAGTTTCGCACTGAGGTCGATGTAATCGACTTAATCCCTTTGTCTGTCCTTGTTTGTCCCCTCTGCGTTTAGCCCCTTGTGGGTAGTAAAGAAATATATTATAAATATTACCATATTCATGAAAACTTTACTATGAAATAATGTAAAGCGATGAAAACTTAGGAATACAACAAAATTGGAATCTGACCACTACCATATGGATCACTCTCGGTGGCTCCTTAGCCAACGGGGAAAGACCACGTGGTCGCTCAGCTTGTTGAAAGTAGCAGCCAAATCTCCTTCAAATTGTTCATGAAAAAAAAAATGACACGTTAGATTATGTGGTTCTGCATTCCCAGTATACGGAGTGGGGGATGAAACGAAGGGCGGTGTGGTCATTGCTGGAATGTCTGTGATCGTAGTTAGATCTCGATCACAGTGACTTTACGAAGCACTTATTCGCCACCAAACTATACATACAATTGCATTACTGCACAAACATTCATTGTTATTATATTTTAATAAAAGAGCAATATATATACATAAGAGGAGTTTATATTCTTAGACACATGAACATTTACGAGCATACTAGCGCGCGCATATTTATAAATTAAGTTTCGAAAAGCTTATGCATACGTAATTTAAATAGACTGACATACCGAAGCACTGCTGCTTCGACAACATATGTAGGTACATATAAGTATTCTAACACACTCGCATGTTTTACTCAAGGTAATACCGCGAGCGTGTTGGCCTACTTCAGTGGGTTTCGTTAAACCTTGTTGTTCGACCAACTGATGCACTTAGTGTATGCTTTCTTCTTTTTCTCTTTCTGTCTGCGCTAATGTTCGGTTTTGATTTGCATTTTAATGTGGTTTTGTATTATATATATATATATAATGAAATTATTGTATACAATACTCAAGTGCATTGAGCAATGCTCAACTTGTCAAAAGTGCGTATAAAGTAATGTACAAATGTCTGGGTAGTGAGCAGTGTATGAGTCAGATACATGCTTGCGTGTGTATGGAGGGGAGAAAATCAGGTGTAGTGTTGGCGAATCTCAGGAAGTATGGAAGTTTTGAAGGATGCAGTGCTCCGACAACTAACAACTGGTGCCAGCAGTTTGTTCCATGCTTCAGCAAATAGCGTAAAAAAATGTCTCCGAATTTCATGGGAGCTGTGCTGTTTTCTGACTTTGTAAATATGTCAACGGGTGTTAGACAGGTGGAGTTTGAAAAGGTGCTAAGAGTTATTGTTAGTAAGATGGTTAATAATTTTATGGGTGTCTACCAAGTCAGCTGCCAGACGTCGGATTTTCAATGTATCCATGCCCAGCGAAGTCAGGCGTTCAGAATATGGCAAATGCCTAATGGAGGGTATTCTCTTGGTTGCACGTCGCTGAACGGTTATATATATATATATATATATATATATATATATATATATTGTTGAAAATATGTGGAAAAAATATTTTTAAAAAAGGTGGGAGGGAGAAATATTTATTTTTTATATTTTTTTCCACTTATTTTCAACTCATAATTTTACCACGTGGTATATACTGAATCTTCAGTATTTTTGCTCCTTGTATATATACAGACTAAACTATAATTATTATTATAAGTGGGTGGGTACTCATAGCGGTACTTGAGAAGATAAAAAAATGACCGGACAAATTGTCACGTTTAATAAGACTAGTCTGACTCCATAATGAAGAAAGAAAAATTAAACTCTATTTTGTTTTCTCATTAATTGAAGAGGAGAGGAGGAAATTTTCACTTGTGTTATTGTTGGGGTGGAGACAAGGAATTTCAGTTTTCTTTTTTTCTTTTTCTATGAGAGAGTTAATATTTGTCTGAGAGTCACTGAACCAAACGACCTATTTAGTACTGAGAGAAATAGTGAAAGTACCATACCAGTTAATCGCTATTGACGCAATGTCAGGAGAACGCATACTCGCAGCTAATTAGTAGATTATTAAAATACATACAAACACTTAAGAACAAGGTACATAACAGTACTCTAAACACGTATACATAAATATACACACAGAGTAAGCAATATTATACATATGAACATGTAGTCAGTTTAGTCTGAAACCATGACAAATTGTAACACCACAGTCTTTTTAAAATGACATAAAATCAAATATATTCCTCACAGCTTGTTAGGTCACGAGCAAATTGAGGCCCGCTGAATTTTCTGAATAGCGCACCAACAAAAATAAATTAGCTTAGCTTGATTTTTTTTTTTTTTATATTTTCTTAGTTGTGCAGCTCGCCTTATGATGAGCCATGTCTCATGAGAACCGCTTCTTGAAAAAAGCTGCTCTTGTTTCACTTAAAAAACTACAGGACTAATGGCTAATATTTTCCAGTTGCATCAAATGGTTGACGTTGGAGCTTATTAATAGTCGTAGCCAGTAAGGAATTAATGGGGAATTATCTCGTTTTCATACGAAAGACTAGTATTGAATTACTTGGGTATAGATTTATTCCCAATTTTGATTTCAGTTTTCGGTACAAGGCCAGCAAGTTCATGGGTGGGAGTTTCGATTACATCAACCCCAGTGCTTAACTGGTACTTATTTTATCGACTCCAGAAGGATAAAGGGCAAGATCGACATCAGCGGAATTTGAACTCAGGACGAGTACGTCGCTAAGCATTTTGCCCGACGTGCTAACGATTCTGCCAGCTCGCCACCTTAAATCTACCAATGATAATTTTTATTTCTGTTGCTGGTGATGGTTTCTGAAGTGATGCAGTCGATCGCTGAAATTCTGACGATAAGTTTAGTGTCATTCCGTAGCTCCTTCCGGGACTGTGGTTACGCACGAGTAATTATAGCTGAGTCAGCTTTTAGTCTTAGCTCATGAGAGAGTGAGATATTTACGGTTTGCCTATTGTCTCTAGCTATGGCATTGCCTACACAGATTCATAACGCTATTATTTAGCCACAGGGCATCTATTCTCTTTTTTTTTTTTTATTACAATTTTTTTCTTGCGTATGTATCCAATGTAATTGTTGTTAGTTGTCAGAAAATCCACTTGGAAAACTCATTCTAAGAAAGGTGAATAAATGTGGCCAGATGGTGCTTCCAACTTAAGGATGTGAACTGAAAATACAATATCATTTTCCCACTGAAGTCGACTTGCTTTCCATTCCTCCAGAGCCCATAAATAGGTACATATTATATACCATATTTGAAGGCATATAAGGCTCTTTATTGCTGAAAAGAGTCTCAAAATATCATTCTGGTCTTATATGCGAAATTGGGCATAGGAGTGGCTGTGTGGTAAGTAGCTTGCTTACCAACCACATTGTTCCGGGTTCAGTCCCACTGCATGGAACCTATAGCCTCGGGCCGACCAAAGCCTTGTGAGTGGATTTGGTAGACGGAAACTGAAAGAAGCCCATCATATATGTGTATATAAATATATATATGTATATATATATGTGTGTCTATATATTTGTGTCTGTGTTTGTCCCCCCCCCCCAACATTGCTTGACAACCAATTCTGGTATGCTTACGTCCCCGTAACTTAGCGGTTCAGCAAAAGAGACTGATAGAATAAGTACTAGGCTTACAAAGAATAAGTCCTGGGGTCGATCTACTCGAATAAAGGCAGTGCTCCAGCATGGCCACAGTCAAATGACTGAAACGAGTAAAAGAGTATATATTACATACTTTCTTGAGTATGCACTGCTGAAATTATAGCATAACTAATATGTCCATGTATCTTCTATGCCATCAAATATGGTGCTGTGAATTGATTGAAGAGACTATACTCCTCATTTTTAAATATGTAGGCTTTCGCCAAACAGTAAGCATTAATAAGTAAGAAGCTGGTCGATTCTGTTTCAGTAAGCAGTTAGACGCTTTTGAATGTGTAAAATGGCACTGTACTGTTTCTGAATTCAAACCATTCCAGAATTAACTTTTTCTACCATTCTTCAAGAGTCTACAGAAAAGGTATTAATAATATCCTCTTTTTGTCAGAAAAAGATTTTTTTAAAGGCAGCGAGCTAACTGAAACATTAATGTGACAGGCGAAATGCTTAGCGGTATTTCATCTTCCGTTACGTTCTGAGTTCAAACTCCGCCGAGGTCAACTTTGCCTTTCATCCTATCGGGGGCCGATAAATTAAGTACCAGTTACGCACTGGGGTTCATGTAATCGACTTAATCCGTATGTCTGTCCTTGTTTGTCCCCTCTATGTTTAGCCCCTTGTGGGCAGTAAAGAAATAAGAAAAAGATTTTTTAAGAATCAGTCACATGTCAAGAGTAATTACTATTAGCAATAATCTGTTTTAATGAGCTCAAATTCCACTGATGTTAAATGCATTTCTCACCCCTCTGGGGTCAATACTCGGAAGGCTTTCACTAATCTCTACACATTTGCAGCTTTTCCCCATGGTGAGAAATCATTATCTTCGTTATTTCCCATTTAATTTTGATACCTTAGTGATAAGTAACCATGGCAGCACAGCAGACTTAATTATTAGCATGGCAACGCTTCAGTTTAGTGATAGAATACTCATAATCTGAATAAATTGAACATGAAACATTTGAGAAAAAGAGAGACAGCTGGTTAAAGATAGATAGATAGCTAGAAAGAAAGAGAGGTGGAAAAAAGAGAAAGCAGAGTAGAAGAGAGAGAAAGGAACAATGACAGACAGTGACAAATAAGAAAAGTCAGCTAATAAAACTAACATGTAATGACTAAAATGATAATGTGTGAAAGAGGATCATATTTCTGTATAACTAGTTGTATAACAGAAGACCAGGTCAAAATGTACATATGTATGTATCCGCGTATGTGTGTGTGTGTATATATATATATCTTAAAGACTCCGCCGGTTACGATGACGAGGGTCCCAGCTGATACGATCAACGGAACAGCTTGCTCGTGAAATTAACGTGCAAATGGCTGAGCATTCCACAGACACGTGTACCCTTAACGTAGTTCTCGGGGATAATCAGCGTGACACAGAGAGTGACAAGGCTGACCCTTTGAAATACAAGTACAACTCATTTTTGCCAGCTGAGTGGACTGGAGCAACGTGAAATAAAGTGTCTTGCTCAAGGACACAACGCGTCGCCAGGAATCGAACTCACAACCTTACGATCATGAGCCGAATGCCCTAACCACTAAGCCACGCGCCCTCACTATATATATATATATTATATTAATTGAGGTCACAAAAGTGACAGAGGTGCTACTTGCTAATAAGCTACCCCTTTTAATTTCTTATATATCATCATCATCCAGTGTTTTAAATCCAGGTTTAAATTGATGTAATGGTTGCATTGTTCAATTAAATGGAGTTTCATGAAACGATCGTACTGCATTACCTCTGGATATCCTTGTTGCTTATTTTGATTTTAATCACCTTACTTTGAAATGGATAATACCGTACTAAATTCTGGTGCCTCAACTTAAGTACCATATTCATCTGAATCTAAATTTTTACTGAACTCATCTACCATACCCAAAGTATATATACGTATATATATATATATATATATATATATATATATATATCACCGTGATTACCATGACTGACCAGGCTATCAGATGTTGCTACACATCGCTGGTCACAATGCGCTTCGCATTGTTTTAGCCTTCAAATGACACCACCCCGCGGGCTATGCGAGCAGGCCAACAGAAGAAAGAATGAGAGAAAGTTGTGGCGAAAGAGTACAGTAGGGATCGCCACCACCCCCTGCCGGAGCCTGGTGGAGCTTTAGGTGTTTTCGCTCAATAAACACTCACAACGCCCGGCCTGGGAATCAAAACCGTGAGTCCGCTACCCTAACCATTGGGCCATTGCGCCTCCACACACACACACACACACACACACACACACACACACACAACACACACACACATATAGTGATGGTATTATTAAAAGACCATCACAAGTGGTAAGCGAATTATCAGCCGTACAGGCAAATTAATATATATATATATATATAATATATATATATATGTATAGAGAGAGAGAGAGAGAGAGAGTAGACAAGCAAAAGAAGGACACTCAACCAATTTATTGGGAGTTACATGTATGGATCAGAACAGTTTGATTCAAATTCATAATTTATCTGACTTGAATTTTATGTCATAACTCAACTGTTTTAAATATTTAATGTTATCTTAAATTTCAGAGAAATAGTTTCATATTGCAGTTACTTACATTCTCAAGAGACAGCAAACTGTTGCAGCTACCTACACACATTGGTATTTCATTCATTTCAGTAAGTAGAGGTTGGTGACATGTTCTTTTTTCTTTTCTTTTTTTTTTTACCATTGCTATATACACCTCTTTCAAGCATTATCTGTGAAAATGCATATATAGTAGGCCCTCATCAAAATAAATAGTTTCCACGTCATGTGCCAAAGAAAAGTCATCTTGTCTTTCTCTATGATGATTGAATGTCACTGAATATCTCAGGCTTGTGATACAAGCAACGTGTGATGGTTTTGACTAGTGTTTGATACAGTATAAGAACTATCAGAATATGCAGATACAGTTGGATTTTGTGATATTCATGCCTTTGTCAAGGGTATCAGTTACACAAGAGTAAGTTTTTCAACTGTTGATATAACATTTTAATTGAGAAAAGTAACGCTTTTCATTTTCTCTGCGAAACCCCCCTAACCCCCCACTTTTCATTAAAAGAAGGCCTGGAGAAGAATTAATTAACTGAATATATTTGTCAGAAATGGTCTGTAAGTGAATCCTGTTCAGTTATTAACTAGGTTCTACTGCCTTCTACTATAGCCCCAGGCAAAGCCATGTGAGTGAATTTGGTAATGGGAACTGAAAGATCTCCATTGTGAGTGAGTGAGTGCATGTGTATGTGTGTGCATGCATGCATGTGTGTGTGTGGCATAGTGCGATAGTTGTAAATGAGTGTCACTGTCATAGAAGCAGTTATTCATTTCCGCAATATTCTGTGAAAATATGAGGCTATATTACCTGGCTTGGAAATGGGAGAAGGTTGACATCAGGAAGGGCATACAGGCCATAGATAATCTGCTTCAATAAATTATGCCTGAGCTTTGTAAGCATGGAGAAGTGGACATTAAAATGATGATGAACGTGATAAAACAGGCTTCTTTTGGTTTCTGTCGCCCAAATTCACACAGGAGGCTTTGGTTGGCCCAGGCTGTAAGAGAACCCCCTTCCCTCAGGTGACACATATTGGAGCTGAATTTGAAACCATGCAGTTGATACTTCATAACTACCCTGTCATGCATAGAAAATTAGAAGCCAATTTGTATAAACATATGTTGGCGTGTATGAATATGAATAATCTTTCTTGCCATTGTACAGTGAAATTGAGATAACAAGCAGAAATCTATATTCATTTTAAAGAATGCAGCAATAGACTATTATTGTCACTTGTGACCCAGTTTTCAAACCACCAATATCATCATCATCATCATTCTCACCTCGCTTTCCCTCTCTAACTCTGTGTGTGTGTCTCTCT
Source organism: Octopus sinensis (assembly GCF_006345805.1). Taxonomy (NCBI): domain Eukaryota; kingdom Metazoa; phylum Mollusca; class Cephalopoda; order Octopoda; family Octopodidae; genus Octopus; species Octopus sinensis. The sequence continues at coordinate 140,291,845 of NC_042997.1, read as the reverse complement.
CTCTCTCTCATTGCACTTCTCTCATCCTGAACCTCTCTTTCACTGTCCCGGAGAAAGAAAGAATGAAAGATAAAAAACAAGGAAAGCAAAGTTTGATGTCATACAATTGCATTGCTCTTCAACCTATATTTTTTTGTCTCCTTTGTAATATGTGTTTCTCATTCTATATCTCTCTATATATACTATCATTGAAGAAAGAGGGAGTGAACAACCGCTTGGCTCTTTTGTCCTTGACTAGTAAATGTGGCCTGAGCAATTGAACCTGGTGGGAAAGAGAGAGAGAGAGCAAGGGAGCTGCACTGCCAACAGGCTGGTATTTGTCTGTGGCTGAGTACACAGGAGTGCATGAAATGAAATGTCATACACAAGGATATACAAAGAACTACCCATTCCAGGAATTGAACTGCTGACCATGAGCCAAACAGCATGACTGCCAGACCATATACCATTCTAAATATATGTGTATATGATTGTGTGTGTATATATATATATGTGTGTGTGTGTTTGGTGGTTGGGACATTGTTCCCCATTCAAACTTCTCCAGCCTTTGGAGTGTTATCCTCGCTGTATGTGGCCGAACATTATCCTGATGGAAGAACACTTTCTGTCTTAAAACCAAAGATGGTTGTTTTTCTTCTATTACTAACTTAAGCCACTGAAGCTGCTTGCAGTAGATCTCCTTTGTTATCATTAGGTTTGGGTTTAAATGTTCAAAGTGGACTAAACCTTTCATATCCCACCAAACAGATAACACCTTACATGGATGAAGACCTTCTTTAACCTGGGGTGCCAATGTCTCTCCTTTTCCTACCCACTATCTTCGGCACTTGACATTTTTATAGAGAACCTATTTCTTGTCACCTGTCACTATTCAATCCAAAAAAGGTTCGTTTGTGAGACATGGCAACAAAGAAGAGTGCACATTCACTCACTGTACGTGATTAGACTTGGAAAATTTGTGAAGAACCCATTGACCCAATTTGCTGACTTTTCCGATGGCATGTAGGTATCGATGAATGGTTGAAGGATCAAATCCAAGCTTTTCTGCTAGTCCCTCAACAGTTACGATGGGATTTTATTCCACCACGGTTTGCAGGACATCCTCATTGAGCTCTACAGATCTTTCATGACAAGGCTCATCTTCTAGGCTTTAGTTTCCAGCTCGGAATTTCTGGAACCACTGTTGATACTAGCTTACGCTTATTGTCTGATCCCCACATACTACATTAATATTCCTTGCACTTTCAATTGTGTTGTTGCCTTTATTGAACTCATAAAGCAAAATATGTCAAATATGCTCCTTTGTCACTTCCATTATAGCTTTGAATAAATAGCTGTTAAAATCGAACTGCATTCTTCAAAACTTGCACTAAGAATAAGGACAAGGTAAAATTGATGACGACCATCATCATCATCATCATTGTCATTATCATCAACATCATCATCACAACCCTTTCCTTTTTTTCTCTTTTACAGATGTGAATATAAAAATAAGGCATGCTGTTTTTCTTTTGTTTGTTTGTTTTGGTTTTTTTTCAATATTTTTAATGGTTGAAACATATTTGTTTCTATTTTTGTTCTTCAGATTTATAAAGAACAGTCATGGGAGATAGTTCTGGCAAAAAGAAGGTTGTGCTTGCCTACAGTGGTGGCTTAGATACTTCCTGTATTCTTGTTTGGCTCAAAGAGAATGGTTATAATGTGGTAGCATTCCTTGTAAGTTATTGTTTGTAAACCTTTATGTTTTCTAAGTAACTAACTATTAACATATTTCTTTTTTATCCAAATTTCATACAAAATCAAATGACTTAGTTTCTGGTTTATGAATGAATAAATGAAATACAACTTTAATTTAGGAATGCCTTTCCTTCTTCTTATCCTCTTACTTATATTTAATGCTACCCAATGGTGTAGCTAGGGTAAACCATACCTGGGGCAAGCCACAAAAATGCGCCCCCACATACCATTTACAACATACACAGTACTATATAGTACTTATTTGTTACAAGTAATTAATGTTTTAAAGCAATATTTTAGGAATAAATACTTTACCAAGGTTCATTTATCTGCCAGTTCGGTGCAACCCGTAATTCAGAATATATTTTTTGGATGTTTACTTTTATGAAACCACCCTATTTTAACCATTTAATACACCAGCAGCCTCCACTGAAACATTAAAAATCCTAATGTGTGAAATGAGCTGTAATATAAAAAAAAATACAATTGTTTAAAGTCTTATCTTCTTTGCTTTTGATGGGGCGAATTGATCGATTATATCCTCAGAATCAGTTTTGTTTGTCTCTTCACTTTCAATGCTCAGAAGAGCAACATCATGCTTGTGGTCCTGCAACATTGATGTCCACAAATAAGATAGGATTAACTTCAACTTGTTGAACGAGCGTTCACAGCTTGCAATTCATACAGCTATTGTGAGCAGTATCTGAAGGCCAATGCACAAATTCAGAAAAAACATTGTTATCTTTATATCAAACAATGAATTCCAGGAGTTTTTCTGGTCTTATTATTGCAGATTTTGTTTGAGCAGACAGCCCTTATATTGCATAAAGCGATAAACTGGAGATCCATCATTACAATTGCAATTTTATAAATGGAGTTCAAGCTTATCTTCTGTGCCCCTCGCTTTAATTGGCACCCGGGGAATGTGCCTCTCCCTTGTCCCCCTCTCTCTAGTTATGCTACCATCATCTTGGTTTTGTCTGTTATCTCACTGTTTTTATTTATTTTATTTTATTTATTTACCTATTGTTTTCTCCCTGTATAAGGAACATAAAATCCCTGACCATCATACAGTGTAAGTGCCTCTTTTGATGCAAGTCTGATGCAGTGCCACTCCAATGTAATCAACCACAAATATTGCCTTACTTTTCACATTAAATCACTTACATGCAATGGCATTAAAAAAACAGATTGGTACTGAAATAATAGCAACTTTAAAGAAATACTCAACCGGTTGGTTGAGGCAGTTTACACTTCTTGTTTACAAGGACTTTCATATTGCAGCAGAGACAAAAACCATTTCTAGTCAGTTTATGAAATCCAAGGAGCAAATAAGGAATATTTACGAGAAAGTAATCCTACGGAGCTCAAATGAACACTCACAACAGAGTACAGCTCATGAAGCTAGAACTGTGCTGCTGTTATTATATACTCAAACATCATCATCATCATCATCGTTTAGCTTCCGCTTTCCATGCTAGCATGGGTTGGATGGTTCAACTGGGGTCTGGGAAGCCAGAAGGTTGCACCAGGCCCAGTCTGATCTGGCAATGTTTCTGCGGCTGGATGCCCTACCTAACGCCAACCACTCCGTGAGTGTAGTGGGTGCTTTTTATGTGCCACCAGCACAGGTGCCAGAGGAGGCTGGCAAACAGCCACGATCAGATGGTGCTTTTTACATGCCACCGGCACGGAGGCCAGGCAAGGCTGGCAACAGCCACGATCGGATGGTGCTTTTTACGTGCCACCGGCACGGCAGATGGTGCTTTTTATCCTAGACTATATTTAAAACAAGGCCATCAGGTTAATTAACAAAGAATCTACTTCAGTTGGTTGAGACAGTTTGAGTAAAATACACCATATATCTTCAAAGCAATTCACAAATGATTCTGTTTATCATCTTTTTGCCTAGTGTTTGTCTAGACATTTTCCTAATGTAGCATACACAGTGCTTAACTTACATTTTAGTGCTTATAAAATTTATATCATTTGAATTAATTAACTTAGAATGCCTTGAGATCACTCTGACCCTACATTAGTTACTAGAAAAACCACTTTATCATTTGGTGAAGTCATAGCTGTGTGGTTAAGAAGCTTACTTTGCAACCATGTAGTTTCGGGTTCAGTTCCACTGCTTGGCACATGGTCGGGCATGTCTTCTACTATAGCCCTCGGCTAAACAATGCCTTGTGAGTGAATTTGATAAATGGAAACTGTGTGGAAGCCCATCATATATATGTGTGTATGTATGTATTTATGCCTTTGTGTTTGTATCCCCTCCACTTGACAACTAATCTGCTTACATCTCCGTAACTTAGCAGTTTGGCAAGAAAAAGATTAATAGAATAAGTACCAAACTTGAAAAAATGCAAATACTAAGGTGGATTTGTCTAACTCCTTAAAGACTGTGTCCCAGCATGGCTGCCATCCAATGACTGAAACAAGTAAAAGATAAAAGACCTCTTACTGGATCTATTTCACATCACTTTCATTATTTTATATTTCAGGCTAATGTAGGCCAGGAAGAAGACTTTGATGCCGCGCGTAAAAAGGCAGAATCGCTTGGAGCTGTTAAAGTAAGTCTCTTCCAGTTTGCACGAATTCTTAATTACAGTTTTATTTTATTCAGTTGTTTCAATGTCATCAGATTCATTTAAAAAGCAATTTTACTTTTCAAGAACTTTCTTCTTTCATGTACTGTGAGGTATCATTTACAAATGTTTTACTAAATGAGCAAACGGATTAATGAACAGAAAATTAAACTCACATAATAAGCTGAAATTAGATCGATGAGCAGAGCTTGCATGCATATAAGTGAGTGGGTATCTATTTACTTGGCAAGGTGAAATTCTAACTATAAACCATAAATAGACTGCATATACGCATAAATATTGGTAAAGCATGTGTATGTTCCTTCTCAAGCCATGCCTGGCTCATAAGGGCCGGTTTCCCAGTTTCCTTAGCGTATAGGTTCCCCACCTGGATGAGACGCCAGTCCATTGCAGGTGAGCTGCAAGATGCAGGAGGAAAGAGTGAGAGAAAGTTGTGGTGAGTCAGCAGAAGTTCGCCATTATCTTCTGCTGGAGCCACATGGAGTTTAGGTGTTTCGCTCATAAACACACACATCGCCCGGTCTGAGATTCGAACCTGCGATCCCTCGACCGCGAGTCCACTGCTCTAACCACTAGGCCATGTGCCTCCACACACTGGTAAAGCATATATTTACTGTGTACTAAATCAACACATTGTATAGTGAATGGTTTTACTGACATCATATTCAGCCAATAAACAGATATTTGAACAAAAGAACCGCAAGTAGACTATGCGCATGTACATGTGGTTGGGAAAACATGTAAAAACTGTTCATTCATTCATGTAAGCATTTCATGTAGCTTGGCTGTGGTAAGAAGTTTGTTTCCCAACCACATAGTTCCAGGTTCACCTTGGATAAATGTCTTCAACTATAGTGTCAGGCCAACTAAACCCTTATTTAGGTGTATTTCAGTTACGCATGTCACAAGCAATTTCTTTAATGAACAGGACTCTGGAACAGATTATATTCGTCTATAGAAACCCCACTTTAGTTCCACAAATTTATCAAGTTCCAGTCAATTTAAAATTGATATTAACTGCATCCACTTCCCTTAATATTTTAATCTTCCACCTTTAAGAAGGGTCCATTAGGCTATGTGCAAAGATCTGGATTTTCCCTGTTTGTAAATGAAAACAAAAACAACAAAGAAGAAATTAAAAGGAAAGCTTTTGGTTGTAGAATTTATTAGCAGAAACTTGCAAGAATTAGCCATATTGTCATGGCATCATCTCTTATATAAAATCCGTTCTCTCTCTCTCTCTCTCTCTCTCTTCTCCTCTCTCTCTCCTCTCTCTCTCTCTCTCTCTCTCTCTCTTCTCTCCTCTCTCTCTCTCTCTCTCTCTCTCTCTCTCTCTCTCTCTCTCTCCTCTCTCTCTCTCTCTCTCTCTCTCTTCTCTCTCTCTCTCTCTCTCTCTCTCTCTCTCTTCTCTATCTCTCTCTCTCCTCTCTCTCTCTCTCCTCTCTCTCTCTCTCTCTCTGTGTCTGTGTCTGTGTCTCTCTGTGTGTGTTTTCGTTCTAGGATCTCGGGCTTCCGGCTTCCTCCATCTGATTGCGTTCAAATTTGATATGTAGATACCAACAGTATCAGAGTGTGTATAAGTCTTGAAAAAATTACAAAAACCAATTCCAGGTGAGAATGCAATCAATAAAGCCATGGAAAATCGTTTTTCTTTGGAATAGGAAAAAAGTCAATCTTTATTTCTTCTTTTGCTGGTGTCTCAAATTTAGGTTAAATCAGTGTTTCTCAAAGGGATAGCCTAAGGGACGGTCAGACAAGTTGTTTTGAGAAAATTTGGTTTAAATGTTTGACAACTCAGCACTGTCCATTGGACAGGGGATGTTTTGCTCATATATTCTAAAATTGGAACAATACAGAGATTAAGCATGGCCCCTGTGCAAGGATGACACAAAAATTCATGAAGAGTTCCATATTTTCGTATAGGTACAGGTGTGCTGTGTGGTTAAGAAGCTCACTTTACAACCACATGGTTTTGGGTTCAGGCCCACTGCACAGCATCTTTGGCAACTCTCCAACTCTCCTCTATTACATATCCCTGGGCTGACCAATGCTTTGTGAGTGACTTGGTTGATAAAAACTGTGTGGAAGTTCATCATGTGTGCGCACACATGTATGTGTGTATATATATGGGTGGGTGCCTTTTTGCTATGAGAAGCAAAAACAAACGAATAAGTAGATATAAAAATGCCATAAATTGCTTAATGAACTTTTTTTTTATCATAGATTGTCATTCCAGATGAGCGGAAAACATTTGTCACAGACTATATATTTCCAGCTATTCAAGGTAATGCTGTATATGAAGACAGGTATCTGCTTGGTACAGCTCTTGCCAGACCCTGCATTGCAAAGTGAGTAAAACTTAGTACTTTCATATGTGTGGGGGAGGCAGCTTTCATGCATGCACATGCATTTGTGTGTACCATTGTCTGGATGTCTTGTGATGGTTGTAAACAAGCATCACCAACATATAAACAGCGTTGTTTGTTTCCAGTCTCCATGAAAAACATGTCTGGTCATGGGGGAATATTACCTTACTTGGAAATAGATGAGTGTAACAGGAAGGGCATCAAGCTATCCAAAATCTGCCTCAGAAAATTGTTTGACCCCCATGTGAACATAGAAAAGAGGATGCTATATAATGAGGATAATACAAATTGGAAGCTGGAAGGCTGCACTAGACTCCAGTCTGATTTGGCATGGTTTCTACAGCTGGATGCCCTTCCTAACGCCAACAACTCCGAGAGTGTAATGGGTACTTTTACATACCACTAGCACAATGACAGTATCTGCCATGACTGCGATTTTACTTGGCTTGATGGGTCTTCTTCTCAAGCACAAAATAATGCCAAAGGCCTTGGTCATTGTCTTCATGAAGCCCAACACTCGAAAGGAGCTTTTAATGTGCCACCATTATCAGCCACTTTGCCTCCATGAGACCGAATGCTGAAAAGGTGCTTTTTACATGCTACCAGCACAGGGGATATGTATTTTGATATATATAATATATATATATATATATGCATTTTGATATATATATATATATATAACAATTGCAGCGTGGAACGTGTTTATAAGCCATTTAAGAAACACACAAAACTGTTAGATTCACTTCAACATTTAAATTTAATTTGTCAAAATATTTTCGTCGCTTTGAGACCGAGACCTGTTCACTGACAAAACTTCGTACTGCACCACATACTGCATCGTAGTGATGCAGTATGAAGTTTTGTCAGTGAACATATATATATATATGCATTTTGATATGTATATATACACACTACTGTTATTGGTGCATAAAATTTCTACCATTGATTTCATATATATATGTATGTGTGTGTGAATGTTGACATTCCACAGATTTGCTTGTCACTGTCTGAGTGGAACAGTGACATGATGTTTACATTTCTGACATCATGTCTGTTTACTCTGTATTTCTGACGAAATATAGAACAACAAAGAAAATTCCAATTCCCTACTTTAAAAACGTGTAATGGTTAGTGAAAGGAAAGGCATCCAGTCATAAATTCTTACTTCGAATACAACCCTGTTCAATCCATGCTATCTTGGAAAAAAATTAACATTAAATGAACAAACAAATAATTTCCATTTATTTAACCAATTCAAGAGAACCTGTAAAAATGGTTATGGATGTTGCCTTTCTTTGTTTAAGCTTTAAAAAATGTGTAGTACCTGCATATATATTTGGCTGTTGACTTACTTTCTGATTCTCTCTGTATGTTCCAGAGCAATGATTGATGTTGCTAAAGCAGAAGGTGCCCAGTATATATCCCATGGTGCAACTGGCAAAGGAAATGACCAAATTCGTTTTGAACTTGCAGCCTATGCCCTCTACCCCAAAATCGAAGTAAGTTGCTAGCATGCTTACAGTGTTGTTTGACCCTTTAGCATTCAGATTATTTATATCATGCATTGTCTTGTAACTTTGAAATTTTGATGTGATTGTATATTTTATAATGGCATTGAAGGGTAGGAGTGATAGGCTGGATCTGGCTGGTTAGACCATAAAGCAGATAATATATTTGGGTTGGATATGGCCAGTTTAAATGCTAAAGGGTTAAGGTTAGAGTCTGTTTGAAGAAGAAATGAGTGCAGACACAGCCATTACATCTCTGTACATTTTGAGTTCAAATCCTTCCAGTTAACATTACTTTTTATCCATCCAAGTTCCAGGGTTGATAAAGTCCCAGTTCAGTACCGATTCAGTCTAATTGACTGTATCCTTGGGCCAAAGTTGTAAATCAATAGGATAGATAGAATCACTTGACCATCAGACAAAATGCATTGCAGTATTTCTTCTAGCACTAAACATTTTGATTACACTAGTCATAGGGAACTTTGTTTTTATACTAAAAATCTGATTGCCATACAACAAGGCTATATTTTATAAAAGATGCTGTTAAGCCTATTTTTAAAAAGGCAGTGGTGTACTCCCATGTGAATCAGTGGTTCTTGACCAGGATCTGCATGAACCTTGGAGGTTTCTATAAGATTTTATTTATGTGCAATATATTGGTTATGCAAAATATTCTAGCAATTTTTTAATATAATTTCTATTAATATTTAATATCTGGCGAAGAGCGTAGGCTCGAAATGTAAAAGACTTTCTAACTTCCCGAGCTTCCCATTCAAACATTGAATGGCTTTGAGAATTCACCTGAGTAAAATAAGTATCAAAGGGATCCTTAGGTTTAAAAAATGACTGAAAGCCACTGCTCTGAATGAACAAATTGAATAATGAATAATTTTTCTGAAGAAAATTACTTGCATAATAAGCTTCAATTTTATCAATGAAAAGACTATGCACATTATAAGTGACTGGGAATACTTTTACTTAGCAAGCTGAAATTTGAGTAACAAGCCATGAGAAGAATAAACACATATATAAGTGCTAGGAGAGTGTTTACAAATGATATGTTAGACCAAGGAAAAGGTGGAGGAGGAGATTGGGAGGGTTGGTTTGAAAAAGGAAGATGCCCAAAACCAGGCAAGATGGTGTGAGGCTAGTTGCTATGACATTGAGGTAGATCCAAATACCCTCGTTAACAGAGACAAAACCCAAATTTAAAACACTGGATGATGATGATGATGATCTTATATGAATAAATTGTATAGTGAACTGCTTCTCTGAAGAAAATTATATTCAGTTAATGAGCTGAAGTTTTAACAAACTACATGTAGACTACCCATGTTTATAAGTGGTTAGGAGAGTATGTGTAAACTCTTTGTTAAAGGCCATGTACACATTTCATATAACTAGAAAATTTTCGTATTTTATATAGAAAATAAAAATCATCATTTGACATCTATTTTCCATGCTGGTACAGGTTGGACAGTTTGACAGGTCTTGGCTCAGCCAGGAGCCACACCAGGTTCCATTGTCTGTTTTGGCATGTTTTCTACAGCTGGATGCCTTTCCTAACATTAACCACTTTACAGTGTATACTGGGTACTTTTTATGTGGCACCAGCACCAATGCTTTTTACATGGCAACCATGGATTGACAGAAGCAAAACAAAAGGAAGACACATGTGCACACACACACACACATATATATGTCTGGCATTCGCTATGATAGATCGTTAGCCACTAAACCTTTTTCTATTTTCTCTCCCTGTTTACTTTTGTGTTCCTTTCTGTCGAAGAGCGTAGGCTCGAAATGTAAAAGACTTTCTCACTTCCTGAGCTTCCCATTAAACTAATACATCTGTTGGTTGTTTACAACCAACAAATGTATTATATATATATATATATATATATAATATATATATATATATATACACACATGTATGTATATATTTGTGTATTTGCTATTGATGGATGGACAAATGCAACATTATTTTAGCCCCTTCTCATAGTTGAAAAGGTGGGCTTCAAAGAAAATTATATCACTAACAATATATTCCAGTGAAATGATTTTCCCCTCAAACATTTTACTTGGTGTTTTTGAAGGTTAGTTCTTCAAAAGACAAAATATGGCCCTAAATCTACCTTAAATCCCATTTTTATATATTTCACTAATCCACCATTTCAAGAAAGACCTTCTTTGTGGTCAAAGAAAGCCTATATAGTTATATGTTTTCTATCTGTTTTATCATTTATTTTTTAGATTGTGGCACCATGGAGGTTGCCAGAATTCTACAACAGGTTTAAAGGAAGAGACGACCTCATGGAATATGCTCAGGTAACTTTGTATTCGAATTTCTTAAACTAGAATTTTTGTTTTTGGTAATTTCTCTTGAAAATAGTTAAAACTTATTGCAGACATGGCTATCGGCACAGGTGTGGCTGTGTGGTTAAGAAGTTTGCTTTGCAGTGACATGCTTCCAGGTTCAGTCCTATTGCATGGCACCTTGGGCAAATGCCTTCTGCTATAGCTCCAAGCTGATCAAATTCTTGTTACAAGATTTAGTAAGCAGAAACTGAACACAGCCTATCACATGTGTGTGTTTCCTTGTCTTGGCAACATTTGAATGTTGTAAATGAATGTCACTTATTTTCAACATGGGATAATGTTAACTTGCTTGGAAACAGATGGGGGTTGGTGACAGGAAGAGCATTCAGCCATAGAAAATCTGCCTCAATAACTCCATCCAAATTATGTGAGCATGATAAATTGAATGTGTTAAAATAATAGCAATAATGATGATGATGACGACGACAACAATGACAACGATGACATCATCAGCACTGTAACCTTTGCAACTGTTGTCTTATTAGCAATGCTACCTTCCTCACCATCACCAACAACAATGAAACTAACAATGATTGTGTCACAAACATCACAATTTCTTTCCATTTCCTTCATTTTCTTCATCATGTTACTAGAACTGTAACATGTTTTTGTATCTGTAAAATGTTTTCATATCTGTATGTTTCAATACATCTCAATGCTTCTGAAAAAAGAAAAAAAAAGCTAACTTTGTTTACATACATTGTAATATTAAGTGTTGCAAAACAAGGAATGTTTAAGCATTAAAACATGATATCTGTTTCAGAAACGAGGAATTCCAGTTCCTGCAACTAAAAAGGATCCATGGAGTATGGATGCTAACTTAATGCATATCAGGTATATATGTGTTTTATTTTCCTGTACAAGAGGCCTTGGAAGTGTATAGAATCAGTGTATGTATATGTATAGTGAGTGATGTATAGCAAAGTACCAGGGTTAGTTGAATTCTCTCTTTGATTTTGGACTGTTGCAACAATTTTACTTCACTAATGTCAATAATGTCTATAAGAATATCATCAGGATTCACACAATTTCATCTTATTTTCCCATTGTATCCTTCATTTTGTGTTTCAGTAAGAAATCCTCATGTACATCATCATCATCATCATCATCATCATCGTTATCATCACCGTTATTTAACGTCTGCCTTCCATGCTGGCATGGGTTGGATGATTTGACAGGAGCCAGCCAGGCCGGATCCTGCACCAGACTTCTGTCTGTTTTAGCAGGGTTTTTTACAGCTGGATGGTCTTCCTTACACCAGCCACCCAGCAGGGTGGAATGAGTGCTTTTTACATGTCACAAGCACAGGCAAGGTCAGTTTTGACATGGTTTTCATGGCTGGATGCTTTTTACACCTGATAATTATGATGTTAGTTGCATAGTGCCTGTTTCAGGACACCATTCCAAAGACTTACATCTGTTATCCATTATTCCTATCAAACTACCAAATGAAATGTATAGATAGGTAAATCTGGCTAATTGCGGTGTCATATGTATAATTTTTTCTAGGGGTGTAGGTATATATAGCTGTGTTCGTTGGTCTGTTTTCTCTCTGTAAAGGATAAAACTGCTGGGGAGGTATGTTAGCATGTGGTGTGTAATATGTGTGTTGGGGGTCTATGTATACATGGGGGTATATATGTTGGGGATGGTGGGAGACAGTTTATGTTGTGGGGTGTCTGCCTTATAGGGATGTGTGCGTGCATGTACATGGGTGCTTTGGTGTGTGCTTTGGTCAAACTCTTTTGGCTGGCCACTCTATTTGGCATCATATAAATACACTTTTTTTCCAAAGTAAATGTCTTAAGATATCACCCCAGGTTCAATAAGTGAAGTTGGGCCTCTGCAGAAATTGGAGTGCATCTAACATGCATGTGAGTCTTTTATGCCATTATATATAAAAGTTTGAGTATAAGAATGTACTGGATACTTTTATGTCAATGTATGATAAAGCAAAGAAAAGCAGTAAATAATGGTTTCAAATTTTGGATACTAGGCCAGTAATTTCAGGGGAGGGATTAAGTTGATTACATAGACTCCCAGTGCTCAACTGGTCCTTATCCTGAAAGGATTAAAGTCAAAGTCAGGTTTGTCAGAATTTGAGTTCAGAATGTAAAGATGGGAAAGGCCACCAAGCATTTTGTCCAGCATGCTGACTATTCTGCCTGCTTGCCTCTTTGATTGTTTCAATTGGGGGGGGGGAGTCGATTATATTGAAACTTCTCCCCCACCACCACTACCAGTACTTCGCTGGTACCTACTGGCTTCACCGTGAAATGGATAAGAGGCAAAATTGACCTCTGTCCTCTGTGGGATTTGAATTCGGAATGTAAAGAGCTGGAAAAACTCTCACTAAACATTTTTTCCTACATGGTAACAATTCTATCAGCTGCCCGCCTTAATAATGATAATAATGATAATTTCAAATTTTGGCACAAGGCCAGCACTCTCGGGGATTGGGGTTAGTCAATTACATCAACCCCAGTACTCAATTGGTACTTATTTTATCAGTTCTGAAAGGATGAAAGGCAATGTCGACCTCAGCAGAATTTGAACTCAGAATATATCATTGCAAGAGTAGCTGTGTGGTAAGTAGCTTGCTTACCAACCACATAGTTCCGGGTTCAGTCCCACTGCATGGCACCTTGGACAAGTGTCTTCTACTATAGCCTTGTGAGTGGATTTGGTTGACAGAAACTGAAAGAAGCCTGTCCTATATATACATATATATATATATATATATATATATATATATATATATATATATGTATGTATATATATGTATGTATATGTTTGTGTGTCTGTGTTTGTTCCCTCACCATCACTTGACAATCAATGTTGGTGTGTTTACGTCCCCTTAACTTAGCAGTTCATCAAAAAAGACTGATAGAATAAATACTAAGCTTTCAAAGAATAGTCAGTTTGTTCGACTAAAGGTGGTTCTCCAGCATGGCCACAGTCAAATGACTGAAATAAGTAAAAGAATAAATGCTGCTAAGCATTTTACCTGGTGTGCTAATGATAACAATAATAATAGTTTTTTTCTTTCTTAGTCATAGAGGCAGCATTTGTTTAACAAACAGAGAAATTAACAAAACAACAAAGTGAAATTTTTGTCTTTTCTTTTTTTCCACAGTTATGAAAGTGGAATTCTTGAAAACCCTAAGACTGAAGCACCAAATGGAATATACAACATGACAACTGACCCAGAAAAAGCACCAGGGCAGGCTGAACGTATTCAGATTACTTTCAAGAAAGGTGAGCTTCATTTCATTTGCCATATTTTATCTCTATCAACAAAATTTAGATGCAGCTAGATGAGCCTATATTAAGAATCTCAAAGTGGTTGCTCAGTTTGCCAGAAATAGCAGTTGAAGTTAATGCTATTTTTTTTAAATAATTATCTTTTTTAGGACTTCCTGTTTCTGTGAAGAATCTTCATGATAAAACTGTCAAAACAGATCCTTTGGAATTGTACTTGTACCTCAATGAACTTGGGTTAGTATGGATTTTCCATAACTTGCAACACATGAATGAGATGTTCATGTGTGAAATTGTGCTCAATATCACCTTTATATTTTCATGTTACCATTTATGGTTTGAAAAAGTTCTTTCATGGTTCCATTTGGCAACACTACCTTCACTGATTAATTAATGTACTCAGCACTTCGTTTGAGCCTTTTTTATTTTTATACAAGTTTTCATCCTCTGTCCATGCTTCCTCTCCAATCATTAACTTCTAACAACAGAAACTATATATATATATATATTATATATATATATATATATATATATATATATATATATATATATATATATATATATATGTATGTATATATATATATATGTATATATGTATGTGTGTGTGTATTTTGGACATACTTAATTTCTAATCTCATTGGTATTACTGAGAAGCTGCTTAGTGTTAAGCAGAGAAACTGCATTTCATGTACTTAGCTGATGAAGCGAACACTTTTGTTTTCTTACCAGTGCCCTGGGAGGTCCTGTGAGAGAGCTGGGGCTTGGCCAAAACAAAAACCTGATGAGCTTTGAACTACTACCAACTGAGTTCAACATGAATGAACTGAGCTGGAAGGAAGTGCAGGAAATTGTTTAGACCAGAAAGGTCATTCTCTACTCCAGAGCCCAGGGAATTCTGAATAGATTGTATTGTCACCTGGGTGCTAGTTGGCACCATTAACCTATATACATCATTGGTACCTTATTCAAATAAAGTATCTCATTGGTGACACTGATGTACTTGATTAAAGATTTTAAAAGTGTGAATTAAAGTGTTCACATTGAAATTGAAGTTCGTCATTATTAGTTTTTAGGTTGCTTTAATTAAAAATTGTTTCGCTTTTAAATATAATTATTAGCAACAGAAGTGGGAGTAATATCAAAGGCTAATCTTTATCCCCACTTAAAAATAGATGTTGTGTTAGAACACAGATTTGTCTCCTTTGCTAGCGATGTAAACAGGAGTGCTTATATTCACCAAAAGCCAATACAAGAATTTCTCTGATAGTAACTACTGCAGTATTTTGTGTTCTAGTACAGTATCTACTTTTAAGTAGGGATAAATATTATGCTTTTAAATACTGTTGCTGAGACTGATGTAAAGTCAGATAGACCAACTGAAGTTGAGGTTTTTTTTTTTTTCTCATTAATTTCTTCTAAAAAACTTTGAAGGTGAAAAAGACATAACCCAAAACGATGTATGTTGAGATATGCCTGTATATAGAAGACTGAAGGATGTACACTGTCAGCTTTTTGTTTGTTATTTCAGAGGCAAACATGGTATTGGACGTATTGACTTGGTGGAAAACAGATTTATTGGCATGAAATCACGTGGTTAGCTTTGACGTTTTTTTGTTTTTTTTCAATCCCAATATTTTTAAGCTTGAATATTTTATGAATATTTTTAAATTCTTTTACTGCTAAATTCATCATCACAGATGTAATCAAATATAAGAAAAAAATTATGCTTAAATGACATGGTTAATAAATTCATTCTATATTAACTTAATTCTTAATAAACACAATAAATACTGCTTAAATCTGTCTTATTTTTATTATTCTAGGAGTCTATGAAACTCCAGCTGGCACCATCCTTTTAACAGCTCACACAGACATTGAAATCTTCACCATGGATAGGGTAAAATAATATTTAATATTTTTGCCTTTTTATCGTTTGCATCAGAGCATCGAATAAAATACCTAGCAGTATTTATTTCAGATGCCTGAGCTTCGAGTTCAAATCTTGCTAACATCAACTTTGCTTTTCACCCTTTGAGGGCTAATTATCAATAAAGTTCTCTCACCGTAGAAACCATGCCACAACAGACAATTGAAGTTTGGACAGTTCCCAGCTAGCCAGCTCCATGTCGACCCATCCAACCCATGCCAGCATTGAAAGCAGGCATTAAATGATACTGATGATGATGATGGTGGTGGTGGTGGTGGTGATCACCTTCCTGTAACCTTAGAGTACACTCTGACATCTCTTCACCATCTTCCCTCTTTTTCCAACTGGTTAGGGTTGGGTATCTCCTCAACTGCAAGGTGCTTGTTCCTGTCCCTCTATCATATTTTAACCTCTCATCACCTGGCATAAAGCCACCTCCCTTACTACCAAACCACACCATCAGGTGATTTTGACTTGCATGTTATTTGGTGATTTTACTTGTATCAGGGCCACATAAAACACACCTACTACACTTTGTGAAGTTGTTGGTATTAGAAAGAGTATCCAGCTTTAGAAACCATTTCAAAGCAGACATCGGAGCTTGGCACAGTCCTCTGGTTCATCAATTCCTGTCAAACTGACCAACTCATGCCAGCTTGGAAAACAGATGTTAAACACAAATGGTGATGAAACTACCAGTCATGTCTTGGAGTTGGTTCTTTGTGTCTTCTCCCTATGAATCAGCTGCTAACTAGTGGTGAAATGGTACCACATTAGATTATTGTTATACACCAAAATCTTGCTTCCATCTAACCCATATGAGTAGAATTTGTTTGGATATTTATTCTGTAGTAAATTATATTATTTACTGTATTTTTTACTTGCAATTTTTATAATCCAATACTTTAGTAATTTTCTTTTTTACTCTTCCACCTTTTGTGTTTTTATTTTGCTGCCCTTGAACCAAATACAAAATCATTATTATGCATGTCATCTTTCCAGAATCTATAAAATAAGGACCAGTCAGGTCATAGAATCAATGCAATCAACTAAACTCTTCCCCTCTAAAGTTGTCATTTTGTCCCTTATTTAAAAATCTTCATTAATTGCCAACATCAAGGTGGTGATCTAGCAGAATCATTAAAACGTCAGATTAAAAGCCTAGCTATATTTGCCCCAGTTCTTTACATTCTTATTTCAAATCCCACCAAGGACTACTTTGCCTTTCATTCTTCAATAAAATAAAGAACCAGTTAAGTACTAGGGTTTATTGTATCAATTCCTCCCCTCCCCTCAAGATTGCAGACCTAGTGCTTAAATCAGAAAATACTATTTGCTACTGTCAATTTTGCCTTTCATCCCTTTTGGTGCTCATAAAAATCAATCAAGTTCTGGGGTCAATAGTATTGACTAACCAACTTCCCTCAGAACTGCTGGCATGTGCCAAAATTTGAAACCATTATTATTATTAAGGTGGCAGAATCATTAGTGTGTTGAACAATTATGTTTAATAACATTTCTTTCAGCTTTTAATATTCTGAGTTCAAATTCCACTGAGGTCAACTTTGCCTTTCACCATTTCGAGGTAGATTAAATAAGCACCAGTGAAGTACTGGGGGTTGATGTCATTGAGTTGTCCACTCCCACTAAAATTGTTAGCCTTAAGCCATAATTTGAAACTAAATTAGAAAGAATTGTTGCTGTTGCTGTTAAGATGAAATATGTGCTTTCATGTAAATGTCTGTTGCTTTTTATTGTGCTAGTTGTACCACATCGTTTCATTTATCACCATAGTCTGTAATGTCATCTTCAGAGTATAACATTTTCAAACCAGACCAAACTACTGCATTTCAAGATTTCTGTAGTGTAATTTTCTTGTAGGTTTATTACACAATCAGCCCACAATGCATTATCTTTACTTACACTTTTCTGTCACATGCTAACAAACATATGCACATGTGTCTGCAAAAGTACAACCACACACACAAACTAAAACACATACACAAACACAAATTAAAACTTACCCATTCATTGTTTGACCAACATTCCAATGACTTTTATGTAATGGCTATCCAGTATGTTTACAAGGTGGCGAGCTGGCAGAAACGTTAGCACGACAGGCGAAATGCTTAGCGGTATTTCGTCCGCCACTGCGTTCTGAGTTCAAATTCTGCCATGGTCGACTTTGCCTTTCATCCTTTCAGGGTTGATAAATTAAGTACCAGTTACGCACTGGGGTCAATGTAATTGACTTAATCTGTTTGTCTGTCCTTGTTTGTCCCCCCTGTGTTTAGCCCTTGTAGGTAGTAAAGAAATATATCCAGTATGTTTATTCATTTTCTTTTTTAAGATGATTGGATGGAAGTTGAAGATTTCACTGCAACTGCTTAGAGACCCCCTTTACTATGCTACACTTCAGCATTTACAGTTCCTGCTTCTGTATCTATAATTACTCCCAGACAACACACCAGAACACTACTACAGCACTATCATAAAATATTATCTCTCATTCAGTCCACACAAAATATACGTCAAAATAATAGCAGCAGTCAACTTATTCTTATATGTACAATGCCTTTGCTCATAGCCCTGCTTAATCTGGGGCTAAACAGCAGGAACAATCTTTTCCTGTTATCATTATATCATTATTTGACTCGACTAAAGTGGCAAGCTGGCAGAACTGTTAGCATACTGGACAAAATGCTTAGTAGCATTTCATGTTTTTATATTTTGCGCTTAAATTCTGCTGAGGTCAACTTTGCTTTTCATCATTTTGGGATCAGTGTGATCGACTTCCCCCTCCCCTCAAAACCAGCTAGCTCTCTGCCAAAATTTTAAACTATTATTTGACTTGGCAGTATTAGTTTTCCTTCAACTATTCTAACTATTAGAACATTTGTTTTTGATTGCAGGAGGTCCGCAAAATAAAGCGCGAGTTGGACAACAAATTTTCAGAACAGGTCTATCGTGGTAAGTAGAGTTGTTTTAGGTGTTTCACACTCAATTACCTATATAATTGCATGATGCTAAACTACATTATTGTCTCATGCCTAAAGGTTTCATGTGTTTTAATCAGTATGGTTTTGCCATGTTGATTTTAGGATTGTTGCACAAGGTGCAATTTAGTTTCACAGCTCTGCTGAGTCTGAAAAGAAAGAACTCATTCTCATGTCAGCACTTAGAATGTAATTCTTATTTGTTTAAAGTGTCTGTTGTTTTGGTGAAGATGAAGTATCTCTCATTGACAGGTGTGTTGTGTGACTTTTAGAGGTCCCCTGCAACTTTTTGTATTGAGGCCCCATCACGTCAGTCAAAATTCATAATCTACACCCTTTATTCCTAGCTACATTTTACTTTATTGTATCTGAAGTTCAATATTTGACGTTATCCTAAAGAACATCTTTTAAAATACAAGTTAAATTTATTTAGGTTTATTACAAATTTCAATTAGTAAAACTTCCAGATATGTGAGTAATAAGGACCAGAGTGTACAAAGCCTATTTAGGTAGGGACGTTCGTGGTATATATTATATCTTTACAAGAACTTTTGCAGGTACAATGTATTACCGTTTTATTTCTTGAAGTTTTAAGTTAATATAGTTTAATTCTTGCTCAACATCTTAACCAAAGTAAATAGATCACTCATCTATGTACTTTGATCTTAACATGGAGCCCCTCAACTACGGAGGCCCCATGCGACCGCAGGGATTGCAGGGGCTTAGCGACATCCCTACTCATTGACACTGATGCCACAGCAATTTACAAAGAGGTTTATTTGTTGTTGAAATGCTGCATAAATCAAACAACATGAAACTTCACAATACTGTCAATGAAACCAGATCTTTTTTTTTTCATTCAATCCTCCATTCAGCATGCACATTATAACTTCGTGGCAAAACAATTCCTCTATTTAATCAACAAACTCTACCACAAGCATTAATTATTCAACAAGAACACTACAAAAACCAGTTTGTCTAAAACCCTTTTCTGTATTAAAAAAAAATTATTTTATTGCATAGCAAACAATACGAATCGAAAAGATAACTGTAATTGTTGAAACACTGAGTTATGTCCCTTGAATATCATGTTAAGTACTCATTGCCAAAGTAGAGACGAATAAATATTTTTGTTTTGAGTTAGTCTCTTGTTACTCTGAGTTTCACCTACGGATATAGAGTGTTTCTTCATGCAAGTTACAACTCTACATGCATTAAATATATATAAACTACATTCTATGAGACTCCGCAAGTGTGTATTATAATTTTAAAAATTTAAATCTTTTTTTTGTTTTGTTAATGAAAAAGTCTCAAAAGAATTTATGTTATCTGAAGAGCTGTGGAGTTGCTTTACATGCTGCCCATTTTACATACAAATATATATATATATATATATATATATATATATATATATAATCTTTTCTTTTTCCTTTTTTTTTGCTGCACTTTGTTGTTTTTAAATGATCTGTGATTCAACTGCTTACATTTTTTCTGTGATAAAACAGGATTTTGGTTCAGTCCTGAATGTGAGTTCACTCGACAGTGTATTGCTAAAAGTCAGGAGTGTGTGGAAGGCAGTGTCATCCTTACACTATACAAGGGTAGAGCCATGGTCGTAAGCCGGGAATCCCCTCTGTCTCTCTACAATGAAGAATTAGTCAGGTAAGCACTCTTCTCACAAAGTATGTACATTTATTCCTGTATTTATTTAATACCAAAAGGACACTTCTGTAGTCTGAGGTGTGTTGGTATCAATTTTCATAAAGTGTTCAGGTACAGGTATAGCTGTGTGGTTAAGAAGCTTGACTCCCAACTGTGTGGTCTTGGTTTCAGTCCCACTGTTAAGTACCTTGGGGGAAAGTCTTTTACTATAGCCCCAGTCAGACCAAAGCCTTGTAAATTGATTTCTATATGAAAACTAAAAGACTTCTGTATGTGTGTGTTATAATAATAATAATAATAATAATAATATAATAATAATTGTGTACAGTGCTCAGGTGCACTACAACTCATCTAAAGTGTATATATAATCAGGTGTAGTTTCGGCGGATTTCGGAAAGCATGAGGGCCTTAAAAGATGCAGTGTCATGGCAGTCAACAACTGACGCAGGCAGTTTATTCCATGCTTCAGCAACTCTGAGCGTGAAAAAATGTTTCCGAAAGTCATGGGAGCTGTATTGTTTTCTGACTTTGTAGGCATGTCCACGTGTGTTAGACACATGGAGATCAAAAAGGTGTTCAGTGTTGTTGTTGGTGAGGTGGTTGATAACTTTGTGGGTGTTTACCAAGTCCGTCGCCAAACGCCGGAGCTTCAGTGAATCCATGCCCAGGGAAACAAGGCGCTCAGAATATGGTAGGTGTCTGATGGAGGGTATGCGTTTGGTTGCACGTCTCTGGACAGATTCCAGGAGGTCAATGTTCTGTGCAAGATAGGGGTTCCAAACTGATGATGCGAATTCCAAGTGTGGTCGTACCATAGCTGTATACAGTTTTAAATAGATGGCTGGAGAGCGGCTAACAAAAGACCTGCTGAGTGATGCCAAGACACCCTCGGCCTTCCTGACAATCTTAGAGATATGCTTTGACCAACGCAAATCACTGCTGACAGTGATGCCTAGGTCACGCTCGCAAGAGGATTTCTTGATATCAGTGTTGTGGAGGGAGTATGTGAACGCAGGGTTTTTTCTCCCAAAATGCATGGTGGTACACTTGTCCACAGCCAGTTTCAGTTGCCAGTCTGTGATCCATTGCTGCATTGTGTCTAGGTCTGATTGCAGGAAAGAGTTGTAGACATCAGGATCTGTCCTCTTGATTTCAAGGTACAGCTTGATGTCGTCTGCATATTTCAATACTGTGGCATTCTTTAAATTGGCATCTATGTCGTTAATGTATGCCACAAACAAGAGGGGACCAAGGACAGATCCCTGTGGTACACCCGATGACATCTCATATGGTGTAGAGTGCTGTCCTAGAACTGTGACTACCTCCTTTCGGCTGAGGATGAAGGATTTCAACCAGTTAAAAAGGTCATCCCCCACACCCATTGCAGAGAGTTTCACCATAAGCCTTTTGTGTGGCACAGAGTTGAAAGCCTTAGCAAAGTCAAGGTAGACAACATCCACCCATGAGCCACTGTCAGTAATCTGAGTAATGTCCTCAAGGAACTCGACAAGCTGGTCACTGCAGCTGGAGTTAGGGACAAATCCATATTGTGAGGGTCGGATGAGACTGTGAGAGCTCCAGAAGTTCCAGAGTGTTTCTCTGACACACGATTCCATCAGTTTTGCAATACAGCTAGTGAGACTGACTGGGCGATAGTTGACAGGTGATGTGCGGTCGCCCTTTTTGAACAGAGGAATGACACTGGCAGTTTTCCACTGCTCCGGAGTAGCACCATTGTTGAGACAGTACTGGAAGAAAATAGAAAGCTGGTGTAAAAGGAAGTGCCTGCCACGTTTGAGAAGCAGGTATGTAACTCCATCGAGACCAGGGGAGGCATAGTTGCGCTTATTTTGAAGGTGACGTCGCAGCATTGCAGGTGTAAATTCCATAGTTGTTATGGAGTTTGCTGTTAGTGATGGTGAAGATGGTACATTTTGACTTTCAACAGTGAATATGTTTGCATAGCACTCGGCAATGAGTTCTGCGCATTCCTTGGGGTTGTCAGTGATCTGGTTTGTGTGAGGGTTGCGAAGAGGGCCCACTGGAGAGTGAGGTCTCTGCTTTGAGTGCACATATTTCCAGAAAACCTTGCTGTCAGGATTGGCTGCTATGCACTGTTCAAATTCAAGCACTGCTTTTTTTGTCACTTGCTTGAGATGGTTGGAGGATTTATTCCGCTTCTTCCTGTTGGTGTCTGATTTATGCAACCTGTATTCCCGTTCAGCAGTCCGACGTTCCCTCCTGGCAAGTCGGACCGCTGAAGTTTCCCAAATTGCCCTTTTGGGGCGGTTCTTCTTTTTTGTTTACGTGGCACTGATGCTGCACATGCTGCCCATATTGAGTCCAGGATACTCTGGAGTATAGTATTCACATCTCCAGAGTTGTAGAATTCACGCCAGTTTGGGTGCTGTAGTTCAGTGTGGTACAGGTTCCAATCTGCTCTCTTCCAATCGAAGGAAGCAGATTGGAGATGGTTCAGGTTTTTGTTGCCCGCAAGAGCCAGATTGGCGATGATCATAGCATGATCAGAGTCACCTAGAGGTTCCTCCGTAGTGCAATTGATAACCGCTTCAGGAGTTGTGGTGAAGAGCAGGTCCAAGGTGTTGTCGCCTCTTGTTGGAGAGGTGACTACTTGTGACCAGTTTGAGTCCAGCACAAGCTCAACAAAATCGTTTGCACTCTGTGGCCAATGGAAGGTCTCCCAATCGATCTCAGGATGATTGAAATCGCCTGCAATAAACACATAAGTGGCTGTTTTCCTGGCAGCAGCTCGGAGGACATTGCAAAGCTGTGTGTCCCGATGGTAACTTGGGGGACGATAAACAACGCCAAGCAGGAGTGTTGACATGGTCATACGCACGTCACAGAAAAAAACTTCTTCTTGTGATTCGTTCAAATCGGCACAAGGAATTACCAAAAAATTTGAACGAACGTAGACCATCACACCACCACCACGGCGGTTAGTGCGGTCCTTACGGAAGAGGTTGTATCCCGTAATGTTGAAAACCCCATCACAGAGTAAGGAACGCGCCCATGTTTCCGTGACAGTGATGAAGTCAGGGTCAACACTTCTGACGTAGGCGTTGAACAAATGTATTTTGTTGCATAAACTGCGAGCATTTAAGGACAACAATTTGTACCCTGCTCGCAGTTTATGATGGTGTGTAGAGGATGGCAGGTTGTTCTGGCTTAGTTTCCCTGAGTTGCTGTAGTCTTTTTAGTTATTGTGGGTAGAGAGCACTCAGACCAGCTGGTATCTCTCTTCCACGTTTCAGCAGTCTTGACAAATCTCCAGATTTGTCCATCTTCCCGAAGACTGAAGCTTTCCTGTAGAGCTGAGTTCCTATTCAGGGAAGCCACTACACGTAGCTTCGGACGTACATCGGACGGTAAGCCTGGGCGTGTTCGGAAGGTGGTCCGATTTTCCCGCCCAGCTTTAACTGAGGCCAGATGGTAAGAGGTTGCCTCAGTGGGGTCCGTAAAAGACAACTTGATGAGCCTAGGTTTTGGGCCAGGTCGTCCAAGGCGGATAGCACCCGTTGGGGGAACGCAGCCTAGGTCTTTGGCTGAGTTGGCAGCAAAAGCCTGAAGATCAGCCATGTCTTCTGGCACCCCAATGGCAATGACTTCATGGGTGGCAGAATCCGCGGTCTTAAATGCGACAAGAGGTACAGGTACAGGGAGGTTCTTTAGCAGAGCATTCCGATAAGACCCCTCATTGTGGAGTCCAACCTGAATGGTTGCTTTTATTCCTGCTACTTCCCCTTTTAAAGCACAGATCGATTGTTGCAGTTCTGCAAGAACCGCACTGGTCAATTGGTGTTGTTGTTGTTGCTGCTGTTGCTCTGGTTGTGGTTGATTTTGTTGTTGCTGTTGTTGTTGTTGATGTTGTTGTTGCTGCTGCTCTGGTTGTGGTTGATTTTGTTGTTGCTGCTGCTCTGGTTGTGGTTGATTTTGTTGTTGCTGCTGCTCTGGTTGTGGTTGATTTTGTTGTTGCTGCTGCTGCTGCTCTAGTTGTTGCTGCTGCTGTTGTTGTTGCTGCTGCTCTGGTTGTGGTTGATTTTGTTGTTGCTGCTGTTGCTGTTCCGCCTCCTCCACGGGAGTGGCAGGGGGAGACACAATCGTCGGTTGTGGAGGCACGCAGGCCTGACACTGAAAAGTCCAAGATTTAAGCTGAACCATCTTCCAGAGTCTATCCATCATAGCATTATGATGGCTCTTTTTTTGGCCTGGGATCTTCTGAAAGTCCGTGGCACATTGGAGGCAGACAGAGATGAGACATGTCCCACATTCGACCCAGCGATTACGGAACGTATTTTCGGGTTCCGTACAGATGTGGC
This sequence comes from Octopus sinensis, assembly GCF_006345805.1. Taxonomy (NCBI): domain Eukaryota; kingdom Metazoa; phylum Mollusca; class Cephalopoda; order Octopoda; family Octopodidae; genus Octopus; species Octopus sinensis. The sequence goes on along the minus strand of NC_042997.1, from coordinate 140,267,057 downwards.
AGGTGTGATTTTCTGGGCAGTGTTCTATTTTAGAGCAGCGACCAGTCTTATCGCACGCCGCTATGGCTTTCACCATGGCGATTCTGTTGGTTCTGGTCATCCGTAGAGACAGAAAATGTAAACAACAATACGATAAAAGTAAAATATAAAATATTTGTTTTTGATTCGTTCTTTTTTGTGTATATTCCTTGTTCTTAAATATTGTGTGTGTATATACACATGTTTCGTTCTTTTTTGTGTATATTCCTTTTTTTCTTAAATATTGCGTGTGTATACATAAAAGTATTTGTGCGTATAGACACGGAGAAAGTTTGTAAACAGCAATGAAATTTTTGATTTTTTTGCAGTGTAGTCCGTCACATTAAATAGTGTGATTTATTTTCACTCTGCACGTATATACATGTGTGCTACAAGTATCTATGTATGTATGTATGTCACTGCTTTATAAATTTTGGACGTACTTACTGTCGTTCAACGATTTCTTTTACCCTCAACTACACGTGGTGAATTCTTCCATTGTAGATCTGTGGTGGTCATCGTCGTAATATTTTCTCTTTAGTTTCCTCGCCAAATTGATTATACCCTAATCAAACCATTTGTTTGTATACTTGTGAATGTGTCTTTGTTTTAGTAACATTGTATATTCCTCCTTTTCCTTTTTCATTCCCATATTATATGGAACTTCGGTGGACAGCTACTCTAAGACTCCAGCTGCCAGGTCGCCATGTAATTTCAAAATTATCATCATCATCATCATTTAATGTCTGCTTTCCATGCTGGCATGGGTTGGATGGTTTGACAGGAGTTGGCTACACAGAAGACTGCATTAAGCTTCAGTGTCTCTTTTGACATGGTTTTTTTTTACAGCTGTATGCCCTTCCTAACACCTGCAACTCTGCAGATTGAACTAAGTGCTTCTTACGTGGCCCCAGTACAGGTGAGATCAATTTTGGTATGGTTTTTACAGCTGGATGTCCTTCCAAGTACTGGCCACTTTACAGTGTGGACTAATTATTGATGATGATGTGTGTGGGTGTGTTTGCAAGTACTCTTGTCTTAACATCACATGATGGTTGTAAAGGAACATCACCATCGTCATACAAATGATGTTGTTCTTTTCTAGACTTCTCTGAAAAACATGTCAGGTCATGGGAAAATATTACCTTGTTTGAAAACAGATGATGGTTGGCAACAGGAAGGGCATCCAACTGTAGAAAACCAGTCTTAACAAATTCTGTCTGACCCATGCAAGCTTAGAAAAGTAGATGTTAAATGATAATGATTATGATAGTGATATCAAATCAAAGCTGCAATTTTAGGTTGTTGACCGACTTAGGTATTATTTTACTTAATATCCTAATCAAGTCTTCCGTGTCATCAACTATTGGCAACTTGATGGTGTTATACATATATAACTGTCTCTACTACATGTCTTAAATGTTTTATTTCCTTGTTTTCAGCATGAATGTCCAGGGAGACTATCAGCCGATTGAAGCTGGAGGTTTCATTAAGATCTGCTCTCTGAGGTAAAAATATTTTCACATTCAACCTAATACATATTTCTGTCAATACTTTTCTGTGTTCTTACTTTAAATCTTTACTTCTTATTTTTCTAACATCTTTTTGTTTTTGGTTATTTTTTCCTCTTTCTTACCATTCTCCCATAAAACCGTGACTTAGATAGATCTATATATTCAAATATTTGTGCAAGTTTATACAAATTGGCACAGGAGTGGCTGTGTGGTAAGTAGCTTGCTTACCAACCACATGGTTCTGGGTTCAGTTTCACTGCATAGCACCTTGGGCAAGTGTCTTCTACTATAGCATCAGGCTGACCAAAGCCTTGTGAGTGGATTTGGTAGATGGAAACTGAAAGAAACCCGTCGTATATATTTATATATATGCATGTGTGTGTATATATTTGTGTGTCTGTGTTTGTCCCGTAACTTAGTGGTTTGGCAAAAGAGACCGATAGAATAAGTACTAGGCTTACAAAGAATAAGTCCTGGGGTTGATTTAGTTGACTAAAGGCGGTGCTCCAGCATGGCCACAGTCAAATGACTGAAACAAGTAAAAGAGTAAAAGAGAGAGAGTATATCTGCATGAAGTAAGATGTATGCATTTCGTTTCCCTCTTTTAATGGTTATCCTATAATCATGAAGTATCAGTGACTAAAGTACTTAGGATAAATGTCTTGTTTAACCCTTTAGCGTTCAGATTACTCTGTCGAATGCAATGCTTATTTATTCTCATTGTTTTGAATTAATTATACATTATCTTGTTGCTTCAAGATTTCAGTGTTGTGATTGTTTATTTTTAGAACAATGTTGTGGGGTAGGTGTGAGAGGCTGGATCCAGTCAGTTTGAATGTAAAACAGGTAGAATATATGGGCTGCATATGGTCATTTTAAATGCTAACGGTTAAAGGATACTATGCAATATCTGAAAATAGCATCTGAATTGTAGGAGCATTAATATTAGTGTATACTTTACATCATTCTATGTTATCAGTTCAATTTAGAATTATATATGATTGCCCTGTCTTGTTAGACAATAGTTATCTCACATTCAGCCTGGTTGTTCTAATTTACTTTGATCCTTGCATGAGTGAAGCTGTGCTCTTTTACACTTGACTTAAACTGAAAAAAACTGGAGTGCATCTTATACATGGGGCAAAGCTAAAAGTACAAATTCAAAAAAATGTTTTACCAAGATTTAACACAAAACTAAAGATGCAACTTATATACAAATAAATACAATACACACGTGTGTGTGTGTGTTGTAATTTCCCCATATCATGTATAATAGCAAAGTTTAACTATCTAACGATGTGCGACTCCATGCAATTCAACGATGGGTAAATTTATGTGTTTCTTATGTAATTTATCACATGTAATTATCTCCTTTGTCATAGATATAACTTTCTGGAATTATATAACTCTCTGCAATTATATGACTCTTTATAATTGAATATCTAATATCTTTTCCAGACTGCGAGAGTTTTACAGAAATCGTCAAAAGCAGATTGGTTCCTCAACGCCATATTAGAAGTTACTATTCATATTTGTCCATCACAAATTAAATTAGTGGCTGTAATGGATACTGGATGTTCCAATTATTTTTCTGTTCTCTTTTTAGTAGCCATTTATATTCTAGAAGTATCAATCCTTAACTCTCCAAACTACCTTCCAAACAACACCACCACCACCACCACCATTGCGAATACCATCATGAGCCAATAAGGTGACTTGTATATAGCTATGTAAGCTGCTCAGCGTTGCCATCAAATTCTTTAAAACAGAGACCATGTGTTTTGTCTTGAATTTTTAGTTCATCATCTTATCCCCCCATAATAAAGGTGGAATTGTGCCCCAAACTGCTGGCAAACTGAAATTGTTTAACAGGTTTGTTCCAACAGATGTAAAACAATAACTAAATCATTATCAACATCATTAACAACAACAGCAGCAGCAGCAGTAGCTTAAGTATGTGTCTATGTAGTTCCTCAGCCTGGTAGAAATAGCAGCTAAATCTTCCTCAAATCACATTCTATCATCATATATAAAGCAGAAAGGATACACTGGACAGTGTATAAACAAAGAGATCTGATGGCTCTGGCTGAAAGGCCTTTGATTAGAGGCCTGCTCAATTAGACTGAACGTGAGGGTTAGAAAAAAGATGTGATATACTTCTCAGAAAGAGTAAACATTTTCATTGGTATTTTATTTCCAGTTTCATTTTTAGAAGCAAATAAATTGATCACATTCTTTGCAATGTTTTGTTTTTGTTTTATTTAATTGTTGTTTATTTTAATTCAACTTAAGTTTAATTTTTTTTTCTTTCTCATGGTGTCACAGCTTACCAAATTGTTCAAGATCATTCAAAACATTTTTTAGAGTTGTTAAAAGACAAAATAAAATGAGACAAAACAGTTATGCATGACTATATTAAGATGTGAGAAAGACTGAATTTGCTTAACCTTTCTGTGATATATTTATATTAAAATAAATCAAATGAAGACTTAGGCCCCAAGTGGAAAAGCATGATCTTCAAACAGTGAGCCTCGTGGAGGCAATGACAAGTGACTGAGACCTTTGGCAACATGCCATGCTTGAGAAGACCTGTCAAACCAAGTGAAATTGGTCATAGCCGATACCAGTGTCGTGTAACAGACACCCAGGCTGGTGGCATTTAAAAAACTCCCTTTGAACATTGGATCTCATGGAGGCAATGATAAGTATGAAAAATAGCTAACATTTCCTTCAAACTTTACTTTTGTTACATTTATTCAAACCCCAAAGGATCCCTCTCAACACAAGGCTATGATGCTCCTCCACTCCACATGATCAGAGATGTTAGCCACCAAGGGACATGCTCAAGTGGTTAAGAACAAGCAAATCTGTGGTATTGAGCAGAATATTTGCTATAACAATATTTCTGCTTCAGCAACTCGGTGCTAGATCTGTCTGAAATGTAATGGAAGATAAGTAAGTTTGAAAACATTGATATTCATCCAGTCACAAAAGCAAAGTTTGAAGGGAATAGTATCCATTTCCTTTATTTCTAGATGGAGGCAAATAGGAAATAACACTTACTGACCAAAGACGAAAAAAAATAATAATATTGTTACACTGTGTAATTGCAGGTCTAACAAATTAAGTTCTCTCATAGAGACACTACTCAACTCTGAACTGCAGATAGAAAAGATTATCACAATAAGTCAATGCTTGTTTAAGAGAGAAATGCTACAAAATCAAAACTAAATGCCGAAGAGGTAAAAAAGAATAAGGAGTACTGAAAGGCCAAATGAAACAACAATAATATGGAGCAAGGCTCAGAACCAGAAGAATAAGATTTACTGAAAGGAGAGAGACATATACCCATCCCCATCATTTTTTATAGGTACTAACTGCAATAGCTGTTAATAAATTTCTTGGCATCAGAGATTTTCCTACCGCTGCAAATGAATAAAAATAGAGCAGTTGCGAGCTATAGTCAAGATTAATTTCTCATAGATGCCATCCATTTGAAAACAAATATTTGTAATTAAATTTTTGATGGTCATTACATCATGTTAACACCAACTAAATTACTGTTTTTCATGTTGATAGCATCTGTGAGTAATTAATCTCGCTAATTAAGTATTTTCTTTAAAAAAAAGAAAAAATGATCATGTTTCATGACCACTTCTGTAAAATATTGTATATTTATTTAGCAATGCTCTTTTTTTTTACTTCATTAAGCATAGTTGAATATATACTTCATTGAGGAAGTCTAATAATACCTAAACATGTTGAGAGTTGTCTTCTGTAGTTGCCAAGATGCTTACATTTGTCCCTTCTTCATTGCATAAAGTATTTCTAAATTAGATTATTATATACTAATTGCACTATTAGTATTACTATTCCAACACCTTAGCCTTGTCATTACCCAAGGTAATGCCACGAACATGTTGGCTTGCTTCAGTAGGTTCCAATGAAATATGTGGTATGTGACCAATTGAAACACTAAGTGTTGAATTCATATTTTCTTTCTTCTTTTTTCTCTCTTCGCTCATGTTTGTGTCTTTTTTGGATTTGTATTTTATGTGGCTTTGTGTTATATATATATTCATGTGTGTTACATGATGGTCACTCCTGTTGTTATGATGTATGAGTGTTTTTCAAGGAGAGGATTTAAAGGAAAAAAATGTATGGCCAACAAGAAGAGGGATACCACAGTAAAGGAAGACCCATCCTTATTATAAGGGTCAGTTGGAGCAATCACTAAAGTCTCTAGAGCTTAATTTGACATTTTGGGAAAGTTATGGCCTAAATTGATCTGCATGGTGTAAAATGTATCATGATTCATCAAAACAATCTTTTTCTATTTTTTTCCATATCAAATTCTAATATAATCATAATTTACATGCTCTGATTGGTATTTGCAGAAAATTTCATTAAAAGATATCCATTTATCTTAAAGTCATGAGGAAATAAAGTTGGTGAAGAGGCACACTTATGTAAGTATGCCCCTATGTATGTATATATATGTGTATATATATATATATATATATATATATATATATATATTATCATCATCATCATCATTTAATATCTATTGTCCATGCTGGCATGGTTTTCTATGGCTGGATGCCCTTCCTAACGCCAACCACTCTGAGAGTGTAGTGGGACTTTTATGTGCCACCAGCACAGGTGCCATTTGTGTGATAACAGAGTGTGTTTACGTGTCACCAACATGGGTGCCAATTTGCGTGACACCAGTATCTGCCAAGACTGTGATTCTGATCAGCTTGATGGGTCTTCTTCTCAAGCATTACATAACATCAAATGTCTTGGTCATTGCCTCCATGAGGCCCAACACTTAAAAGGAACTCAGCCACTTTGCCTCCGTGAAGCCCAACACTTGAAAGGAACTCAGCCACTTTGCCTCTGAGGCCCAATGCTTGAGAGGAACTCAGCCACTTTGCCTCCTTGAGGTCCAATGTTCAAATGATGTTCTTTACATGCCACCAGTATGGGTGCACTTGGCTTGACAGATCCTCTCAAGCACAACACATCGCCAACAGTCTTAGTCACCGGTCATTGCATCTGCAAGGCTCAAAGTTCAAAAATCATGTTTCACCACCTTGTCCCATGTCTTCCTGGGTCTACCTCTATCATAGGTTCCCTCTACAGTTAGAGATTCGCAATTCTTTACACAGCTGTCCTCATCCATATGCACCATATGATCATATCAGTGCAGTCGTCTCTCTTACACACCACATCCAACTCCTCTTATGCCTAACTTTTCTGTTGAACATGCATACTGGCTCTCAAGCCTACACATGTCCTTGGCTGTCATAGCCCATGTTTTACTGCCATGCAGCATAGCTGTTTGCATTACAGACATCAAACAATCTGCCTTTCACTCTGAGAGAGAGACCCTTTGTTGCCAGCAGGGGTAGGAGCTATCTGAACTTTGACCAGCCTAATCTTATTCTCACAGCTACGCTCTCAGAGCATCCACCTCCATTACTAACTTAGTCACCTAGATAACAGAAGCTATCTACTACCTCTAGCTTTCCCCACTGGCAGTTGATAGTCTATTTTTTTGTGCATTTTCAGCATTTATTGTAACTGTGCACCATCCACACACAAAAGTTAGTTTCCCTGTTAACCTTCCTCTGATGTTGCTGCACCTTATATGTGTCCAAAGCTTACACTGGGTGCATCTTATGGAGTGTCTACCTATGCCTTTTCTACAGATTGAGCAGAGCCATCTACCTGAAGGGATTTGTGATTTGTCAGCCTTCCTATTTACTATGACTTTGTTTTTACTAGGTTGACTCTAAGGCCCTTTAATTCTAGACCTTGCTTCCATACCTAAAACTTCTTCTCTAGTTCAGGTAGTGATTCAGCAAGGTCATCAGCATAGAGGAGATCTCAGGGGTAGCCTGTCTTGAATTCGTCTGTTATTGCCTGGAGGACTATGATGAATAAGAGAGGGCTGAGCACCGATCCTTGGTGAACTCCTACTTGTACTTTGAATTCTTCGCTGTACTTGTTGCCAACCCTCACTTTACTGGTAGCGTCCCTCTACAAGGCTTGTACGGCTCTCCCCAACCACTTGTCTATCCCTAGTTTCTGCATTGACCACCAGATAAGGGATCAGGAGACCTTGTCAAAAGCTTTCTCCAAGTCAACAGAAACCAAGTACAGAGGTTTATCTTTGGCTAGGTATTTGTCCTGCAGCTGCTTTACCAGAAATATAGCATCAGTGGTGCTTCTCCCTGGCACAAACCCAAACTGCATCTCATCTAGACTAACCCTCTCCCTAATTAGTTGGGCTATGACTCTCTCCATAACTTCCATCACCTGATCCAACAATTTGATACCTCTGTAATTATTTCTATCTAAGGCATCACATTTACCTTTGTAGCAGTTGACTATGGTGCTGCTACACCTGTCATTGGGTATGACTCCTTCATGAACTACCTAATTTACAATACAGGTGACTAGACCATAACCCACACTGCCAGATATGAAGACAGATATATATATATATATATATATATGTTGGATCAGGTAATGAAGGTTACGGAGAGGGTTATAGCCCAGTTAATTAGAGAGAGAGTTAGCTTAGATGATATGCAGTTTGGGTTCGTGCCAGGGAAAAGTACTACAGATGCTATATTCCTGGTAAGACAGCTGCAGGAGAAATACCTAGCCAAAGGTAAGCCCTTGTACCTGGCTTTTGTTGACTTGGAGAAAGCCTTTGACAGGGTCCCCCGATCCCTTATCTGGTGGTCAATGAGGAAACTAGGGATAGATGAATGGTTAGTGAGAGCTGTGCGAGCCATGTACAGAGACGCAGCTAGTAAGGTGAGGGTTGGCAACGAGTACAGTGAAGAATTCCGGGTAGAGGTTGGGGTCCACCAAGGTTCAGTCCTCAGCCCCCTCCTATTTATCATAGTCCTCCGGGCAATAACGGAAGAATTTAAGACAGGATGCCCCTGGGAGCTCCTCTATGCTGATGACCTTGCTCTAATTGCTGAGTCACTATCAGAACTGGAGGAGAAGTTTCAGGTGTGGAAACAAGGATTAGAATCGAAGGGCCTTAGAGTCAACCTAGCCAAAACCAAAGTCCTAATAAGTAGGAAGGTGGACCAACCACAAACAACTTCAGGTAGATGGCCCTGCTCGATCTGTAAAAAAGGTGTAGGTAGAAACTCTATAAGGTGCACCAAGTGTAAGCTATGGACACATAAGAGGTGCAGCAATGTCAAAGGTAGGCTAACTGGGAAGATAGTTTTCGTATGTGGCAGATGCTCAGGAGAAATAAACACTGGAAATGTGCAGAGACCAACTTCTACCACGTTCCAGGGAGACAAACTAGAAGTAGTTGATAGCTTCCGCTACCTAGGAGACCAAGTTAGTAGCGGGGTTGGGTGTGCTGAAAGTGTAACTGCTAGAGTAAGAATAGCCTGGGCAAAGTTTAGAGAGCTCTTACCCCTGCTGGTGACAAAAGGCCTCTCGCTCAGAGTAAAAGGCAGACTTTATGATGCATGTGTACGTACAGCCATGCTACATGGTAGTGAAACATGGGCCGTGACTGCTGAGGATATGCGTAAGCTCGCAAGAAATGAAGCCAGTATGCTCCGATGGATGTGTAATGTCAGTGTTCATAATCGTCAGAGTGTAAGTACCTTGAGAGAAAAGTTGAACCTAAGAAGCGTCAGTTGTGGTGTGCAAGAGAGACGGCTACGCTGGTATGGTCATATGACGAGAATGGCTGAAGATAGTTGTGTGCAAAAGTGCTACACCCTAGCAGTTGAGGGAACCTGTGGAAGAGGTAGACCCAGGAAAACCTGGGACGAAGTGGTGAAGCACGACCTACGAAGTTTAGGTCTCACCAAGGAAATGACTAGAGACCGAGACCTATGGAAGTATGCTGTGCGTGAGAAGACCCGGCAAGACTAGTCAGGCCATAACCCGTGGCCCCTACCTGGGACGTAGTCAGTCCACCTGTGCATACCTTCCTTCTTGTGATACTTGTGAAGACCTGTTGAGGCAAGTGAAAATCAAACAAAATCAAAATAGATGAACATCAATGGAATTTGTATCCTTGTGGTACCAGTGCCGGTGGCACACAAGAAAACCATCCGAACGTGGCCGTAGCCAGTACCGCACCGACTGGCCTCCATGCTGTGGGCACGTAACAATCACCATCCAATCGTGGCCGATCGTCAGCCTAATCTGGCTCCTGTGTCGGTGGCACATAAAAAAACACCATCCGAGCGTGGTCGTCTGCTAGCCTTGTCTGGCACCTGTGTCGGTGGCACATAAAAACACCATCCGAGCGTGGGCACCTGTGTCGGTGGCACATAAAAACACCATCCGAGCGTGGCCGTTCGCCAGCCTCGTCTGGCACCTGTGTCGGTGGCACATAAAAACACCATCCGAGCGTGGCCGTTCGCCAGCTTCGTCTGGCACCTGTGTCGGTGGCACATAAAAACACCATCCGAACGTGGCCGTTCGCCAGCCTCGTCTGGCACCTGTGTCAGTGGCACATAAAATCACCCACTACACTCTCGGAGTGGTTGGCGTTAGGAAGGGCATCCAGCTGTAGAAACACTGCCAGATCTGACTGGCTTGGTGCAGGCTTCGGGCTCCCCAGACCCCAGCTGAACCGTCCAACCCATGCTAGCATGGAAAGCGGACGTTAAATGATGATGATGATGATGATGATATATATATATATATGCACAGGCGTAGTTCAGGGTTTAGTCCCACTGCTTGGCACCTTGCGCAAGTGTCTTCTATTATAGCCTTGAGCTAACCAAAGCCTTGCGAATGGATTTGGTAGATGGAAACTGAAAGAAGCCCGTCGTATATGTGTGTGTCATTTTGTCTGTGTTTGTCCCCCACCACTGCTTGACATCTAGGTAACTTAGTGGTTCAGCAAGTCACTCACAGAATAAGTACTAGGCACACACACATACATTCACATACCTCCTTTTACAAACACGCACATATATTCACAGAGTTGAAATGCTGTTTGATTTATTTGTTTCAGCGTACAATTTTCATCATCCCACTACCAAGTATGACATCACCCCACCTTCCTTCCTTTCTCATTCATAAACACAAGAGTATTATTATAGTAGATTATCTCGGTAACCATGGGAGCTATGAAAACAAAAAAAAAGCCCAGCATCACCACCGGATCAGTATATACATCTGTGTAATTTTTCGCGCAATTCCACCCAGCCGTTTGACTGTGAATCTCAAGACAAGAAATAATCGCCTGTGTCCAAATTTATGTGTGTGTGTATATATATATATATATATATATATATACACACACACACACACACGAGTGTGTATGTATTGTAGTTGTCTCCCACTATCGCATGACAAGTGGTATTGATTTGCTTACGCACCCGTAACGGTTCGGCAACAGAAACCGACAGAACAAGTACCAGACTTTGAAAATAAGTTCTGGGAGTTGATTTTCCTAACTAAATTCTTTAAGGTAATGCCCAAGAGCAATAACATGGCGGCAGTCCAATAACTAAAACAAAAATAGGAAGATAAATAAATCAAAAATATAAAGTTTTTTGTTCGGAGTTTCCAAATTGCATTCAAACGTCTTTAGCGAAGATTTATCAATGACTAAAGACTAAATTTCTACTATTTTCCACGAAACGTTTATAAAGTAGATTATAGACATATGTCGTTTAAATTATAAACGAATTCTCGAATTATTAATTTAGCGATTTAGTTTTTCGTAGAAATTATTAGTTTTTATTAGGAACCTTCCGCAACATCTGTGAAGAATCATTTTGAACGAATTTAAAAAAAAAAAGAAAAAGAAAACATTAGGTAAGTGATTAATATTTTTAATATTGGAACACAATTTAAAAAATATTAATAATTAAAAAAAGAACCAATTTCTATAGTAGTTTGTAACTACAGTAATAAAAACAAATAATAAAATGTCCAATGCAATATTGTCCTTGGAATAGACGTTTAACTCTGTAGTTAAAGAACAAGACTAGGTTAGAGTATTAAACTACTGAAGCTTTAGACATGAAAAAAAGCCCGATCTGTCTTGTGTTCTTTAATAATAATTCAACAATTGTTTGTGGCCTGTAATCAAAACAAAAGCAGGCTTCTTCAACAGTTGAAGGACTTAAGTTTATCTATAAAACAAAAGAGATAGGCCATTTTTACTTTCCTCCGCTGCGTTTCTAAGTTACTGCTTTTGTTTTCTTTCTTAATCTGTGTTGTGAAAACTACGACACATTGCCTTGAATAGCGACTTTCACATCTTGTAGAATTAATTAACTTCACTTTTGGATCAGGAGCAGCTTTATAAATTATCGTTTACCAACGTCGAAATTTCAATTCAGTAATAATATTATATCTGAATTGCTTTTATCGTGAGTTATCTATATCTTTTTTTTGTTTTTTTTTTATGTTACCTATTATCTGGACATTTTATTGCTCGTTGTACCGTAATGATGAGAATAATCTTTTCTCTTATAGGCACAGAGCCTGAAATATTGGGGGTGTCTATAAGTCGATTACATCGACTCCAATGCTCAACTAGTACTTATTTTTTCGACCCCCCAAAAGGATGAAAATCAAGGTCGACATCGGCGGAATTGTACTTTAATAATAAAACTTGTTTACACATGTCTACTCAGCTCCGCATGTTTGTGTATCTGTTTACTCTGCTCTGTATATGTGTGTTTGTGTATGAGCATCGCGGTAGGAAATTGTACTGTGTTAATAATAAACACTACATCACCTATATTTGCCATCTAAATTCTGTAGTGTTACTTCATGAAAACAATGGACGTTTTTTTTTGTCGCAAGTCAACACTAATGGAGCTGATCTAAGATCAGAGGCATTCCAGCCGTAGCCATCCATCTTATGTCGGAGCATTGGATAATATAGCCCTTGGTATACTGTAACTCATGTTTTGTTTCAGACGATATGGTATAAGAGGAATAATTTGGGTCTATTAGCAAGTCGAGCGACCCCATAGAAGCCTCCTTTTAATTAATAGTCGCCGAGAGACGCAGACATTTTATTTGAATTTGAAGAGCAGAGGTGGATTGCAGATGTTTATAGGCATCGTATCTCTTATTTGATAAATATATAGGTATTATTTGATAAGCTCGCCTTATATATATTTGACACATGGGTGAGGGTCTCGGGGTATTTTCCTATTGTTTTCAACGTAAATTGAGATAAATTATGTATTTTGATTTTCTGATAACAGAAGTACACAAATAGTTCTTGGATCCTATTTAAAATACACTTTCCTTCATACATTTAATCAAAATAATCTTACTACCGTTAAAATATATATTCTTAAACAGAAATTAACTGTTCCTTTGTTGATAATGATATGTCATAATTAAGAAAAGTGCAAATAGTACTACTTAATACAGGTTGATTTAGGAACAATTGTTTTCAATTAAATTGCGTCGTTGTTTATTTCCTATTGTTGCTGCGTACATAATGCAGACTTTTGGGTAACGGGATAGATATTTTATTGATGTTAGTCAATAATCGAACAAACTATTTGACCAAAAGCTTTCCAGGCGTGACTATCTCGTATTTGTTCTGGCAATCGGCAGCCTTTCTTGCATATTACGGCCACAAAATTAAAAGAAAATTAAACTAATCTGAGTAACATCTACAATACAAACACGAACGCCATTAATTCTTCTGAAGAAAAACAAACAATACTTCAAAGATACATTTTTATTACTTTTTTTAAAGATTGTTATTGTATGAAATATATTTTTAACAAAGGTTACACCACCAGATTGATTTGGTACATATTGCAGCGAAATGATGAAATTCATTTATCGTTTCATTTATTTCCGGTAAAATATTTGGAATCTTTGTAATCAGAGCGTAAACGTTAGGTGGGGAACAAAGTGTTATAAAAATTTAATGTGATTTCAGGGATTTCCCAAAACTTTAAAAATAAATCACGAGTTATTTATCGAAGAACACGATACATTTCCGTAGAAAAAGTAAGAAAAATGCCCCCAAAAAATTGTGTAAAAAGAAAAGTAAATAAAATAAGAAGGCGGGCACAGCCCCCTCCTTGTTTTACATCGCACCAGGGAATAATGATATTTTCAAAAAAGTTTTTGAGATAACCCAAAACACTGTACCATGTCTGATAGCGAGGTTGAAATACTGGAACAGCCAAACACCCTCGCGAACGTGCGGCACCTCAGCTCTCGCAAATGTTTTAAATGGCATGTACTGAAACAGTAATTTTTCAACAAATTATCTTATTTTCACTATCTCATTCCGTTGCGATAGAGGTGCTTAGTGTATACTAGTGTTGGTCCCCGTAACTTACCGGTCTGGCAAAAAAGACCGATTGCATGTGTGCCAACTGTCACGCTACATGGCAGTGAAACATGTGCCGTGACTGCTGAAGACATTCATAGGCTCGAAGGAAATGAAGCTAGTATGATCCGCTGGATGTGTTGTAATGTCAGTCTGAACACACGACAGAGTGTAAGCACCCTGAGAGAAATGTTGGACATAAGAAACATCAGATGTGGTGTGCAAGAGAGACGACTGTGCTGGTACGGTCATGTGCTATGTATGGATGAGGAGAGCTGTGTGAAGTGTCACTCCCTAACAGTGGGAGGAACCCATGGAAAAGAGAAACCCAGGAAAGCATGGGATGAAGTGGTGAAGCATGACCATCGCACGTTGGGCCTCAGAGGCAATTACAAATGACCGAGACCTCTGGAGATATGCTGTGATTGAGAAGACCCAGCAAGGAAAGTGTGATCACAGCCATAGCCTACACCAGCGTCGCATAATCAGCCCATTTAAAAAGTACCTTTGAATTGTCGGGTGACATGCTGTGCTTGAGGAGACCTATTGAGTCAAGTCAATCAAAATCAAATGGAAATTGTAGTTGTGGCCATTACCAGTGCTGGTAGCATGCAGTAAGCACCATTCATACGTGGGTCACTGCCAGATCCACCTGACTGGCTCCCCATGCCAGTGACATGTAAAAACCACCATCCAAACGTGGTCTAATAGTTGAAACAATATATAAATATATGCTTGTGTGTGTGTATAAATGACTTGCTCAAAATAATAAAAGTTATATTTGTTGATAATACTAGCTTACTGTTTATTATAAGGGTCGTAACCACTGGAATGCAACTTTCTTTATATTAAATATGTGTGTCGTCCAAGAATCCATAATTCAGAAAAATATGCACCCATATATTTCTCAGTAGAATGGATATATCAATGAAAGTATACAGTATTATAGATTTCAGCCAATCTTACCAATCAGTTTCACACTGGTATCGGATAATCAGATATTAAAGAGCAGAGTGTTAACTAACACCATATTCTCTTCAGAGGTGGCAGGTATGGAAAAAATATGGTAACTGCTCTCTGTTACTGGAGGTGAAAAAATGTTGCATCGGACTTGTGGTCATTGTGAAGAAAGATGAAACACAGTAGCAGGAGGCTAATAGGCAAGGGGTTTATCAAGGGTTATATTTCTTGGCTTCTAAAGAATCTGAAGTGACTGTAAAGCAGCAAGAGTCCAGTGGGTGAAAATATATGCAGTGGGATGAGAGGGGTTGGTATATATATATGTTGGGAGGGTTTTTTTTTGCAGGAGTTGGTGTCCAAACTTTTAAGCCTGTGTTTGGTTGCACATGTATGTCTGTATATTGATGTATGTTTTGGTTAAAGACTTTGCTGGATTTTCAGAGTGTGATGTTGGAAGAGCCAGAGGTTGAGAACCTAGTGATTATAATCATGGTGGGACCTGTACATAAAATAATATATATATCTTCTCATGTGGGTATGGGCTGAAAATTTTGTTCCTGCAGTTTAGGTAAATCTGCTGATGCTCTGAGAATTGTACATCAAGTGGAAAATCTTAGAGGAATGCAAGCCTTATTTTAATCACAGCAGAAAATGTAGGTTATGTTTAGCTGAGAAAAGGATCCTATTAAAATGTTTGTAAATTGTTTTTGCAGTTGACTAGAGTAGTTTCATTTTCTTTATTACTTCTGCCTTAGTGAAGGTGGAGGTATTGTTTTCAGTCGTGTTTGTTTGTTTGCTTGGACAAGATATCTCAAGAACCACTGGATGGATTTAGATGAAACTTTCGGAGATATTTGGCCTTGTAGCTGGCACAAACTGATTAGATCTTGAGATCAGTCTGGTATTGAACAAGGATTCTGCATTATTTTTCCATTTTTTTTTTTTTTTACTTAATTTTTGAGAGCGGTCAGGTTAATTTTTAGTATTCTCATTTGTGAGAGCAGTCAAGTTTATTTCAGATATTCTTATTTTAAAAATCATCTCCGGCTAATCATTGAGAGGACATTGGTGTTACCTTGGCGGTGGTTTGCTCTCTCTGAGTACTCTTGTTTATAAATTCTTTGATTGTTTTCACTATTTTCTCATGACTTTGAAACCCAACTCCAATATCATGACAGTTTCAGATCAGAAGTTCTTGGTAAAAATGTTCAATCCATATTAGAAAATGTCTTTCAAGTTTGGTCTCTTCATTTTGAGAAAGATAATCCACTTGATCAAATCTGTTCAAAAGTTGTTTGCTTATAGAATTCTTTAAATGAAATAGAAGAGTCTTGCCTTTTTAATCTATTTCTTTTGATACCTTGTAAAAGAAAAACAAAAAGTTAACCACATGGTAGGTTCCTAACAACCACATCCAACCAAATGAGGACATTGGCTCAACTTGCTAACAATAGTGCCAAATCTCTCTTATACCATACCTTACCATTGTAACTAAAAGCATATTTAAAAAATGTATCCTAGGATAGATTATGATGGAAAGAAAGAACTGGATTGTCATGGTTGGAGTGTTTTTGCTTGTAGTTTTAGTTTCAGATTTGACTTCTTTAAGGTTTTTCTTTCTCCCCTTTTATTGATTCTTCTATTAAATCTATTGGATATACCCCATTATTGCTCCTAAAATGGTTCATTCTACCTTGGTTGGCCAACTTACAGCAGTTACTACAATTGTAATTTCTCATTACATGTTAAATATCCCTTAATTAACTTATGTTTGGAAAACAACACAGCTGAAAAATGAGTACAAACCATTAAAAAAAATTTTTTATACAGCCTCCCCACTCTCTCCAGCTGTCACATACTGGATTTCCCACTAAGTCGAAAGTGGAAGAACTGAAGGAGTTTCTATGTCTGCTCACAACTACATGCATACATAAAACAACTAGCAAAAGTGTGGCACATCCTATCAGGTCAAACTCGCCTGTAAGTGATGGCTATGATTATATCCTATCACAAAATACATTTGTCTGTGTGTATAGGATATACTGGCCTTGTGTCAGAAACAATTATTGTTATTATTCATACTTTATTTATAGATGCCTTAATCACCTGCTTTAGTAAACTTTCTTTTCATTATCTATCATTGATTTCACTATTAATATATTTATCTTAACAGTATGCTTTATGCATACATTACTAGTTGACCCCTGGTTAATAATCTTACTACTCTTGAGAACTTTACCCTGTGCCATTATGCATTGCTCACTGTCACATTTCCAGCCAATTGCTCATCTAATTTATTCTCATATTTTATTAGGCTTACTCTTTTTTTCAGGTATTTTTTTACTCTGTTCTCATCTTTCCCTCCTCTAGTTTTAGACACTGCCATATTCTTACTTTTTCATAAGTGCAGGCATGGCTGTGTGGTTAAGAAGCTTGCTTTGCAACCACATGTTTTTGGGTTCAGTCCCACTGCACAGTACTGTGGGCAAGTGTCTTCTACTATAACTCTGGACCAACCAATGCTTTGTGAGTGAAATTAGTAAACAAACTGTGGAATCCCATCATATGTATGTATATATATATATATATATTATATATATATATATATATATATATATATATATATATATATTATATGGTAAATCTATGTATGTGTGTGTCTTTGTATCAGTTTGGAGGGAAATTTTCAACATTCTTTTATATTTTCAATCCCAATATATGTTGTTCTCATTTTCACTATGACTTGCTTAAAAGAAATGTGATTGGTTTCCTTTATACCATATTGGATCTGGACCTTTCTAAGGTATTGGTTTCAAATTTTGGCACAAGGCCAGCAATTTTGGGAGTGGGATAAGTTATTTATATCAACCCTAATGCTGAACTGGTATTAATTTTATTAACCCTGAAAGAATGAAAGGTAAAGTCTGCCTCAACAAAATTTGAACTCAAAACGTTGCAACACACAAAATGCCACTAAGCATTTTGCCCAAAATGCTAATGATTTTGCCAGCTTGCTGACTTAGGTTTCAAATTTTGGCACAAGGCCAGCAATTTTGAGGCAGGGGTCAAGTCAACCACATTGACTTCAGTTTTCAAGTAGTACTTATTTTATCGATCCTGAAAAGATGAAAGGCAAAGTTGACCCTTGTAGCATTTGAACTCAGAAGGTAAAATTGGATGAAATGTCACTAAGCATTTTTCCTGATACAGTAATGATTTTGCCAGCTCACTGCCTTGGACCTTTCTAAGATGTTATCAAGAAAAGATGTGATGTGTGCAAGGCAGAGAAGAGGAAATTCCTCAAAACATTCATAACCAAACCCTCTTTTAAACACAAGATCAGAGGTATTCAGGAAATTCAGGCATTTTAAGAAGTACCTATCATGCAACTTCAAAACATTATCATCACCTATTTAGAACCTGATGTATGCACAGGCATTTGACGTTGTTTACCTTTAAACTTTCTTTATTCCTTCCACTTCCGTCCTCATCTTTTACCACTTTATGTTTTCCTTCCTACCTTCATCTTCCTGTACCCTTCCCCACCTTGGCTCCCTTTTCCTTGATTAAAGCTAATTTCCCAAACAAATCCATGGTTTTCCAGTGGCTTCGATATTATTGCCGGGACCTGTATTGAGGTGTGGGAAGGGTAATAAGATATAGTTTAGGGGTGAGTAGATGTATCCTTATAGTACTCTTTTTTGAGAAATAGCAGATTCTGTTTATTATACATATTAACCTTACAGATAATTTATAGACACATGAGTCCCATAGATGCATTGGAGTTCTACCAAAACTTCATCTCACTGCAGTGTATTTTGGATAACTTAAGCCTATCCAGTCCAAGATAAATGAATGATATGTCTATATACTAGCTGGAAAGGAATTTGATCTTTGAATATTAAACAAAATTGACATGTACTTTGAGGATGTTCAGCATCTAGAACAAATCGTCTTGAGCAACTTTATTGCTTAAATCTAGCACAATTTCAAGATAACATGCTTTATAAATATTCTAACCTATCTTAATTAAACAGGTATGTGACCATAGAAACTTATCTTCTAGAAATAGCATTTAACTAGCCCACTTAGATTGCTGGTGTATCGTTAGTCATAGCACATTGTTGGCAGTAATTAGTAACACTTGATTTCAGACAATCAATACTTTTATTTATCTATAATATTCTGATTGTAATGTCGTTGGTCTAATTATAGTACAAGACACAGATCTTCATCCATAATTTTATCATGTCTCAATTTGTATGACATGTAATGTGTGTGTGTGTGTGTGTGCATGTGTGTCTGTGTGTGTGTATACACACATACATAAACACACATTCACACAAAGATACACATAAATACAGACCTACACATACTCAAATATTCCATTCTTTTACAGTTAAAGTACCTGCAAGTAATCCATCCAACAGCTGAAAATGGAGAATGAAAGCTTCAGCACAATTCTCTCCCACATCTATCAAGATCTGGTTGAAAACTTTGACCTTACTAACCGCTTGGAGAAGCTAAAAACATTTGCAGCCAACCATCCTTTCATCACAATGTTTGGAATTTTTACTATTGTATTATGCAGTGTGCCTGTTGCCTGTTTCTTTGCCTTTACACTTTTCAGTATTTTCCTTACATTTGGTGGGTTTATGTTTCTTGAAGGTAAGTATCTTTAACATTCCTTCATTTTTATTCAAATCATGTAATATCTTTTTTTTAGAAAGCAATGTCTAGATTGATGCATGTTTAGCAACTGTGATGCTTGCTTTTGTACAATGAATTACTCTAATTAGGTAAGCCTTTAGACCAGTGATTCTGAAATGGTACATCATGGCACACTGATGGATCACAACAGATACCTAGGTGTACCAAAGATTTTTCTCAAATATGGTTTAAAGCTTTGCTAAATCCATTGTAATGTGATTCATAATTTTGTTATGTATTAGTATGAGTGATTAAATAACACAATTGTTTTGTGTATATTCTAAATATTTCATGTTAAAATCTAATTTTTTATTTTTCATTTTTTTAATGCTCAAAGTGCACCAATAATTTTATTTGATCTTCTGTCTGCCATGAAATTACAAAAGATTGAGAATCACTGCTCTAGGCTGAAGACTTGTGAATTTGTATATCTGCTGGCACAGTGTTGTATTATATTGTGTTGAGGGCAAGGCTCTGAATTTCATCACCCCATACTTGCCTTGTGGCTGAACAGATGATAAAAGAGAAAGAATGACAGTGAAATGAGACCCCAAGCTAACAGGAAAATATCAAATGGCTTTATCATACACAATACTGCAATTGAATCCTTTTACATTAAAATGAATGAATGACTCATAAAGAAATATTTCAAACATCATTCAGTGAAATGATAAAAATTTGCTGTTGTACAAATATGTTCAACTGCAATGTAAACCTGATATTGTATCAATAATGAGGAAAACTATTCTATTTCCACATGTAGCCTTTGGAAGGCAGAATGAGTTCAGTTACAAGTATTTGAATGAGGTTTGAGGATAGATTAATACTTTAGCAGTTGATGAGACTTTGTTACTTCTATACTTACCTCCTACCTGTCTCAAAGGCTTTACAGTAAAATTCTCATAGTGCTGCTCTTCCTCCTCTAATAAAAAAAAAAAGAAATATCTTCTGTAAGGATATGAGTCATAAAAATAATATTAATGTTATAGTTACATTTTGTTGCATGATGTTTCAGAATTATTTGCTTTTCCAAACTGTAACTTATTGAATCTTTAGTTGCCTCCAGGTGATGTGCTATTATGACTAGTATGTACTATATACCTAAATCATTCTCACTGAGTAGTTATTAGTTTTGTCTTATAAACAATATGAAGATAGCCAGTGATTTAACTATTCCTGAGACAGTCAATCAAAAGAGGTTTTGAAGAAAAGTGTAATATATATTTTATATTAATGAAACCTCATCCCAGAAATAGGGGATATAACAGAAATTATATCCAACAGTTAATAAGTTGATAAAGACTACGTATATAAATACACTAGTTTGTGCCTTTAAGTTGTCATAGATAATGAGCCTTATTTTTTTTCTGTTGTTTCACCACTTTATTTTGGCACTGTCTAAGAATAATTTCTCCTCTGTTTTAACTTAGGATTTAACTGCACTGAATTAATTTGACTTTCTCCTAACTCTACTCCCTTCTACACTATGACTCACAGGCTCTGAATACAGCATTTCTTCTCTGGAACGATATTTAATGGAACAGTTCCAATTGCTGACCAGATGTCCTCAAGCCATGTCAAGTGACAATCCTGAACAAAACATCAGCACAGGATTCAATGAATCACAAGCAGGTATTGCATGTGATTGTGCACAGATGATATCATCTGATTTTGTTCAAGTAACTTTTTTCAGATAGTATTGAAATTATTCAGATTGATAAGTATAATGGTTGCAGACAGAATATTATGTAAAAACATCATTTTCTCTGTTTGTTGTATAGGCAGCAGTATCTTATTAGATATAGCTGCCAGATTACATACTAAATTTAGTCCTTTGAAATCATATCTTTTAAATAATTCAGAAGTATATTATGGCTTTTAGCATTTATCACATAGGTTCAGATACAGTTCTAGAAATTTCTAATATAGTTTACATTTCCAAACATGTAAATGTAATGAACTTTCACCCTCTTACACACAATATACTGTTAATCTTTTAGTTAATTTTGTGCTCAAAGGAATCTAGTTTTAGGTTTCATAAACATTCCTGCTTGTGTATTTTATTTATTGAAATTAAAATTTAATTTTTATATTTTAAAATCAAAAGTTATGATAGAAAATTATCCCAATTTTGCTAAATCTGAAAAAGGCATGGTACATGGGATCATTGAATGTAGACTGCTAGGTTATCTTAGATATGCTGCTTTTAAATCTTATGTTATGAAATCTGTATTGATGCTAATTGTTCAAGCTAACTATAATCATTACTAAAGAGAGTTTCTGTTTTAAATTCTTGTAAATTGTGAACTGAAGTATAAAAGTGAAATATTGTGATTATGTTGCATGATCAATGAAAGTAAGCAAAATAAACATTTGTTTTAAGATTTGAAATTAGATTTCTACTTACTAGGGGTGTTACTTCTGAATAGATAAGATATCATACCATACCATCTGTTTGTTCGTTTCCACTGAAGATATTGTGGTAGATATCTGTGTGAGATAATTACTTCAATATGATTCAGTTCATATAGCAGGCAGGAATATGTACCATGTTTTACAGGAACTTTACCTATTTATCCACTGCTATTTTATTGAGAGGCAAATTCTTCTCTTATCCACTTAACATTACTGAATCCAGAGCTAAGCACTTACTTTACAAATCTTGGTGGCTCTTGGAGATATTTATCACATTACTTTTTGAGATAGAGAATAGCTACTAAACAATGGTTTGAAATTGTTCTACTTTGTTACATAAATACTTTGGCTTCACTGATTACAGTTTTATTTTATTTCCTATTAATTTTCAGGTACTGTCCTAACATTCGCAACTATCATCTTAGGAGGAGTACTCATTCTTATGGGTGTATTATCAATTGTCTTCAGTCTCTCAGTGGCAGTTGGTTTATTTGTCTTTCATAAAAGTATTGATGTCTTCAATCGTTTTCATCAGCAGTTCCAGCATGCTCACAACTACCATCAACAGCAACAACGTACTGCTTCATCAGCTCCACCACAATCTCCGCCATCAGACCCACCATCTCCTCCATCAGCTCCATCATCTCAGCCAGACAATTCCACTTCAGATAACAATCCTGTTATCACAAGCTCACCAACAAATACAATCTATCCATCGCTGGCTTCACAGCTAGCAACATCGGGTACAACATCATCAGTACCTGTTGAAAATCTGACATCCACTTCTCCGACCCGAAATACTGTATTAACTTCAACTCCAGTTGGGCTGTCAGCAAATAACCAGGCAAATAATGTGGAGAACATTATAGAATCAAATCAGTCACAATCAGTGTCAAATACTGAACTGGACCATGAAATGTTAGCCAGGCATGATACACCCAATGAAAGCCAAATCTCAAGTGAGTAAAAACTGTAGTTTATTATTATCATCATTATCATCATCCATCATCATCATCAACCAACAACATGATGGTGAGCTGGCAACAACAACAACAACAGCAACATGGTGGCAAGCTGGCAGAATTAGTATGCTGAACAAAATGCTTTGTAACATTTTGTCTGTCTCTACATTCTGAGTTCAAATTCCACCAAGGTCAACTTTACCTTTCATTTTTTTCAGGGTCGATAAAATAAGTACCGGTTCAGCACTGGGGTCAATGTAATTAGTTTACTCCCTCCCCTACAACCCCCCCACCCACAAAAAAAACTGCTGGCCTTGTGCTCTAAAAGAACATGAGGAAATGACAGGAGCAAAAATTAACCAAAAAAAAGTCAGTGGGCCTGCCACTTGGAACTTGAAGAAGTTCCAATAATGTTGTGGCACGCTGGACAGAAGGACCTGTTAAATTGCTTGGAGTCTGATTTAGTCCAGATCACCTAGTGGAGAAGAACTGGGATAAGGTGATGAACAGGGTAGCCAATCTCATCCAGAAATGGGCCGAGAGAAAACCATCTCTGAAAGGTTGAGCAGAGGTGGCAAATGCATATATCACCTCTGTTATATATTACCACTTGATCATTGTGCCTTGCCTCAGTTTACATCTGACTAAATTGGAGTGCATACTCTTCTGCTTTCTGTTGAAGGGACACATTCCAGTGGTCAGGTACTCCATTTGTTGTCAACCCCACTGAATGGAAGATTGGGCATGCCATGGCTGATGATGCACAGACATATGCTGAGGCTATGACATCTCCAGTGCTTCCTTCATGGTGATTGTGTTCCCTGTTTGTCAGACTCACCTTTTCACAACTTGTCTCTTTTACTGAGTCACAACCTGATGCATGGTTCCTGGCACCTAGTTCGGCAAGGCAGTCGGAAGTTCCACAAAGTACTTAGTGGCATTTTATCCACTGAAGCATATACATATGCTGTGTATACTTTCCCTTGAAGTCATTGGCTGTCATGTCCATGTAGTGTGTTGTAATGCTACCAGATGATGTGAAGGTGGCTCTATAGACCAAAGACCTTATGATGCAGGATCCTTCCAGCAGGAAGTTGGTAGGATTCTGGAGTTACAGGTTGGGATGTACATTGGCAGCTTAGGTGTGTTTGTATCTATTGTAGCATGCAATGTTAGAAGTGGTGTTGTCTAAGCAGAAGTAACTAACCTCAATATTGTAGGAGATGAAAAGTTTATAATTCTTTTGGATTCTAGGAAAGGGTTTCTTGATTAGCATCAGGAAGCTCCTAGCTATGCTGGTTGAAACTTCTAGGTTAAATGGAGGATTAGACCAGATTAATTTTCTCTTCGTGACTCTCTTCAAGTTCAGATGGTGGTAGTGGTGGTGGGTATACTCCAGATTATCATATATATATATATATATATATATATATATATATATATACAGAAATAAGTTATTCTCAAACGCATGATAATGCTAGTACAATAACATGAACAGGATAAACTATCCATATATTCCCCCTGTGTACAACAGTATCGGTAAATAAATTCAATAAGTAAATCTATAACCAACTCCTAAATATGTAACTAAACAGCAACCAAACCTTTAAGTCATACATTTTATTCCTTACAGTCTTCTATAGTATAATATAAAAGTAAAAGCTTAATAACCACATTCAATCTAAATATAGGCAAGATTAAACTACAACAAAGAAACACATAAATCTATGTGCATCTGTGTCAGTATTATTGATAAACCTACAATAACCAAATTATATACTAAATAGCAACCAATCTTTAAATCCATACAAATAATAATCCTACCATTCTTCCATAGTTACTACTATAATAAAAAAAATGAAAGCTTTATTTCAATTCTCTCCAAAACAAAATATGATTGAATTTAATTTAATGAATAATATAATAATTATGAGTGAAATACATTATTTCATAATTCAAAAGTTGATAATAAAAACACTACATACATATTAATATATATTACCCTAACAAGCTTTAATGTAAACTTACCAGTAACTAATAGAAACATCATCATCATCATTTAACGTCCGCTTTCCATGCTAGCATGGGTTGGACGGTTCAACTGGGGTCTGGGGAGCCCGAGGGCTGCACCAGACCAGTCAGATCTGGCAGTGTTTCTACAGCTGGATGCCCTTCCTAACGCCAACCACTCCGAGAGTGTAGTGGGTGATTTTATGTGCCACCGACACAGGTGCCAGACGAGGCTGGCGAACGGCCACGCTCGGATGGTGTTTTTTGTATGTGCCACCGAAACAGGTGCCAGACGAGGCTGGCAGACGGCCACGCTCGGATGGTGTTTTTATGTGCCACCGACACAGGTGCCAGATGAGGCTGGCGAACGGCGATGATCGGATGCATTAAATTTATTAAATAAGAACTGATAAATGTATACTTGTAAATTAACTATTATTATAAAATGTTGCTACAATTAAAGCTAAATTAAAACTGTTTAAAAGATAATAAGTATTAATACTTACATGTTTTTTCAAGCCACATAGTTCCATCACCTCTAGAATTTAAAAGACTACCTTATGATGTAGTATGTAATTACTTCTTCCTCAATTGTCTCAAACAATGTTGGTGATGTAGTAAGCAAATAACTTAAATCGTAAAAATTCCAAATCTTTACAAATATTTGATAAGTTGAAGACTAGATATTACCCCATATTTATTTCAAATTTCAAGTCTCCCACCTTAACAGTGATTAAAAGTTTTAACCAATTTACCATATTTATACCCTTCTTTTACTAAATATCTTAACAGTTTATTTATTCTTTCCAAAAATTTATTAGCGTTATTAATAATAATACTATATCTGACAATTTACCCTGCAAAAACACCATAACCAATAAAAGAAGGAATTCTTCTACTGAACTATGGCATTGAATCCACTTGGAAACCAAAATCTATGTATATATGTATTAGGCAGACTTCAGTGCAATTTTTGACATACAAATTTCATTCTCAGGTTTTATCCAAGGTACCACAATGTAGCCATACAGCCATATCTGCAAGTAGTTTATTTGATAAATGATATAAAAATAATTTCTAAATGTAAATTATGAGTTGTTTTTTTTATTGTTTTAAAAAAAAATTCTGTTTTCCAGGTACAAACGAAAATGTTGAACTTTTAGGAGGACTTGCTGATGCTGTATCAATGACACCCAGAAGTTTTGTAGACAACTCTAATCTCCGCCATCGGTCTTCAGGTGTGCCGGTCAGTACTAGTAATCAACAGCCCACAGCATCCATGCCAGAAGTGTCACATGATGTAATGACATCATCTCTAGATTCCTCAGCAAACTTGATTTCTGACAGCAACACTGTGGCTGTAAACGCACATGACATTTCAGATGGCCTGAACTGGGATACATCATCCTCTTCGTCCTCTTCTCTTAACCCTGGTGACCAGTGGGAGGTTCTACCCAGTCATGCAGAAAGAACACAAGATTCAAGTGCTTTTAGCAATCCTGAAAACATCCATTAGAATTTGATTTGCTTCATTGTATCCATATAGCTGGATCCATTGTAGATATGAAAAATTTACACTTAAGGGTTTTTTTTTTCTTTTTTCAAATGAAGAAAATATTTTCTCTTGACTGTCTCTAATTCTGTGTGTGAGAGTGGTGGGAGGGAGCTTTTAGTAAATATAATGGCTGTGTACATTAATATCTCCATGTATTGAAATCTGAATGGGCCAATAATTTGGTGCAAATGCAACTATACACTTTTATGCATTTAACTTTGAAAAGGGGATGAAAATTGCCTTTATTTAATGTATATATTTATTTGGAGAATGCATTTTGTTGGTGCATGTGAGGGTGTAAGCACAAGACCTCATGACTTTCCTCTAAAATACACAAGTCTAAGGATTATTTTGGAGATGTTTCAAGTTCCAAAACAATATATTACAATTATTAATTTTAATTATATTTTCTCAAAAGTAAAACTGCTTTTTTTTTTAATCATTTGAGTATTTAATTTGAAATTAATTTTACCAGAAATAGTTACTAATTGTCTTGATGTAGTTATTTCAACACATTTCTTTTTCTTCATCTGACTTTCCAAGTTTATTTATTTAAATTCTATAATTATATTTCATTTCCTATGAACCCTACAGACATATATACTTCCCTATCTACACATGCATAAATGTATACATATACACATTAAATGGTTTGTAGATACTATATTAAATACAACATTACATACCTGTGAAATTGCACATTTCATCAAATTTCCTTTTTCTGTTTCAATGCATGGATTTCTGAATTTATAAATCTTCATGACATTGTTTCATTTATCAAAGATTTTGATTATGTTAGATGTCATTCTGTTGTTAAGATTGTTTAAAACATAACACACAACCATAAGCACACTGTAACAAGCAAAATATTATATTTGTATTTTATGGATTCAAATTCATTGAATTGAAATTCACTATACTATATTGTTGCAAGTTTGTTACTGTGCTCTGGTCTGTTATTTTTCGTTTTTGTTGTAGTTTTTTCATTTTTTTTTTATGTTAGGGCAACAATTTAAGTACCTAACAGTTCTCATTCTAGTCAAAAATACTTAGTAAATATTTTTAAACAACATGTCACAGATTAAGATATCAAAGCTTCAAATTATCTGACGGATACAATCTAGTTTTGATTTGCAGGTGGAACTGCTTTGGGAAAGTATGTGCTTTCCATTACATCTTACATTCCACGTTCAAGTGAAATCCGAGTTCACTGAGAAATTCAATGTAGACTTCCTTTTCACTCTCTTACACATGCAAATATAAAACCAGTCTCTGTCTGTCTAGTTAAATGCCCTTCTTAACATCAACTACTTTACAGGGTGTACTATGTGCATTTTACGCTGGTACTTGTATCACATAAAATGCATTAAGAAAGGTATCCAGCTGTAGAATGCATGCCGAAGCCTTGGACAATTTTCTGGTTTGCCAGCTCCAGTCAAACCATCCAATCCATGCCAGCAGGGAAAACATGTGTTAAATGCTGTAGATGATGGCAGTGATGATGATGGATGGATTGCTTGATAGTCCCTCTGTTTTAAGAACCTTGTTTTTTTTTTCTTCAGTTAAAGTGCAAAAATTTAGAAACTTACAATCCAATTTTTGTTTGTAGCTAGTTAGAGATATCCTGACAAGAAAACTTCTTCATTAGTAAAATATTTAGTCGTAACTAAAATGAAGAACAACAAAACAAAACGATTTTAGTAGATATTTGAACTGGAAGATATTTTTATTTCATTGCTTTTTTATCCTGGATTTTAATATTTATCAAGTTATTTGTGCAATACATTGAGGGCTTTTACTTTTTCATTATATTTTTGACATAATTTTGTTAACAGACATTAATTGCCAGGAATATGACATGAGTTAATCCAAAGACTACTATGTATAAAATAATAGCTTTACTGAAAATATTTGCTGATTTATTCATAATTCTCGCACGCACACATGCACGCATGTCTGTGAAGGCATGTGACCTGGTGGTTAGGATGTTGCACTCACAATCATGAGATTCCCAGACCAGCTGCGTTCTTGAGCAAAACACTTCATTTTACATTGTTCCAGTTCATTCAGCTGTAAATGGGTAACTCAGTGACAGACTGGCATTCCATTCAGGTGAAAATATTGACCTGCTTACCTAGCCAGTGGGGTGGTATCATTTGAAAGCTAAAACATTATGAAGTGCATTATGACCAGCAATGTATAACAACATCTGTTGGTCTGAATGTTACCATTATATATAAATACACACACACATACAATAAATGAAACAAGTTTTGCAAAATATCATTGCTCATTGTAACTTACACCTTGTGTATACTGTTAGTGAGGTAATCTGGATCTTAATGAGGTGCTTGCATGTCTAGTCCATTAGTTCTTTAAGTTTCTTTCTTAAGGATTCTGCCCCATGAGATTGAATATATCTAATGAGATTTGCAGAAATTTATGGCCAAGTTTTGTTTTGCTTTCTATATTTATTGTCTTATTTATAAACCATTTTACCAAATGTTTTATTAAATTTTAAAATCCTTTTAATGTTTTTTTTTTCCTAGTCATTAAATTTTATTAAAGCTTTTAATAAAAATACTCTGGAAATTTAAGAAATATTGCCTTTTTTGTCTTCATTTTAACATCATGTTATTGTAGACAATATACAAACATAGGTGTATTTGTTTGTGAACACACTCACCCAAATATGCTCAATATATAACTTTTGCTAAGATAGCTTTTTCTCCAATATGCAGAAACACATTATACATACACACAAATCTTTGCTTTTATAACAAAAATTTGTCTTGTATTTCTTTCTGTGGTAGATCACCTAAAGATAATAGTAAAAATGTTGAAATAGCTGAATGGTTAAAATATGGAGTTGAGTTCATAGGTCAGGACTTTGTATCATAATGCAATCATCATGGGTTTTTTATATGATGAAATTTAATTTCATCTGTGGTCTATAGCTAAGTTAATACAATACAAGTTACACTGTGTAACAATTTTTGTCCATGGGTAGCAACTGTTATTTCCCATTTGCTTATCCCTAGAAAGTATGAAAAATGGTTATTTCCTTCAAAGTTTGCTTTTGTTACATTTATTCAAATCCCAAAGAATCCCTCTTAATACATGGTTATGATGCTCCCCGACTACTCCAGCTCATGATCAAAGATGCACATATTGTTAGCCACTAAAGGACATGCTCAAGTGGCTAAGGTCAAGCAACTAACAGGCAAATCTGTGTTATCGAACAGAATATTTGCTATAATAATATTTCTACTTCAGCAACTCGGTGCTGAATCTGTTTGAAATGCAATGGAAAATAAGTCAGTTTCAAAACATTTGATGCCTAGGTCATAAAAGCAAAAGTTTGAAGGGACGGGAATAGTAGTCATTTCCTTTGATTTCTAGACAGAAACAAATAGGAAATAATACTTACTGACCAATAAAAGATGGGCTACAGTAAATATTCTGCTCAATACCACAGATTTGCTTGTCAATTGTTTGACCGTAACCAGTTGAGCATGTCCCTTAGTGGCTGACAATATGTGCATCTCTGATCACTAGCAGAAGTAGTGGGGGAGCATCATAGCCATGTGTTGAGAGGAATTCTTTGGGGTTTGAATGATTCACCTCTGGAAACATAGGTGTTTCATTCAACAATCCTTATTCAGGGACCTTTTGAGCGGGATAGGTTACTCAGCCAGAAGAAAATTCTAACTGGGCCCCACCTGCAAGGTCATGCGCTGTTTATCTTGATATGAGATCACCACGTTGCACACATATGGTTGTGATGCATGTGCCTGGTGTCATGATGGGTATACTGGGCTTCGTATATTTTACCCCAGTGTCACTTTGATGGCATGCACTGCTCTCTCACTCAATAATAATAATAATAATAATAACTTTGTTACACAGTGAGTTATTCATTATTATGATTCTTATTTATTTTTCATGAGGATTTCAGGATTCTAATGACTGTTAAAACCCAAGCTTAACTCAAAATATTGTGTATATTACATAACAAGCTTTTTAGAGTACTACATTGGAATTATCAGTTAGAAAGTACCTGCTGAATATTCACTTCAGACCACTGAAACAGCTAAACTTTCATAAAAAATAAAATATGTTAAGAAATAAAGGAAAATTTCAAAGAAACAGTGCTAAGTGTTCTTTTTAAGTAGATATATTATTATTTAGAGAATTTTAAAATCAAATTTAACCCATTTGATGCCAGCCTGCCTTAGACTGCCCTGGTGTTCTATCAATCAAACAACCTGATTTAAAGTGATCTAAATTAAAATCTATAAAAATTCATTTTTTAATTCATGTTCCAAACACCAGCTAAATAATGACAAAGTGATTTCACTAAATTCTTCATTGTTTTCAAAATTAACTCAAACAAAGCCAGTGTATATTACTATAGCCCCAGGCCAACCAACATCTTGTGAGTAAATCTTGTGTGAAAGCCCATTGTGTGTGTGTGTGTGTGTATATAAATCTGTCTCTCTGTTTGTCCTACCACTGCCTGATAATTGGTGTTGGTTTGTTTATGTCCCCATAACTCAGCGATTCAGTAAGAGACCAATAGAACAAGTACAAGGGTTGATCTTTTCGATTAAAAAAAGCCTTCAAGTTGGTGCCTCAGAGTGGTCACAGTCCAATGACTGAAACAAGTAACAGAGTCAAGTGCATTAAAACCAAATCACAATCAAATGGAAATTATAGTTGTGATCCTCGTGCCGGTGGCACATAAAAAGCACCACTTTGATTGGCTTCTGTGCTGGTGGCACATGAAAAGCACCATCCAAACGTGGCCGATGCCAGTGCCGTTTTGACTGCCTTCTGTGCCAGTGGAATGTAAAAAGCACCATCCAATCTTGGTTGATGCCAGCCCCCTCTGGCCCCTGTGCCGATGGCATGTAAAAAAGCATCCATTACATTCTCGGAGTGATTGGCATTAGGAAGGGCATCCAGCTGCCAGATCAGACTGGAACCTGCTGCAGCCTCCTGGCTTCCCAGACCCCAGTCGAACCATCTAACCCATGCCAGCATGGAAAACGGAGGTTAAACAATGATGATAAACTCTTCGCAGAAACTGTTTCATACCAGTATATCTCATTTTCATTTTATCTTGACAAATACATTTAACCCTTTAGCATTCAGATTACTCTGTTAAACCTAATCATTAACATTATTTTGAATTAAGCATGCATTAGCTTATAGTTTCAAGATTTAGATGATACAATTGTTTATTTTTCAAGTGACATTGTAGTGGAGGTGGTGAACATAAAACAAGTAGACTATTTGTGCTGCATATAGCTAGTTTAAATGGTAAAGGATTAAACCAAAATTAAAATCTTAAATTGTTCCTATTAACCCTTTAGCATTTAAACCAGTCATATCAGGTCCACATACCTATTCAACCTGGTTTAGTGGCCAGCTGCAGCCTCTCACATGCTATAATGTCATATTAAAAATAAACAATTACATCATTGAAATTTCAAAGCTATGAGATAATGCATGATTAATTAAAAAACTGAATAAGTATTAGATTTGGCAGAGTAATTTGAATGTTAAGGGATTAAATAAAGTATATTTTATAGAATAATGCAAAGAAAACATTTAACTTAATCATTTTTTTATTCAATACAGTTGGTTTTTCTTTATACAATTTTTATACAAATGACTGGCTCAATATTTTACAGTAAATTGGAAATAAAAATCTGTTAGTACTGTAAATAGATTGGAAAATTAAAGTAAATATTTGTTCTTATATAGTATGTGTGCAAACAAATTAAGAAAGTAATTGAGCACCAATATATAAGAGAAGTGAGGACACAGATAGTCATATAATTAATTGATACAGATGATCATGTTGGGTTTAAAAAAAAACATAGTACTATAAGTAGTTAGTGGGAAGTACCTGTGCTAGAGGTAGATTAAGGAAGACACAGGGAGTAGTTAAACCTGAGAATGCTGGGTTTCACTGATGAGATATTAGGATCAAAATACATAGAGATGCTGTATTGCACACCTATGTGCCAATATAGAAAAAT
Source organism: Octopus sinensis (assembly GCF_006345805.1). NCBI lineage: Eukaryota > Metazoa > Mollusca > Cephalopoda > Octopoda > Octopodidae > Octopus > Octopus sinensis. The sequence continues at coordinate 140,234,526 of NC_042997.1, read as the reverse complement.
ATGAGTTAAAGAAATGAAGGTGATTTTTTTCAAAGTAAGAGTTATTGCAGAGATAAATAATCTGAAAAGAAATGGATTGAAATATCTAATACGATATTCCAAATGGATAAATTTCACAGAAAAATTAATCACTCTAGCTAATCAATGAAAGATGGGGAAAACCTGTTGGAATATGAGGGTTGATATTAATTTAGAAAGATAAACTTTTAACCTACTTCAAAGCATCACTTAGAAATTTGTATTTTCTCTCGCTTTTCAAAAGAGAATTTAGGGATTAGGTGTTTGAAAATATGTAACCTTTATTCCCATAGCCTTCACACAAGCAAATATGACCAGCTTACATGTACCTTGCTTTTGCTGATTGTTTTACATTCCTATGAAGTTGCAAGTAGACACAGGCTCCCTTTTGACCCTCTCACCCCTTGACTCTCCAGAAAGACAGAAAGGGTTGCACTAGGTCTAGGTTGGTACTCAGTTTTACCTGAGTAGATGAGCAATTTGAAGTAAAGATATGTGCTACCTGATCTAGGACTTGAACTTATGTTCTTATGATAGTGATGTCAACACTGATCTTTAAGTTAGTGTAACCTATTCAGAATGAGGATAAAATAGCCTTTAGAATTTAACCCATTAAAGGTCATAATTCAGCTATGAATATTATTTATAAAAGTTTACATTTCTTAGCTCCTATGGCCTTTTTGATTATATTTCTCCTATCATATGCAAATTTTAATGGTATACTTGGGAAATAATATAAATATGAAGTATATAATAACGACAAAAGTTTGTATGTTATTTATATAAAATTTAAAATCTCTGTCTCCAACTTTTTCATTTCAAACATTTATAGTTGAAATAATTTCAATTGAATACAAAGGATATTATTTCCCCAAAAAAGCAAGTACCAACATTGCTTTGCAACCTACATGCAAAATATCGAAACCTCTATATCAGACAGCCCATTAATTAAAATAATGAAATTTAAGTAAAAAGAATAATCAATGAAGCTACTAATTGTTGACTGGAATTCCTGACCATTTAAATTTTTACTTGTTTGTTTTATAAGAGAACAAGGCTATAAATGTTTTTGGTACCTTTTAACCCTTTGAACCTATAAATATGCTTCAGCATATTTAGACTGTACCCCCAGAAAGACACAAAATTACATGGCCACATGGTTTTGTGTTTACAGTTTACTAATTAGCAGAAATATTATTTTCAGCTATAAACACAAATCCATCTGGCCCATTACTTCTGCATTTTCTGAAGTATAATCAAATGTATTTGTGGATTCAAAAGGTCAATACACTTAAGTTAATAACTGATGATGCTATAACAGTTTTATTTTCATATGACATGTAATAACATGAATGAATTAGCCATCAGTATATTGGCATTGTACATGATTTCGTAATCCCATAGGGATAAAAAACGAAAAGTCAGCCTCAGTGGAATTTGAATTCAGAGCTTGATGGGTTGAAACTAAATACTGAGATCTAACATTTTTGATACATCACATCACCATTATTTCACCTAATTCCAATAATTATTAATTTCCACAAATTGGAAGTTTTATTCTTTAATTTAACAGGTGTAGCTTTGTGGTAAGGAATTTGCTTCCCAACTACATGGTTCTGGGTTCAGTGTCACTGTGTGGCACTTTAAGCAAGATATCAAGAGTAGATATCGTAGATGGAAACTGAAAGATATATAAATATGTGTTTGTGTTTATGTTCCCCACCACAGCTCGCCAACTAGTGTTGGTTTGTTTACATCCTTGTAACTTAGTGGTTTGGCAAAAAAGACCAATAGAATAAATATCAGATATAAATAATTTAGAACTGAGGTCAATTTGTTTGAATAAAATCCCTTCAAGGCATGGCCACAGTCCAACGACTGAAACAAGTAAAAGATAAAAGATAGTCAATAGCTCAATTTAATGCTTCAAAAATGTCAAGATTTAGTTACTCATGGTCAGGTTGTTAGATATAGAAAACGAAAATGTAGGCTGTAAAAATTGGTTTGCGATGAAGGTATCTATATTTTTTTATAAACATAACCAAGCAAAAATATGTAGCTTGATATATTACTGAATGTCTATAAAATTTACACTATAAGAGGAATTAATTACAAACTGGTTAGTAATTATACATTTATACTAACTATATTCACAAGGAATAGAGAGCAACATTTCCTTTGCCTTTTCTCAAAGAATGTCAATAAAACACAAGCATCTTTCAACTCTTGCTTTCATTGACCTTTTTAAAGGAAATGCATGAGTCTTATCTATGTATAGTATACCACATTAGATGAGCATATTTTGTTAGACATACACTAACAGCATATGAATAACAGAGCAAAAGTGCACTTTGAGAAAAACTGGGAATTAGCTGTAGTGTGTAATAGAGAAGACTACACAAATACAAACATGTGAAGCTTATAAAGGATGACTGTTGGGTAAAAGTGTGAAATGATCCAAGTGGAAAAAACCTGTAGATGGAAAATGATGATACACACACACACAAACACATACATTAAATACACACACAAACACATACATAAAGATATATGAAAACTATACATGTACAACTTGACGCAAAAATATACAGAATTTTACAAATATATACAATTTTTTTTCTTCTTTTTTAAGCATTATGTGCATGTAAACATTTGTATTGGTGTTATAGCAGCACATATACTTTACAGTGAAAGAAAATGTGGAGACTACTGTAGAGTTTATTGATGTCAGAAAAGAAAGTAAACTATAGACAAGTCACTTCATCACTCTCTGAGTCTTTTTGCATCTGCTTGTCTGTGAAATGTATATATGTTATTTTGTTACCTATGCCTTTGTAATCATATTGGACTGGCAAGATGTGTTGAGAAGACAAGTCATTATTAAATCTGTTAGCATATTGTTCTTTGATGTTTACTGTTTTTGAAAGGTTTACATCTGCAAGACAAGACAGAGACTTATAACTTCGAAGGCCTTTAGCCATTAAGTTCTGCAATTCTCTTGTTGAGCGAACTGAATGGTATTGCTTTGTATTACTGCTGTTTGTTAAAACGGGAATCTCTCGTCTTAAGCTTCTCCTCTTCTCGTCTTTTCTTCTGTCATTAGAGTTGATATATCTTTTACCTATAACAAAAAACGGTCATAATTTACAAAATTAAATAAAATTTAATAAACTAGGAAGAATCTCTACTGAGAGCATAACTTGAGAAAACGGAAAATGTTTCTAATCATTCATGTAACAATGAAATTTCTGTCAAGATTTTATTTCCATTTAAATATTTTAATACAAAAAGCAATTTTGGGTAAATGGGCATGAAAGGGCATCAGAATAGTAATCAAACTGACAATAAGATGAGAAAAATGTATAGCTGTGAAGATTATTTTGGTTTTCATATAAATAATAATAATAATTATTATTATTATTATTATTATTATCATTATTATTATTATTATTATTATTATTATTATTATTATTAAGGCGGCAAGCTGGCGGAATCATTAGCACGCTGTGAAAACTGCTTAGCAGCATTTCGTCTGTCTCTACGTTCTGAGTTCAAATTCCACTGAGGTTGACTTTGCCTTTCATCCTTTCAGGATCAATAAATTAAGTACCAATGAAACACTGGGGTCGATGTAATCGACTAGTCCCCTCCCCAAAAGTTTCAGGCCTTGTACCTTTAGTAGAAAGGATTATTATTATTTCTATAATAGGCACAAGGCTAGCAATTTGGGGGAAGGAGTAAGTTGATTACTTTGACCCCAGTTTTCAGCTGCTACTTATTTTATCAACCCCAAAAGGATGAAAGGCAAAGTCAACCTTGTCGGAATTTGAACTCAGAATGTAAATATGAATGAAATGCTGCTAAGCATTTTGTCTTGCATGCTAATGATTCTGTCACCTCGCTACTTTAATAATAATAATAAGAAGAAGAAGAAGAATAGTAATAATAACAATAATAATCCCAGAATATTTGCTCAACAAAAGTGAACATCATTGCAATACATACTCCAGAAATTGTATTTTAGCTAAATAGACTATTAGTTTCTAATGTAAACACAAGGCCTCAAATTTGGAGGATCAATATAGTATATTATGCGCATACTAATGCTTAACCTACTTGACTGATTCTTATCTTACCAACTTATCTTATCTTATCAAAGAAGGATGAAAACCAACCATTACCCCTGTGGGATCTGAACTCAGAATATAAATAGTTATAAGTAAATACTGAAATGCATTTTGCTCAATGCTCTATCACTGATGACTATCTACCACCCTAAACCAGGACAAAATAGTAATAAAAAAAAATGATGCTGAAGTTTACCAATATTTAGAGGTGATAAACCCTGCTATATTTGAAATTCTTAGTATTGATCGATACATTATTTTAGTAATATCAATACCTTAATGTGTGTTTATACAGTACTCAGCTCCTTATCAGGTTTCCAGAAATCCAGGAATACTGTGCAATATTGTGCAATATTCAATACCCTCTATTTAGTAAACAGACCATTTCTGAAGTTGGCTAATTTGCATACAATGTATTAAAAATAGTTTTATTCTTTACTGTTTTAAGTGAATTGATAATGACTAGACATACTCTGTTTTAGAAGTATATTAATTTGTATCTGTACCTGTTAAATAAAATCATGTTCTTTACTTTTCTTTGCTTGATACAGCATGGTATATTTAAAAGATGTCAAGTGTATTAATAAATATCAAACAGACCTTGGTTTAGAAGTATATTAGTTTGAATCTGTTAAATACAATTTAGCTATTTACTTTTCAATAGTCTATTTTTTATATTTTAAGTATATATTGAGACTATTGCCAAAAAGAAAAAAAAATCCAGAAATCTGAGACACTTTTGGTCCTAAGTTTGCTGGATAACTGGTCTGGTACTGCACACACAGTCATTAAGAATCAATACAAGTTGAAATGACCGAAAGATAGAACTTACTTCCATATCGAGATCCTGCAGGAAAGGCTCCTTGTTTAAACTTGGTGTAAGATCTTCTAGTTTGGGAAGATTTCTGAGCATTTAATCCACCAGATGATGTAGAATCAGAATCTGTCTGCTGGTAAATGGCACCCGTTGAGAGAGATTTAGATTCGGCTGTTAATTGGTTGCTGCCAAATGACTTCTCCAGAGCTTTCTAATAATATAAAAGAAAATTGGAAACCATTTTTAAAATATAAATTCTATCAGAGGCCAAAAATAACGAGAACATTTATTTACATCGATTTATATGAAAATAGAGAAATAATCTAGACAACATGAAAGAAAACAAGCTAAAAAGTTAATAAATTGATTATATGTATTCAAGAGAGATTTCTTTTTGCTATTTTTACATTTCTTCAATATTAATGCAGATAGGATACTTTCTCACAAATTTATTTTCATATTCTGTTGTGTGTGGGGAGAGTCATTCTCTTTTAGTGCCTTATTATTTAACACACTCACCGGTAAAATTTCCACTTATTTCTTATTTTTATTTTCTAAAACCTTTCAATGAAAATTTTAGAAATTGTTCAACTAAAACCTTTCAAGGCATGGTTGCAGTCAAGTGACTGAAACAAGTAAAAGATATGCTGCTGCTGCTACTACTGCAACTACTACTACTACTACTACTACTGAACACACAGCTGAAGCCTTAGTGTTTCCATGTAACGAGTTACCTTTAGTTTGATTGTAAACTACTCAACTAAATTGTAATTAGTCAATATTGTCAAAACTAAAGTCAGTATTGTTTACACTGAAGTAAGAAAAAAGAATGCATTGTTTGAAGACATGTGACACTAGAATCAAAATATTATCAAGAAGTCTCTGATACATACCTTGAAATGCTGGGCAAAATCACTGAAGTAACTAAAAAACAGACCCGGATCAATTGTCTTGTAGTTCTCACCAAATTTGGAACAGATATCTTTGTAACTATCTTCCATCAATTTAAATGATTCCCATACAGCATGCATCTCTGTTGTTGCTGTGTTATAGAATGTGTATGAACAGTTAAGGCTTCATAATTATAACAAGTGGTACCAAACAGATAAAATGCTTTGAAGCATTTCTTCCTGCGCTTTAGATTCTGTGCTCAAATCCTGCCAAGGTTCAATTAACCTTTCATTCTTCTGGGGGTCAATAAAATAAAGTACCAACACCAGTCAAATACTGGGGCCGATGGAATTGATTTACCTTCTTCTAAAATTGCTGGTCTTATGTCAAAATTATAAAGATGAACACAAGCCTTCCCAAATATTTGAAGCAAAATCAACAGTAGAAAAACTTCTGTACATTTGCTAACATTTTCAAGTGCATTATTTAATGGTTTCTTTGAAGTAACAAGTACCTAACCAACTACATGGTTTTATAACGTATAGTGACTACTTATATATTTTCATCTTGTGAATTTTAATTTCTCTTAAACCAGTTCACTTAAAACAATAACTAGTTTCAAGATACAAAATTATGTCAGTTTGTAGAGTTCAAATTTAAATTTAAACCTTCTGTCATAAATTTATGTAAGGATCTTTTGCTAGAAAATGATTATTATTTTGATTGATGTGCATAGATATCTAGTTGGTTTGTCTGAAATAACTTAGAGAATGTTGTCTATAGGAATATGTTGGGATGAAGTAAAATATTTTTCATACAACTCTGAATGAAACTGAACTAAATGATATGAAGTGGCTGTAATGAGCAGAACTTGTTTCTTAAACATAGATAATACAACAGATTGGCTACACTGAGGTCTCATTATGTATTTGATGCTAAGAAAACATTGAACTAAAATTTGAAACATACACCACACACACACGTTTTTGCCAAAAAGGATATTTCAAGTGATTCATTGATAGATGTATTTTTCTCCCTCTCAAACTTCAACAGATCAATTCCTTTTCTCAAGGTAAATATATCAACAGCAATGGATTGATATGAAGCTGAAATATATAAAACAAAAAAATATATAAAAACATTAAATTTTTTTTGGGGGTGGGTGCATTTATTTGCCAAGTGATCTAACCTGAGAATGTGTGTTGGATCTAAAACAATTGCCTCGTGGTAGAATGTCTTACAATTATAACAACAAACCTAGACCATAGTATTTACTTTTACTTTATAATCATTTTATGAACATAATATACAATACTGGACCTCTTATCCAGCTTCCAGAAATCTAGAATTTCCAGTATTTCTTCATTGTTTTACTTTCTCTTTTCTATAACAGTCGGCTCCCACCCAGTTAACACATATTACATCTTCCCTGTTCATTACTCTTGTACTATCATCTGCCTGTCTTGATTTCAACTAATAGCAATAACAATCGAGATGAAGACGAAGTTATTTCCCTTCGAAACCGTAACATTCGAACGCATGTCGTAACAGAATAACGTTTACAACATAAAATAAAAATAGATGCAGTACAAAGGCTATCATTTTGCAATTTTGCATGGGTGTGTTTGGGACACTGAACTTCAGTAAATTTCTTATAACTTTTATAATGTCTGGTATCATTTTACAGTAGCTGATTCGTCTCATAATATCTGTGTTCAAATTCTGCAGAGGCCCACTTTGCCTGTCACTCTTTCAGGGTCGATAAAATAAGTACCAGTTGAACACTGTGGTTGATGTAATCGACTTACCCCTCAACTAAAAATTACCAACCTTGTGCCAAAATTTGAAATCAGTATCTGTGCTACTTCTATTTTATTAAACTCTTATAAAAATAATCATATGCAAAAATTCATTAAAGCTCTCAAGTCTTAATATTTATTCCCTAAAATATTTATCATCTTTCTAATCAGAACATATAAAGCTCACCTGATCTCTTTATGTGCAAGTCAATATCATCATACCAGAATATTAATGCTGGATAATAGCAACAAATGATATCAACAAGATATTCCAGGAGTGTTTGATTGTTGTCCTTGGATTTTATCTGACACAACTGCAAAATAAAGTAATAAGTTTATTAAAAATATCAAAGGCACTGCAGATAAAATATACAGACACACACACACACTAAGTAAACTGTTAGCTAGAAATGAAATAAACTTAACTTTCAAACAAGCTATATGACACCTATCATAACCCAATCTTTGACTGGTACAAGTATCTCTAATTTCAGAGGAAAGAAAAGGACTGGAAAAACATCTTTCAACTTACTTTTGTTAATGATTCCAGTTTAAAACCATTAATACAACCTCTCTTGGAACTGTTCATGTAGTTACCAAATGCCAAAATAATCTATTTATGTAAAAGAACAATATTATAAACTTTTAATTAATAAGTTATGAGAATATAAGTAAAACGATTATTTTTTTTAAATCATAACAAGCAGAAAGGTATCTATTTTGGTGATAAAATAAACTCTTTTTTAAGAAACTAATGCATAATGATAAATATAAAAATCAACTGATTGGTTAATTCAAAAGACAGCGGTCTTGTTTGGACAACATTAGGTAAACTGAATACTCGAAAACAAAGATTTAAACTCCTTGTTTCCCTGGGCATGGATTCACTGAAGCTCCGGCGTCTGGCAATGGACTTGGTAAACGCCCACAAAGTTATCAACCACCTCACCAACAACAACACTGAACACCTTTTTGATCTCCATGTGTCTAACACACGTGGACATGCCTACAAAGTCAGAAAACAACACAGCTCCCATGACTTTCGGAAACATTTTTCACGCTCAGAGTTGCTGAAGCATGGAATAAACTGCCTGCATCAGTTGTTGACTGCCATGACACTGCATCCTTTAAGGCCCTCATGCTTTCCAAAATCCGCCGAAACTACACCTGATTATATATACACTTTAGATGAGTTGTAGTGCACCTGAGCACTGTACACAATTATTATTATTATTATTATTATTAAAATACTAAATACATTATGAATAAATGCATAAACTAACATACATATTTATGCAAACATGCATACATGAAAGACCAAAAAACCTTACCAAAATTGGACAAATGGTGTATCATTCACACTAAGTTATTACAGAAATTTTTTGTGTGAAACCAGAATTTTTGTAATAACTGTGGTGTTATGAGCCAGGCTGTGGTGTAGGGAAGGACTGGGAGTGAGGGAGTACATATGTCCTGTTGGAAGTGGGGCCTGTGGGTCCCACTGGAAGGGCCGCGGTAGGCATGCGGGGTCACCAAGGTGCAAGTGGTCAGTTGGCAGTGGACAAGAGCGTACAAGAGCAGACCTGTTAGATGATATGACAGCAGACAGAGCATGTGGACGTTGTGAGCAACTGCTTCCACATAGATAGATGATACGGCGGTTGACAGAGCATGTGGATGTTGTGAGTGACCCTTCCAGATAGACAGGTAAGATTACTGTAATCCTCTCTCTGCTTCTGTCTTTTCCTCCTTCATATCGCAATAACTTAGTGAGACATACAATTGCTTCACTTTTAGTTTAATATAGTGCAGCGTTGCAAGTAAACAAACATTTAGATCAGTTCATATATATATATATGTCATCATTTAATGTCCATTTTCCATAGTATCATACACATATACATATATATAAATGTAAGATCCAGGGATCAAGGTGTAGGAAGAAAGTTTGCTTCAAGCAATTCGTAGTAAATATAAAAAAATAACTTTCAGGGACAATAGTGGTTTATTGAGGCAGAAAGTTGTGGATTTTTTACATATCAAAGTACAATAAACTGAAAATATATTTCACAGCAGGTGACCAGGGTTGCCGGGTGTACGAATAAAGAATAAAGAATATCCATTTAATCAAGATATCTTTAGCCTGAAGAGTAGCCTGAGGTATACACCCCGCCTGGATATTTATCACTTCTGAGGTTCTGCTCACTATGAAACATATGTAGCCTGGATCTTATCTACTCTATTCTGTAACTCTTGTGTGTGTGTGTGTGTGTATATATATATATATATATATATATATACACACACACACTAATTTTGTCCAACAGAAAATATAAGTATTTGAGGTATTAGGTTTATTTACTGTTTAAGTGATTTCTCATCTAATATAAATCCTAATTATGTTATACTTCATGTGTTATAATTGATCCACATAAAAAAGCAAAAAAAAAAAATTTTAAATACCTCAAAAATTTTCTTCAGTTCTGCATTATCTGCTAGAGATTTTGAGCATTCAGTGATTTTGGTAATTTGCTAAAAAAAAAACATGCAGTTTTCATTATATTGTGTCATGTTTCACTATATTGCATCTGGGTTTCAATATACAAAAGAAACTGGAGTTTAGAGTTGATACAAATCAAACAGAATATTAAAAAAAATTATTACTCCTAGGACATTCTAAGTTTACATTAGTTTTTGGCTCATTAATCCATATTTAACTCTAGCATCTTAACCAGGCATATCAGGCCTAAATATTCTATCTGTTTTATATTCAAGACCAGCAAGACCCAGCCTCTCAAAAACCTACTTTGTAATGTCATTGTAAAAATAATCAGTCACATCATTGAAATCTCGAAGTTACAAGATAATGCATGATTAATTCAAAACAATGTGAATAAATAAGTATTACATTTGACAGAGTAATCTGAATGCTAAAGGGTTAATTCTTTAGTATCTAAGGCTCTTACTAGAGTTAGAAGTAACTGTTATATATACTATATCATAAATTTATCATATTCTAAAGATGGTACACATATAATGAAATATTTGAATAGGGTATCATCTTAATACTTGATAGCTTAATGAAACTGAATTTGCTCAGTTTGAATAAGAAAATAAGCTGAAAAATTCATTTAGTACATTACATGATTATTACTTAATATTTTTTGTAATGTTACTGGTCTGTTTATGATTAACAGAAAACTTAATGACTACTGAGGAGTCCCCAAGTACAGTGGTTCCCAATCATTTTTTGCTCCACGGACTTGATTTAGGCAAGACAATTTTTCCACAGAACAGGGATCATGAACATAACTAAACACAATAGAGTGCATAATATATAATTTAATTATTACATATATAATGCATATATATTACATATATAATGCAAAAACACACTGCAGAATGCAATAGTCACTAAAATAGAAATAAAATTTTAAAGTTTATTCTTTCTATGCGGTCTGGTACCAAATGATCCACATCTGATTTACAGCCTAGTAGTTGACAGCCATCTGCCCTAGCAGATAGTTTGTACAGGGGGTAATATAATAATCTCATAATTTTTAGTGGAATTAGAAGTTCAAATTTGAAATATAGAAATAACAAAGAAGATGCAAATGAAGTCAGAATGTGTCAAATGTATAGGTTATTTTACATTTAATATTAAAGCAGTTACTTACTGGTTTCAGGTTGTTGACAATATCTGGGTATTGTCCCATGAAAGTCATCACTTTCAGTTTGTTCTCTACTCTATCAATGTGAGACAACTGCAAGGAAACAATCAGTTTAGATATTTAAAACAAAATCAATTACATTTAGGGTAGCTGTTGAATTTAAAGGAAATTTTATTAAAAATGTACATTTTACATTCAACATAGACACAGGTGTGGAAGTGCAGTAAGAAATTTGCTTCCCAGCCATATGATTTTGGGTTCATGGTACCTTGGACAAATGTCTTCTACTATAGTGTCAGGCTGGAGTTTGTAGACAGAAATTGAAAGAAGCTCATCTTGAGTGTGTGTGTGTGTGTTTGTCTCTATGTTAGTGCTTATTGCTCATTGCTATTTGGCAACTGGTGTTGGTTTCTTTACATACCTGTAACTTAGAGGTTTGGCAAAAGAAACTGATAGATTAAGTGCAACAAATATGGTAGCTTTAAGAGCAGGTGTGTTGTTTTCAGGGTTATGTTGGTTGAGGAATGGCGCTGGAAGAAGGATTCTACATGGTTAATATTGATCCTGTAGCTGAGGAATCAAGAAGCCTGACTACAATATGGGAAGTAAGAGACAGATTTAAGTGAAACAGGAGAGCTTGTTATACACAATGGCATCATTTGCCTTCCTAATGATAATTTTACAAGCATTAAAATGGTCCTTAGATGGTGATAATCATTTTGTTACATACAGAAAGTCATATTTCTTTGACAAAATATTATTGAGATCAGTTATTAATCAATTATTCATTAACAGACAAGCTACTTATCACGTACATTTTTTAAATATATTGATAAAATTGAAGCCTACCTGATACATAAGCTGTTCTGACATATCCAATGTGAAATAGTCTTTGGAATATCTGGAAAGAATCTTTGCCTGAAGAGAAAGAAGTAAAATAATAACTGAATGAGTACAATAATCATGAAGACCATATAAAACATATAACAATGATAAAAGCCCTCACTTGGTTGTCAAAAATATTGTCACAGTTTTCCCCATAAACATGAGCAATGATTTATTTCATGTATTTAGTAGTGTATTGCAAAAATAACAATGTATTTCTCCTTATAATCAATTTATATAACAATAACAGCCACTATTTTTTGTATATTTTATTGTCTTAGTTTCAGTAAAATACAAAGTGACATTGTTCAATTGTACTATTCTCAAACAAATATATAGATAGATAGAACTGATCATATTTCTTTTGTAGTGATGCAAGTTGAAACTTCTGACCATATTGCAATGAAAGAATAAAGCAAAAGCTTCTACTGTGCTTGTAATATTGTGTTCTCCCTCACACATACATGGTGTGTGTGTGTGTATGAGTGTATGCTGTTTTTGCTATAGCTGTAACAATCGAATCTTTTATATATTTCGAACTATGGTACTCAATGTATCCATTCTTTCTTAATAACAGAATGTGATGTGATGGAAATCTGACTGCTATTTCTAGCTGGTTGAACGACCAGCATGGAGGTTCATTTGTCAGCTCTATAGGTGTGTTCAGTAGAAATTACTATATAACTGAAGCTAAGAATGCATAAATATGAAAGAAAGAAAAACAACAACAACAAAACAACAATAAAGCTTACTTCATCTTTGGTAGGCACATATTTTAATAGAAGTTCCGCATAGTCTCCATGGAGATTTTTAGTGTCATATTTGTCAATATATTCACGTATTTGATGGGCAGAGTGACCAATCTTTCTTTGAGTTATAACTGGAAAACAGGCGTTGAAGAAAGGCATAGGTTAAAAATACACAAAAGGAAAATGTCACATCAAGAATCTTGCAAAATAAATACATAAATGTAACAACATGAGCATCAACCAGGATAGCAAGATGCTGAAAAACACTATATTCTGTGGTTTAAGAATTCGCATGTGGCTTGCATAAACTCATACAATGCGCAAAGAATAGGGAGGTTGTGTACCTCCCCACAGATAAGTCCAGCAGAATATCGATAGACAACGTGCCAAGCTACATCCAAGCAATGCAACCCTACATCTCCAACATAAGAGAAACAACATTACAAGTGCATGAGGAGAGAAGAAAGATCCTCAATGCTCACGTCATGATGTGGTCAAACATCTGAGGACTAAAGAAACACATGGCCAACAATTTCCAAGCTGTAGCTAATGACATTTCACTGATGTATGGACTTCGCAATCTGTTTCAACACACAATTTCACATCAAGAATCTTATTTAAAGAACGTTTCAAAACAGCCTGCCAAACTACATCCACACAAAATCCTGACATCACCAACATGAAAGAAACATCAGTATTTTTTTAATTGCTTACTATTGATTTCATCATCATCATCATCATCATTTTAATGACCACTTTTCCATGTTTGTATAGGTTGGACAGAATTTTTTACAGCTGGATACCTTTCCTGTCACAAACCCCCATCTGTTTCCAAGTAAGGTAGTATTTGATTTGGCATGTTTGCATGGAAGATTGGAAATGAAAGAAATGCTTGTATGATGGTGACATTCATTTACAACTACCATATGAAGTCAAAGCAAGGAGACAGTAACACACACACACGACACTTCCATGAAGTTTTTGTCTATCAAGGGCTATAGTAGAAGATATTGGCCCAAGATGCCAAACAGTAGGACTAAATTCTTTATCTTTAAAAAAAAATAAATAGCATGATATTGAGGGTATTTAGTTGCTAACAAACAAAATATGCATCTAATAAGTTGTGTCTTCAAAAACTGAAATTGTAAAACTAATGTAAAATATACAGAAATAACATACCTAAATTTCTCGCACGATGATTATCCAACACCTTCAGTCTGTTTTTTAATTTGCGAACAGCTATTAAAACAAATAAAAACAGTTTTCATAAAGTAATAAAATTAATACAGTATGTTCTCAGTCTACTTGACTGAAACTACCAAAAGAAAAGGTAAAAATGACTATAGTTTGAAATTCAAACTAATTAGTTGATTTTTAAAATTAAATCCTAATGAAGAAAAGGGTATAATAGTATAATACAAAGGAGCTATTAAAACATACATTTGAATGTGAGATCAACACGTTATACAGCTCGAGTTCTATGTTCAGTAGATTTATTTCCCTTGGCACATTTATAATTTTATATATGCAACTAAATTGTAGTTATTTCCCCTACATAACATAACTTACGATCCTGCGCAATGTTATGGTAATCACATTTATATATATCAGTCACAAATTAAGTATTTTTCATTTCCTATTAATAATTCCATTCGAATCTAGGATGATTAATAGGTATATCAAATCGACCCCAATACTTGACTGGGATCGATATATTTTAAGAACTACATAAGAATGAAAGGCAAAGTTGACAAACTGAGGTTTAACTTTCCTTCCATTTGAAAGACAAAAATTTATCATTAACAGTTAGGCAAACTTTCTTAAGGCATATAATCGAAATAATAATAATAAGCAGAAAACATGTATGGTATTCAATGCTTTATAGGTCATACACATGTTTCAACAAAATGCTGAAATAATTACATAATAGTTATAGAACCAATGAAATCATACACTTTACCTCATCAGTGTCCCCATAATAATACCTATACACACACACAAACACACACACGATGTAACATATACTGAAATTGAAAAAGTTAACTATAATAATTTGTAGTACTTACATTTAAAAGATCGGTTGAAAGCATTGGTATTGTTATTAGAAATCTGGAATTTGGTTTCAAAATCAGAGAAATCAATTTCTTGGTATACAACATCATCACTGAGTTCCTGAAACAATACATAAAATATTACTCAGCCATCACAGAAAACCTGTCTTCGCTTTCTTCTATCCTATCATCCATTGTCCATTTCCTGAGCTGAATATATTTGATAACTTTATTGATAGGTGTTATTTTTCTCAGATTGTGCACATTTTTGCATAAACTAGTCAAAAATAAATCTTTTTGCATCCAACAAAGTTTATAAATGGATAGAGATACTTGACCCAACTTCAGAGTCCAAAGACTTACAAAGGAAGTATGTTTGTATACAGGTGCCAGGGTATATAAATATGTATTACATGTATGAATTAGTTTGTGTGTGGGGTGCATGTGTGTGTGGGTGTATGTGTGTGTGTGTTTGTGCATACTTAAAAGCATAAATAGTTAGCAAAAAATATATTCAGCATTTGTTTGAGAATAAAGAGCAAAGAGCTGTTGATAAGGTTTCTGACTGTGATGTAAGTGTTAACAACCATCTATCTAATGTACCTGACTTTTACTTGTTTCAATCATTGGACTATGTCCAAGCTGGTGTACCACTTTGAATATAATAATTGATCATGAGAATATGAAAGACGTTTATTTTCTTCAAAGGACTTACTTCAAAAATTGTTTTTCGAACATTGCTCAATGGGAGCCAATTTAAGACTGGTAAATTAACTTTAGGTTCAAATTTTCTTTTGGATGAGTAATTAGAGTTATTCTCCCTGATTGGTGGTACCGGTGGAGGAGCTGAAATGGAATGTATCAGATAATATAGAAAATGGAAGCGCAAAAGAATGACAGATTTTTGTATGAAGGAAAGAGAAGAAAAGAAAATATTGCAAACAGATTCAGAATCTTACATCTGTCAAGTTAAAGTGAGTCTTAATATGTATATGTAGTGGAGTTGCTCAGCAAAATGTATCTCCTGCTCACAATGCCATTTTGAGGCAAAGACACACTGAACAGCTGCAAGTGTGGTCCCATGAGTTTAGGAAACGAATTCAAATCTATGTATACAGTGGTTTGTTGTCAATAAATACTATAGGGCCGAGTGAACTGATTTGCCCAGCGGCCTATAATGCAGCTATGAAGGTATTGCCTACTCCTGCTGGCCAGCAATATCAATTGCAACTAGATTGACTGCAGAGTTAGAGTGTTAGAGGGCTTACCTTATTTAACAAAACAATGCTTGAGTATGTGTGTGTGTGTATTTAATATCATCTGAGTAATAACCTCATAATATGCATTTCAAAGCCTGTTCATTCCATCTTGTTATTTTGTAAATAATATTTATATATACACACATGCACATATACATATATACAGATATATATATATACATACACTTACACACACACACACACATACACACATATATATATATATATATATGAGAGAGAAGGAGAGAGCAAAAGACCTAGGAGAGCAGCTGATAACCATATAGTTGAAAAAACATATAATTACCAGGAATAGCATGTGATACTGCTGAAGTAACTGAAGCAGCGCTATCTCGACGCACTGGTGAAAACTCTGGGGCTTCCACAGAACGCAATACATCTGCAACTATATTTTTGCCTGCAAGTTGTCCAGTTTTTTCTTCGTATAATTGCTAAGATTTCAATGAAAATTTATAAGATAAGTTAAGAGCAGGTAAAAAAAATAAGAAAACATGTCACAATACAGATATCAAAGAACTAAGTAAGTATTTCACACCTGTGATCTCTCTTCTAAAATCTACACCACCAAAGAAAGATAAACAGACTTAATCTGTGTAGCATTGTGTTAATGAAACTTGGAATGCAATAAAACCCCTTCTTGAATTAATGGTTCATATCTTTATTCTTTAACTTGAATGTTCCTTCTTTTACTTGTTTCAGTCATTGGACTGTCTCCATGCTAGGGCATTGCCTTGAAAGGTTTTAGTTGAACAAATCAACCCCAGTACTTATCTTTAAAGCCTGATACCTATTTAATCAAACTCTTTTATCAAACTCCTCAGTTACAGGGACATAAACAAATTAACACTGGTTGTGAACTGGTTGTGGGAGACAACCACACACATATGCCTACCATATATATATCTTTATATATAAAACTAAAGTTGTGTGTGTGTGTGTCTGTCTACTCCGATTTAGATTCCTAACTACTCCCACATTTTGCGGTGCAGTTTAACCAAAAGCCGGTGTCTTATAGTCGTGATTCATATCGAGCCCTTCTGGGTATTAGCGCGCGTCTACGATGAGTCTACGATTTAAAAAAAAATTTACCATCATTTTTCCGAATGTTAAGGCAGAGTACAAGAGATTATTCCAGTTTTCAAGGAACTGGAACATGTATTCTTTAAAGAAGGATATAATTATTTTCTTTCTAACAACAGTAGTTACTGAATATACCAAATATACATTTTGTACTCACCATTAATGTTTCCATTTTTTCTTGTAATTCAAAGACTCTTTCTTGATAATCTTTTGATTTTTTACTGGCCTAAAAAAAGAGAAAGAGGCAAAAAATTATATATACATATACATACACACATCATAGATATATACATGAACATAGATGAAAAATTGTTGTTTATATATTTAATATTTACTCTGTGAAATATTACAAATTTGCATTGAGTTTGCACTATTATTTCTCTCTCTCTCTCTCTCTCTCTCTATATATATATATATATATATATATATATATATATATATACATATATAGATAGATAGACAGACTGATACATAGATCGATAAACACACATAATGTGTGTGTGTATATATACATATATATATGGAGAGAGGGAAAATGAAAAAGCATGTGAATATACATGTGTGTGTGTAGTCATGTAGCTTCTCTACAGCAAGAAATCTGCTATACTCTTGCCCCTTCTCTCATACTTTAACCCCTCATATATATGTATGCACAAAAGGCTTCAGAGAAAATATATTTTAAACAAAGCATTATTGGAAAAGCTCTCTGAAAGTCATAACCCACCAGGTATTCACTTTTGGAATTCTTTTTTCATGAAATCATTGAGCAGCAAGTCACACTTTATTGAATAAAACTTTTTTATATAAACTATGAATGCTTACCTCAGTAAGATGACTTTTTGAAGATTCAAAATCATTTTCAATATTCTGAAAGTACCAAGATACAAATATTAATTAAAATGTCATTATGCCCAGCAATGGCTCAAAGAATGTATAATACAAAATCAAATGACTAAAAGATATTATTTTTAGAAGTATTTTAGAAGCATTACCAGTTACAACTTTTCTAGAGTGTCTTGCAAAGTGAATACAAAAACAAATTATAAGTACTTCAGAATAAATTCAAATATGAAATAGAAGTAGTGCTCATGTAACAAACATTATCAACCACATATGCTTAACATACATGGCTTGTGTATTTGCTCTGATATAGTATGGTAGAGAATACTCTCTCAAAGCGTCAGGTGTTAATACACCTGAAAGTAATGGACAGGTGAGGTAACTCACCTCTAATCCCATCTAGGAATGATGGACATTGATGTTTTGCCATTTTTGTGGCTTATCAACATCATGTGCCCAAACAGGATCAGAGATGAATCATTTCACCAGTCCACAACTTCTATGAATTCAGCGGGGAAAGTATGTGTGAGAATACCTGAGCAATGTATATGTAAAAACAAATTTAAATATTAAATAGAAGCAGTGCTAGTATAATAAACATTATTGAGTACTTACTTTCATTTTTGTTTGAAGAATATCCACCTGTAAGACAAAATAAATGAATATTAAAATACACATAAAGATATTGAGGAAATTGATGCTTTTAGTTTCTACAAAGATATGATTAAGTAAATAGATATTTTGATATTTCACTAAGGCATTGCAAGGCTAATAACCTGGCTAATAACCTCAATATACACTGCTTCAGAATGAGTACAGAGCAGCGATAAGAAAATGAGATGACAAAGGAATTAATGATTATCTTATGAACTTCATTAGCTTACAGTTGTTTCTGCTATAAGATGCAGTGTGCTCATAGTTGAGTGCCTGAGTAACACCTTATAGCTTCATCAGAGCATTAAATATGAGGTACATTTTATTTGGGAAAAAATTTACTTTTTTGTATAAATAGATATATAAATAGTATTTCTCTGAATTATATCCTCTTAACCACTGAGCCAAGCCTTCACATAAAGAGGGGAAGTAGTAAACAGTTAATAAGCCACATCTGCAACAATAGAAGCAATTTCAGTGACAATGTTAAGGTCCTTGTGAAAGGCATGGATTGGGCAGTCAGATAAATTCATTTTTTTTTTCCTCCTGGGCATTCTATAGTTATATGCCTGAAAAGCAGTAAAGTTTATTCAAATTTCAAAAGTGATAACAAAAGTTGTAGAGGAAGAATAGAGCTATAATAATAAAAAACAGCATACAACACTACAGTAGAAGTATTTTCCATGTTAATTGAAATGGAAAGGATTAAAATAAATGGGTATGAAAATGAATGAATTTATCTGATTCCAATACATTATTAATTGTTTTTTTCTTCCTTGATACACCTGAGATGCTGTACTATTATCACTGCATTCACCAGACTATCAGATGTTGTTATGCACCACTGGTCACAATGCACTTCTTTGCATTGTTGTATCCTTTGAATGATGCCACACCACTGGTTAGGTGACCAGATTGACATCCCCTTGGATGAAATGCCAGTCCCACCAAAAGGTTATCTATTTACAGCTGAGTGGACAGGAGCAATGGGAAATGAAGTGTTTTACTCAAGAACACAACAAACCATTGGTCTGTGAATTGAAACCACAATCTTCCAATTGCAAGTGCAACATCCTAACCACCAGGCTATGTGACTTTATGTGTTGTTTTCATATAAGAAGGTATTAATCAATGAAAGAGCCAAAACAGAAAACTGAAACATATGTGAAGTAGTAACAGAATCCCTAAACCATTCCCAACATGATCGACTGATTTGTGCTTTATATAATAATCAAAATAGGTCAAACAATCAAAATGGGTCAAATGTAATACTGTAAACATTTTTCTTACCTCTCGACGAAGAATTGAATTTCTGCTTTCAGCCATTATTTGTTCCTCTTGAATGCTTTCAACATTGACGAAATTGGTCTTCCAATTAGTAATTTCATGATGAAGCTCAGCCAGATCGCAACCATTTCCCTCAGTTTCTTGCTAATAAATGGGAAAGAAAGTAAATTTAAATGAATGTACTATTGAAAACTTAACAGTATATTCTTTTTTGGAACACTAGATCTTGAAGCAGATAAATAATTATGTATAAATGTAAAGTTAAAAATGCTTTGGATGAGATAAGTCAAGGGCTGCCCTATGTATTCCATGGACAGCTTTTGACTTTTCTGTTCAAAGAGTTTTAATCTAATATTTACATGCTATTATTTATAGCTTATCTGCTTCAAGCTCCAATGTTGCAAAAATGAATTATTCCATATTTTCTTGAAATTTCTAAATTCTTATTATATCATTATCACTAAACCAGTGGTTTTCAACCGGGGTTCATATGGCCCTTGTGGAGGTCCATATAAGATTTTTTTATTAAAATTTATCTGAAATTTAACCTGGTTAATAACCTCAATATACACTGCTTCAGAATGAGTACAGAGCAGCGATAAGAAAATGAGATGACAAAGGAATTAATGATTATCTTATGAACTTCATTAGCTTACAGTTGTTTCTGCTATAAGATGCAGTGTGCTCATAGTTGAGTGCCTGAGTAACACCTTATAGCTTCATCAGAGCATTAAATATGAAGTACATTTTATTTGGGAAAAAATTTACATTTACAATACACAAAATATTTTAACAATTTTTTTACAAAAATATAAGAGGATTTTTTAAAACATTGAATGGTTAGGAAGGTCCATCAGAGTAAATAGGAATCAAAAGGGTCCATAGATATGTATATATTATCATCATCATCATCATTTAACGTCCGCTTTTCATGCTGGCATGGGCGGGACAATATATATACACACAGACATACATACACACACATGCATATACATATACACACATACACACATGTTCATATGGATGTATGTATGTATCTAAGTATGTATGTATGTATAACAATTTGATGGGAACAACAGGCTTAAATTACATTGAGTAAAAAGAAAAATCTAGTATAAATTGTACAAGATCTTAATTAAATACTAGTATGAAATTTACATACCTTTTCTAAGAAATCAATATCTAAGCCAGCTGCCAGCAACTGATGTTGCAGAAAAACTCGATGATTAAGGGTTGATGTTGCATTTAACATGGTATTAGCAAATCTCAAACATGCCACCTATGAGAGAGAAAAAGAAACAAAATTATTGTAAATAAAGATATGGTTTCTAAATATCTTAATTCAAAATAACTTTAAGCCTTTAGCATTCAGATTATTCTATCAAATGTACTGCTAATTTGTTTACATTGCTTGGAATTAATCATCGCTTATTTCATAGCAGTAAGATTTCAATGATGTGACTGTTTATTTTTAGAATGACTTTGTAGGATAGGTGTGAGAGGCAGGATCTAGCCAATTTAAACATAAAACAGATAGAATATTTTGGCCAGATATGAACAGTTTCAATGCTAAAGGCTTATGTAACAAACTGATTAGAAAATAAATTTTAGTGGCAGAGGCAGTATTAGCGCAGAGAGGCTTCTCTCTTACTGTTTAAGAGAAAAAAAAAACTTGTAAAGAAATAATTTTTTAAAATATGTAGGTTACATTTATTCTTTTAATTTTTTTCTACTTCATTTTTTTTCTCCATAAAATTAGCAATCAAAACATCATAGCTGTTTAAATTGGTGGAAGAAACATGTTATCTTCAAATGAATTTTTGTGCCTATCATCACCTATGGTCATGATTGATGGATAATGACTGTATGAGTACAATTTTAAATATAAGCATCTGAAACGGGGTTCTTTTGAAGGATCTTTGAAGTAACATTACTTGACTGGTTGCTTAGCTCAGAAATCAGAAAGTCTCCCCAGGTCAAGCTGCTACTTCTCTGCATTGAGAGATCAATGCTCTCATTCTACAGATATTGTAATTAGTATGTCACAGGAAAGAATCACAAGAGGGATTCTTCAAGCTGAGTCAACTGGTTGAAGACTTAGGGGTAGACCAAAATTAATATCATCATCATCATTTAGCATCCATTTTCCATGCTGGCATGGGTTAGATGGTTTAACTGGGACTGACATGCCATAAAGCTGAACCAGGCTCCATTCTGATTTGACTTGGTTTCTTCAGCTGGATGCTCTTCCAAATGCCAACCACTCCACAGAGTGTAGTGGGTGCCTTTTATTTGTCAGTCTCAGTTGGTCATGCTTGCGAATCCAACCAGAAAGTGTAATGATGGTTGCTTCCGATAGGATCCTATGGAGCAGGAGTGTGAGGACTAAACCCCAACAAGCATCCTAGGAATAGTGGGTGGAGAAGATGGATGGATGGATGGATGGATGGACGGACGGACGGACGGATGCTTGAATGAATCGAAGAAATATGTTTGGCAACGCACCTGGAAGCTAAGTTGTTGAGAAGTTGTATTCTTTAACATGTTCATCAGTAGTTTAAAGCGCATGGGCTCCCCAAACTTGAAACAAATGTATGAAAATGCTTCCAAAACACAATGGAGGCCATTCACTTCAGTTAAGCAGATAGTAAAGATCTGTAAATGAAATATATATATTACAGTAATCAAAATTAATATAAATAATATACAACAGGATAATGTTAATGACAAAGACAAACAGTGATAAAACATGTATGAAGCTTTCTTGATAGCACAGTGTTTACTATGACATTTATGTTCATACTCAGACAAAAATACACATACATACACAATATAGACAGAAATACACATACATACACAATATTTTATTACCTGCTCAATTTTACAACTGTTTTTCCATGCTAATATTGATTATATGAATATGTCGTTTTACAGCTGGATACCTTTTCTACGACTAACCTTTAGTGATTTCTCAAGTAACAGAAATCTAGTTCCACACACCACGCTAAGAGTTGCTGATGCATGGAACACACTGCTGGCGTCAGTTGTTAGTTGTCAGAGCAATGCATCCTTCAAAACTTCCAAGCTTCCTGAGATTTGCCAACACTACACCTGATTTCCTCCCCTCCATACATACACAAGCATATATCTGACTCATACACTGTTCCCTTCCCAGACATTTGTACATTACTGCATACGCTTTATACACACTTTTGACAAGTTGTGGTGCACCTGAGCACTGTATACAATAATTTCATTATTATTATTATTATATAAAATCCACAAATCCATTCACAAAGCTTTGGTTGGCCCTGGACTACAGTAGAAAAACACTTGCCTACAGTGTTACATTGTGAGACTGGATGTGAAACCACAAATCCCCTCAAACACAAAACCATGCTTGTGCCTTATATACAAGCATTATATGATATATGGCTTAGAGTTTAGGGTGTTGCACTCATGATCTAGCAATCGTGATTTCAATTCTCAGACCAAGTGGTCTGTTGTTTCTTCAAGTAAAAAACCTCATCCCGCATTGCTTTATGATTACTTCAACACCTGATGAGTGACACACCATGCACCAGTTCAGAAAACATTGTTTTGATGGAGAGAGTGAGCTAATGTGTGGCATGAACATTTGATCACAATAAACAAACCATTTGTGCAGGTCGTTAAGCAAAAGCTGAACATTCATACATCATCTTCAACAGAAGAGTCCAATATATATATATATATATATATATATATATATATATATATATTGATATGGCTTTCATAACTAGTAATACTGCTCAGTACAAGAGTACTGTGAATGCTAAAGGGTTAAGATGATGTTTGGAAAATAAATTTGCATGAAATTTTGATAGAAGGTTGCTGAGACATTGCATCCTTTAAAACCACCATGCTTCCTGAAATTTGCCAACATTATACCTGATATCCCCCCCTCCATATGCATACACACATGTATAACATGACTCATTCACTGTTCACTTTCCTGACTTTTGTACATAATTCTATGTACACTACAAGCATGTTTGATGAGGCGTAGTGCACCTGAGCTCTATACACAATAATTTCATTATTATTTTAAATTTAGATCACTTTAAACAACAGCAGATGTCATAGAATGAGTGATCTCAGATGGTTTGATATCAAAAAGGTTTGAAATAAAAATTATAAATTTATGACAAAAATTTTACCTGGAGAGCTGCCAGCTTGGTTTTACTTATGCCATTAATTAAACTGTGTGAAACTGTTTCAAGACTGTGACGGATATCCAAAAATTTTTGAATAGCTGCCTATAAAGTAGGGAAACAGAGAAACATGATTGTATTATTTCATGAAAATTACAATAAAAATATATATGATAAAGAATTAGATGCTTTTATGTGAGATTAGAGTAAATTTTGTAAGGAAGAAATAATCTAAGGGCCAGAAATTAAAACTGTTACTTGTTTTATCAATCCTAAAGGTGGATAGGAAAAGGTAAGTAAAAATTTGAATACAGTGAAATCAGACGTTAAAAACATATACTAAACAAATGTGAGTTTCTGAAACAAAGGTATTAAGACAAAGAGTATACATGTCTAATTGCACAGGTCCTATTTGAGCTCAGTATATTACCCTATTTTATTGATACCTAATTATATGAAAGAATAAGAACAATTTCATTAGGATTTAATCAACAAAGAATAAAAAATGAAACCAGATAGTATAAAGAATTTCATCAGAGCTTTGAATGACTGAGTGACTTCATGATTGTGCAAGAATGAAGATTATACTGAAGTGAATATGAGAGTTGAGGTGAGTAAAGCCAGAGCAGAGTAGGACTATTTGAGGTAATGAAATTGTTAGAATTGTTCCTGCCATTGGAGAAGGATATTCTTTGTTGAGACTGATCCAGCAGATTTATGGCAAAAGATAGCTGCTTGATTGAAGTGTTTGATATATATATATATATATCTCCCAAAATTGATGGTTTGAAACATGTTCCCTAGTGTAAAGACTGTAAAAGTACTTGTTGAAGAAGACTTAGTTTACTACATTAACAAGTTGAGCTACTACTGCTGCTGCTACAACCACCACTACTCGCACACACTACTATATGTGTGCATGCACGCACACACACACTCCACTGGTTTAATTATATGAGTATTAAAATAAAGAGGTGGGTTCAGATGAGTAACACAGTTTGAAAGAGATAATAGAATCAAAAGTTAGAGAGAAAAGTGGTGTCTTTAGAATATTAAAAACTGGACTGTGTGTGTGGTGTATGATGTAAGAATTTTCAAGAAGGTTATATGGTTCTACAATTTGAATGTAACATTGTACAAAAGCTCAACAACTTACTTTGAACCTCAACATGTACTTGAGACACATCAGACAGTCATGTTCATCATCCTGAAAATATAACAGTAATTAATAACATTAATAAAATCAATTGACACAAATATTTAAATAGTGATGAGAAATCATTTTAGTCAGCCTTCTATCTAAGTGGGGATTGGAGGTGACGGAGGCGGTGGGTAAGAATATGCTGTGGAGAGTAAAAAGACCTTTCAAATGCAGAAAGCAGATGTCTGCTCAAAATTTTATTAGTTAATTGCAGAAAGTAATTTTACCCCATATAGATGTCTCTAACGAGACTCCAATAAGGTTTGAAAATCAATTAGTTTATAGGCACAGACATGGTTGTGTGGTAAGAAGCTTGTTTCCTAGTCGCATGGTTCTGGATTCAGTCCCACTGTGTCTTCTACTATAGCCTCAGGAAGAAGCCCATCATATGTGTGTGTGTCTGTGTCCCCTTGTGTATGCGTTTGTCCCCCACCACATTTTGACAACTGGTGTTGGTGTTTTACATCCTATAACTGAGTGGTTTGGCAAAACGGATGATAGAATAAGTACCAGGTTTAACAAAAAAAAAAAAAATTAATTACTGGGGTCAATTCATTCGACCAAAATTTTTTCAAGGTGGAGTCCCAGCAGAACAAGTAAAAGATAAAATATTATGCTGCAAGAAAAGGAGACACCCCCAATGACACTTTCTAACAAAATTAATTTTTCAGATCTTTCTTTATTTTTTTCTCATATATTTCAAATATCTCTTTATAGAGTAAGAACCAAATACTTTTAGTGGTAGATATGAAAACTGTACCTGCAGACCTTCAAGAGATACTGAAAAAGTATTGCAGAAACAGAAAATATCAATTCTAATTTTTTTTTTTTCTTTGGTGGATAATTAACATTGATCATTACGGGAATGACCATGAAATTTAATTACACAGTCAAAGTGTTAGGATCTGTTTACTGAACATAGCTGTAATCCCATTTAAAATATGTTCCACCATTTGACTTTGTCTATGAGGGTACAATTGAGTTTGTATCAATACAAGATTGAGGAAACATGCACACTTAATGTATGACAAGAATGTAGCAGATATGCTGTCAGTTCGACAGAAAAGGAATGTGGTTGCCTTTTTGCCCTCAAAAAATTTCCTTATGTCTGAAATTCAACAAAAATTAAGCAACATTGACTGTGGGAAAAAAATTGTTGCTTGGATTGCTAATCGATATTTCTCAAAATTAATTGAAACTATTTTGAGCCATTCAAAAATTTTTCGTTTTGGATTATTTTAATCATTCCTAATCTTTATAAATTTCTAATATTTTATGGTTATCATTAATTCTACTTTTGTTGTTTTGAGTCTTGTTTTGTAACAGAAAAGGTTAAGATTACCCTATTGCTTTGCATAGTAAAGCATTTTTCACAGAAATTTACTACATCGTTTCAGGTTCAGTCCTCCTGCTCAGCACCTTGGGCAAGTGTCTTGTACTGTAACCCCAAACCTACCAATGTCTTCTGAATAAATCTGATGCATGGAAACTGTGTGGAAGCCCTTCACATAGATGTGTGTCTTTGTGTTTGTATTTATGCCCCCCACCACCACTCAATAACCAGTGTTGGTTTGTTTACGTCTCCATAATGTAGCAGTTTGGCAAAAGAGACTGATAAAATAAATATAGGGATCGATTTGCTTGATTAAACCCTTGAAGCCATTAAACTTTTTTCTGAAAAATTTCCCATTCTTTTTTTTTGTCTTGCAATTACTTGGCAATGTCACCAATATTGGTAGAATGATGAAAAGCACCCAGTACATATTGTAAAGTGGCTGGCATTAGGAAGGGCATCCAGCTACAGAAACCATGGCAAAGCCAACAATGGAACTTTGTACAGCCCTGTGACTCATTGGATCCTGTCAAACCATTCAACCTATGCCAGCATAGAAAACAGACATTAAATGATGATGATGATGATTAGATGTAATTTATTTTTAATGTTTAATTGTCCAACATTTTACATGAAGTAAAACAGTTCATTAAATTGCTCACCCATTCCGTTAATCTGAATCCAAATTAGTTTATTTAGATTCAACTTTAGAAATGGTTGTATCTCGTTTAATTTATTGCCATCAACATGGAAGCCCCAGCTGATGTTGTCAATTCAATCCCTATCATTTTTCAAAGTCCAGTCAATGTTTCAAATCCACTCACTCTTTCGAAAAATAAAAACATAAACTTCCCACCTCTGGATAAAATTTTGCATGCATTCAAATTTAAACTTGCCAAGTGACAAAGTCACAAAAAACCCATATGAAAAAAAATGGTATAACCCTTTTGATACCAAACTTTGTATTGAGTTTGAAACCACCTTTGGGTCTATGATCTAAACTTTTTGCTTCATAATGATCAACATTAAGACCTTCTGTCAGAATTTCATGTTATGTTCCAAATATCAGCCAACTAAGGACAAAGTTGTTTTACTAAATTCTTTATTATTTTCAAAATGAATTGAAACAACAGTACAAAAGTGGTGCATTTCAACAGAAATACACTATCTTTGTTTCAATTCAAGCCTTAAGACTACAACCATAATTTAATGCAAGTTGCTTACCAATGAATGTGTAAAAAATAAAACGTTTTTTTGTCAGCACAGATGCACCCCAACAATTCTTATACAGGTTCTTATACACTTACAATTCAGCCTAGTACTTAAAAGATCCGCTATTCCCTGATCTAAGTCCTACAGATTACCTTTCTATATTAGTTTCACATTTTGGCCCAAGGCTAACAAGTTTGGGGAGGAGCTAGTCAATTACATCGACCCCAAGTGATCAACTGGTACTTATTTTATGAAACCTTGAAGAGATGAAAGGCAAAGTCAACCTGGCTGGTGGCACGTAGAAAGTACCATCCGAACGTGGCCGATGCCAGTGCCGCCTTGACTGGCTTCTGTGCCGATGGCACGTAAAAAGCATCATCCGAACGTGGCCGATGCCAGCACCACCTTGACTGGCTTCTGTGCCGGTGGCACGTAAAAAGCACCCACTACACTCACGGAGTGGTTGGCATTAGGAAGGGCATCCAGCTGTAGAAACACTGCCAGATCAGACTGGTGCCTGGTGCAGCCTCCTGGCTTCCCAGACCCCGGTCGAACCGTCCAACCCATGCTAGCACGGAAAACGAACATTAAACGATGATGATGATGATGATGATGATGATGAAATTTACTTACTCAATTATTTTACCAAGTATGAGCATGGATGGGAACAGATCAATGAATAATTAAACAGTAAGAGTAATAGCAGTATTGGTAGAAAGTTTAAGGAGTAATGCGGGTAACAGACACGAAAACAAAACCGAAACAAAACACTCGTGTTGAAAAGCTCACACCATATACACACAAACAAGTCAAACTATGAAAGATTGACGTCATTGCAACAGAAAAACCAAGCAAACACATGCAGTATATCTAACGGTACTCACCTCCAAGGCGTTTGGGTGGGAGAGTGGAAGGTTAGCATACAAGATCAAGTAATTATATTTTAGAGATTAAAAAGAAGGTAGTGAGAGAGAGAGAGAGAGAGAGAGAGAGAGATCGTAAGTATGTGTGAAAAAAAAAGAAAGAAAAATAAACAAGAAAATAGGAAGAAAACAAAAGTTGGAATGAAAAACAGAAAAAGTAAACAAAAGGCTAACAATGAAAAAAGAAAAACGTAAAACAAAGATGGTAAGAAAACTACACTCATCTTTTCTTTTTTTTTCTTCTTTTTGCATCTAACTCCCTACTCTATGTTCCTTCCCTTTTCTTTTCTATTTCTTTTTTTTTTCTTTTGATTCTATGTCTATTTATTTATCTATGTCCTCACTGCTTCTTGAAGCAAGACTAACACCAAAACATTTAACAAGAGGCAGAAACAATAACGAACATGTTGACATGAACTCGCCAGCTATATTTACTGCAACAGCTAGGGGTAGGAACAACAGATAAATTGTTCACCAATACTTAAAAGAAAAAAAACCCCAAAAAACAGCAAAATTTCAACACAGCAGTAATGTTGAACAGAATTAACATTTCATCCGTCAGTTTTTAAAACGATATTGAAAATATCTTTTTCAACATTATATGGTTAATTTGTTTAATATTCAAAGTCATTGACTGCTTATTACCTATATATTTGTACATTTGTATTAAAATCATAAACATAAACAGCATAACCACTGTTATATTCAGCTATGATTAAAAGCATAGGCAACAAGAAAGCTACTCTTTTTGTTATTCCAGCTTGGTAAAAGGTTTTAAAGACAGTGAATTGACAAAGCCATTTAGAGTGTTAGATTGTCTTGCAGTATTAATATGGCTCTGCACTGCGAGATCAAATGCCATTGAGGCCAACTTAGTCTTTCATTCTTCTGGGGTTGATAAAATATAGTACCAGTCATGTACTAAGGTTGATTCTTCTATCTTCTTGCTCTGTCTCAGTATCAGTTCCATTGCAGAGTGGGAAAGGCCATAAGGGACTACTCAAAGCATCTCTTTCTCAAGAAATTGAGAAAAGTTAAGTGAGGAGCTAGCAACCATCTCTCATAGAAAAACTGATAGGCTACAGGAAGTGTCCAAAAATTGGCTGATGTGCAGTAAAGCAAACAACAAATATAATCCTTTCTACTATAGACCTGAAATTTTGGGGGAGGGGGCAAGACGATTACATTGACACCAGTGTGTAACTGGTACTTATTTCATCAACCCCGAAAAGATGAAAGGCAAAGCTGACCTCAGCAGAATTTGAGCTCAGAAAGTAAGGACAGATGAAATGCTGCTAATGATTCTGCCAGCTTGCCACCTTGCAAAGAACAGAAATAATAAGAGACAGGTTTAGAAGTAATTCATAATTATTCAGGATCAACTTGAAAAGATCACTTAATACATAAGTTATATGTATTGTCCTTATTTTAAATACAGTTTGAACTCAATTCAGGATCTAACAATTGTTTTGCTTTCTAAATTACTATAAAACTTTGGAAGGTTTAGATTAATAATATGTGAGTTGATCCTATGTTCTATGCACAATTGATTCAAAACAATGTGAATAAATACGCATATTAAAACTGGAAGTTTGCATCACAGAATCAAGGGTACCCTAACATGGGTTGGTATCAATGAAGTTAAAAATATTTTTCAATTTAGCTTAAGCGATATGGTCTGAAAGTTCAAGAAGTTCTCACATACCAGTTGTTGTTGATATTCATCATACTTGAGTCCTTGGTTTGCCATTATAGAGGCTGTTTCTGATAGAGACATTCCAGCCACTTGGATGTCTTGTAGCAAATGAACCATCAAAATCATTCCTCTGTTAGGCTTATTAATGTATTCAAGGACAAAACTGCAAAAGAAACACAAACAAATAATCATATGTGTATGAGTGGGGATATAGTTATAAGTGTGTGTGTGTGTGGGTGTGAGGACCTTTTTTGTCAGCAATTTATAATATATGTTGAGAGAACGAATGAGATAATGAGACTAAACAGCCAACCAGATAGACAGTTAGGCAGACACATATGATAGTTCTTAGAGCATTCTATCAGGAAATAATTTTTAGTCACTGACATACCTTTCAGAAGTATCCTTAAAACAAAACTTTTAGGGTCAGAGTTTAGATTAGATTTCAAAGCCATTGAATGATTCAAAAAATGAAAATGAGCTAGAAGCTTCTAGAATGAGTAACAAAAACTCAGTCTAGATTGAATAAAAAAAAGAACACCAACTATGATATTAAATTGTTAAGTTGATAGAAATTTTAAGTCAACACTGCAAAGCAAATGTTTGTGATGTGTTTGATTCAATTATGTGTATATTTTTTTTTTAGACCAACATTAAAGGATAGGTGTGAGAGACTGGATCTGGCCAGTTTGAACATAAAACAGGAAGAATATTTTGGCTGGATATGGCTGGTTTAAATGCTAAAGAACTCTGTTAGGGAAGAAACAGAAAATGGTCTTTGTCAATGATTAACAGGAACATGTAGTGAGAGAATAAATTTTTACTTACTTTTCTTCTGCCAAACGCAAGTCGCCTTTAAGCCTTTGAAGGACATAGGAAATTGGATTGATTTCATTAAGAGTGCCTTTGTATTTCTCAAACTGAGTAGCTGAGTATACATCGGATGGGGGACAAGAAAGCAGATTCTTCTCAATGCATTTTTTCAGACATTCAATGTATAACGGTACAGCATTAGTAGGGCGAGAGAGCATCTAAGAAAAAAACAAATAAACCAAAAAAAAACATCAATTATTCTAGTAGAGAAACAAAATGTAAAAGTAAAATGGTTTAATAAAATAAAATAAATGCACCCTTTTAAAGCCTAGCCAGGCTCATGGGCCCAGTTTCCCAGTTTCTATGGCGTATGTATTCCCCAGCTGGATGGGACGCCAGTCCCTCGCAGCATTACTCATTTTTGCCAGCTGAGTGGACTGGAGCAACATGAAATGAAGTGTTTTCCTCAAGAACACAATCATGATGCTGACACCCTAACCACTAAGCCACGCACCTCCAAAATGGTTTAATAGAAATTTAATTTTGTATATCTGTTTTTCTGTACATCACTGTGATGCATCTGGACACATCATAAGCAATGTTTTCTGGGGTGCCCTGATGTTTCCTGGGGTGATTAGGTGCATTGTATCACCCTCAACCAGGTGACACAACTTTGCTTGTCCAGTGTGTCACATGTGATACACAGGACATATTTCCCTGGCAACCATGCATCATAATATTATAAACATTCTCAATCTTTTTTCAACCACCAGAGTAACTTGGAACTTATAAAAGGAAAGCTTTAAGTTACTCAGAACATAGGAATCAAGGTCTAGCTAACTGTCAGAAAACCTAGCATGGACATTTAGGACAAGCTTATGAAAATGCTTTGGACAGGCAAAGTGTAAAACCCTTGGATATGGATCTTCAGCTAAGCTGGAGATTACACACTGAACCCAGTAAAAAAAAAATGTATGCCTTCTCTTTATAGAATAACAAATGCATAGAAGAGTAACACTGGTTCCATTGGATAATGAAGAGAAGAGTAAGTTTAATAACATATATTTTCTAGAACTAATTCAAGTAAAAGTAACTGGTTTAGGAAAGCATTTTATGAAATAAAAGAAAAATATTTATGCAATGTTAATTACCTTTTTCTCAATATCAGAATTGATACCTTCATTATCTAGTTGTGACAGACTATCCTGAAATATAAAAAAAGCAAACAGTTATATACATAACTATTCTAAGTGTGGCTGCATAGCCACAGGTGTGGTTGTGTAGTAAAAAGTTTGCTTCTCAATCACATGGCTCTAGGTTCAGTTCTACAGTGTAACTGTGTGACACCTGGGTTTACTGGAGTCTTGTGAGAGGAATTGGTAGGTGGAAACTGAAAGAAGCGCATCATGTGTGTGTGTATGTGTGTGTACACCATAAGATGGCTGATTGTGCTTTTGAGGGAAACCAATAAACAGTAAATTAAATAAATAATTATTTTCACTTATTTATTAATTTCTTGATACCTGATAAGCTGAAAGAATTAGAAACTTTGAAATTGCAATATAGAAGGCATCTCATAAATGCTCTAATTTATAAAGTTAATAGCATTCCCCCATTCTTTCACCATCATCATCAGCAGCAGCATCATTTAACATCCATATTCCATATTGACCTGGGTGCCACTAAGCGTTTTGCTTGGAGTGCTCACAATTCTGCCAGCTTCCATAAGCACTTTCAATATTAAGAACTTTTTAGAATTTCATTTAAATATTTCAAAATATTACAGACACTATTAAACTATTCACATCATGAGGAGTTTTAAACTTCAAGGGAATGTAAAATAATTTTGTTTTAGAATGGTAGATCTTGAAGCAACCAAAGCATGTAAATATAGGGTTAAAAAATGCTTTGGATAGAAAAAGTCAAAGACTGCCATGAGGTTCAAATCCACATCTTTAAACATATTCAATTACTATTTTTAAGGTTCATATTAACCCAGATGACATAAATAGATTTTTTTAAAGTGGCGAGCTGGCAAAATTGTTAGCAAACCAAACAAAATGCTTAGCAACACTCTGTCTGTCTTTATATTCTAAGTACCAACTCCACCAAGGTTTGCTTTTCACCCTGTCAAAGTTGATAAAATAAGTAACAGTCATGTACTAGGGACAATGTAATCAACTTCCCCTTCCCTCAAAATCTGTTGGCCATGTGCCAAAATTTGAAACCATTAATAGATTTCTCTATAGGCGCAGGCATGGCCATGTAGTAAGAAGCTTGCTTCCCAACCATGGTTCCGGGGTCCCACATGGTTCTGGGTTCAGTCTTACGGCATGATACCTTGGGCAACTGTCTTCTACTATAGCCTTAGGCCAACCAAAGCCTTGTGAGTGGATCTGGTAGACAGAAACTGAAAGAACCCCATTGTGTGTGTGTGTGTGAGTGTGTGTGTGTGCGTGTTTATTTTGTGCCCCCATCACTGCTTCACAACCAGTGTTGGTGTGTTTATATCCCTGTAACTTAGCATTGCTCCAGCATGGCTGCAGTCAGATGATTGAAACAAATAAAAGAATAATTCCAAATAGCTTACTTACCACAACCCACTGATATAATGATTCGTCAGAAGGCTTTGAAGTATCTGTTTCATCTCCAGGTTCTCGGTTAGTTTTTGACAATTTCATGATCTTCTTCTTAAAAGTTTTAATAGACATCATGATTTTGTCTTTTCTTGAACGAATCTTGTCTTTTTTACCTGTTTTGTCTTCATATTTGCTCAAGTCATCTTCCGAGTAATGTAGATTTAAATGTGAAGTAGCTGGTGAGACTGATGGCATTGAAATATCCCATGCCGATATTGTTTCAGTCAAAGAATATTCACTGGCAGAATCTGGTATGGAGAGGCGCCCTGAGTCTCTATCAGAATCTTTGCTATTATTCGCTTTTGGTGAGCTACTTACTGAAAAACTACCACTGTGTACTCCAGAAGAGTCCAAATCAGACGACTGACCACCATCGTTGGACGAAGATGATACTGAAGTGTAAAACATATCTGACGATTTGGTTGAAGATGATGGGCTTGTTTCAATGAAGTCAACATCAGTCTCAGATTCTTGGAGGTCTAAAATATATAAAAAAAAAAAACACAATAATTTAAAAAGAAAATGTCTTAATGACAAAAACTTAAACAAATTCAATGAAACATAATCTAAAGTCCAAATATGAAAAAATACATGTATTCATTTATTTAAAATTAATGATGGATATTTTTATCTTGATTACCTACCATTTATATAAGAAATTATATAAAATCCTCCCAAATTATAAAACAATGTGATAAATCAGCCTCTTAAATTTTAGATCTACAATTTAAAGTTGCAGTTGAAGGCTACAATAGCATCTTTAAAAGTATATAGATGCCTTAACCTCTTCTTCTTGCATGAATTCTGCCAACCCCCACTCATCCTACCAGGAATTTTGTACTCTAGCAAGCTGCATGGCAACCTTACTAGTACCAGTGACATGATAAAAGCATCTAATACATGCTGTAAAGTGTAAAGTTAGTATTAGGGAGGGCATCCAGCTGTAGAACTTATGCCAATACAGAAAGCGGAGCACAATGTGATCTTTGGACACATCAATTGCTGCCAAACCATCCAACCTATACCATTATGGAACATGAATGTTAAATAGTGATGATGAAGATGGAGTCAACAATTTAGACAGAAATAAATTTTTTATTTCCTAAGTTAAATTCAGTATAAAAAAAATAATAAAACAATAATAGATAAGGTATGTGTAAAAGTAATACAATGTTGTTAAGCTATTTGTTAAACTATTAAAAAGGGCAATTTATCTGAAAAGTAGATTGTTTGACATAGAATTATACTAAACCCTATGCCAAAATAGTTTCCTCCCTCACAAAGAGCTAACTTGAATAGTGCATTAACATTTCTCAAAACTGTGATTTGTGTTGTGTATATTTAACACCTTGTTACTCCCTAATGTCTCTCTACTGGATTTATCTTATCCTTTCAACACTTTGAGCCAGTCTTAAAACAAATAAATCCAACAAAAGTTCAAGGCATATTGCCAGATTTTGTGTTTGCTTTCATTTGTTTCCTCCAGCTTACCTGCAGCCACAGTATAATCCTCTCAAGAAAGATGAACATAAAAATAACAATACCTAGCAATAAACAAATACCAAACAGAATGATGGCCATTATATTTGTAGCTGTCTGGTAAGAAGTTTACCTCCCAACCACCACATGGGTTTAGGTTCAGACCCATTGTGCAGCATCTTGGGTAAGTATCTTCAACAATGGCCCATGATGCACCATATAAGATGGGGGGGGGGTATGCAACAAAATAGTAAATTGGGGATCCACAATAGTATTTTAAAGGCTCCTGGAAACATTTTACTTTAGATGTATATATTTGTATATATTGCAAGAAACAGCCCGGTTTCTTTCTCTAATATTTTACATAATTCAACCTACACAGGTAAATGTGTGAAAAACAAAATAGGAATATTGAAAGCAGTTTCTATAAAACTAGTTTTCAAATATAGAATGGTTATGGGGGTTCACCAGAGTAAAATAGTAATCAAAGGAGTCCATACATAACTGGTTGAGAACCCCTACTCTCATGACCTCACTCAAGCAAAAGACAGATAGTTGTATAGTAGAATATAAGTTAAATTCAACAGCAATTACAACATGGAAGAACTGCAATCTCGACCATTTAAGGACCCATAAGAGACTATTTAAATTCACTTTTTCATTTACTTTTTGAGGTGTCAAAATATTCATTACACTACTTCAACATGATCACTAACACAATTCCATTGCACCTTAGCAATTATGAGATATAAATGTAATGTGAATTTAACAGTTTTTGCGAGTTTTTAGATGGCTAAACTGGTTCTTCTATGATGCACTTGCTTCAGTTTCAACAGATGGTCTCAAATCAAGTCACTTGCTAGACATGTAGAACTCCATAATTTAATACAAAAGATTGATGAAAAAGCTTGCCCGTGAAAGGATTATCTGAAAGATGAAATTTACACCCAAAAAGTATGGGTTTTAGGCTAACACATTTCAGTTTCAGTTTGTAAGAAGGTAATATGATAGACCTACTTGAGTAAGAGAGATGGAAGAATCAAGTTTAAGGGGACGGCTTAAAAATGGGTTAAGAATGATATAGAGTTAGTGGTAGAAAATTATCATTTCATACAGATGGTTATTTTCCAAAGAAGCATTTTAATACTTTGATGACTGAAACAGCTGTACTATTCCAAAAGTCTGAGTAATACCCTATGACTGAGCCATGTTGCTTTTGCAAATAAGATTAATCAGTTCGATGAAATTTAATATCTATGCTCACCAAAGCCAATCAGAAAGAGAAATAAGCATAGAATGTGATGATATCTCTGAGTGTATGATTGAAAGAAATAAAAAAAAATGAAGAAGAAAGATATATAATTATAATTATAAGTGTCTGAGTTTGGCATTTTGTCAAAAGAGAATTATGTACTTAATATATTACAGAGGAATGACTAAAGAAGAAGCTGCTTATCCTAATGAGAATGTCTGAGTGTATTTAATGATAAAAGTTTTTGTAACAGACTCAACTGAAATCTTTGCTGATATCTCTTACAATTACTAATAAACATATCATTGCTGATATCTCCTACCATTAGTAATAAACATTGAATCAGCACAGTAATTTAAAAACAAAAATAACTATAATGTTTATGTAATTTTTCACATGTAATATGAAATTGTCACAGTAGCTAGTATAGAATGTTACAGATAAAGGTCTAAGACAGCAGCATTCATTATTGTAATTAGTAAACATTATTAAAACACATGGCAAAATATATTTGCAAA
The DNA here is from genome assembly GCF_006345805.1 of Octopus sinensis. Lineage (NCBI taxonomy): Eukaryota > Metazoa > Mollusca > Cephalopoda > Octopoda > Octopodidae > Octopus > Octopus sinensis. The sequence goes on along the minus strand of NC_042997.1, from coordinate 140,197,121 downwards.
AAGATAAGAAGAAAAAAAGAATTCCACAACTCCAGAGAAATTACGTAATTTTGCAAAATTTTCTATAAATGAAAGCTAAATATATATTTCATTTTGGTCAAGTCAGTCTCATGCTACTCTGAGTTTCACTTGTGAGTGCATCGGATCTTCGGGCAACTTATGACATAACTGAAGATCTTGTGCACCCACAGATGAAACTAATTTCAGAGATAGCAAGGGACTAACTCTACCAAAATAAAATATATTATTAATCTCTACAATGACACTGAATACTCTTTTTCCCAAGCTATAACACTAAATGTATACATATATATGTGTGTGTGTATGTGTGTGTGTATATATATATATATTATATATATATATATATATATATATATATAAATGCTTGAAAGAGATGAGAATTAAGGAAGAATTGATAAAGAAAATAATAATTAGTGCAGTAAGTCATTATTGCAAAAGAAAAATAGGTAAGAAATGGGTTTTATCTGTAAATGTCATCAACTTACTGAGACAAAAGACAATTGGTTTCATGTCTGCTATTCCAAATCAGGAACTGATTGAAGCAATGACTTACAAGTATTGTGATCAAAAATAGTAAGAGAGAGGGAAAAAAGGGATGAAAAAATGCCGTGTTTATTTAACTTATTTCTGTTCAAGGTTATAAACAGTTTTGGCCAGAAAATGCAACTGAAGTTAGAGGGAATATTTTAAAAAATAAAACCATAAAAATTATTACTTGTAAAATGTAAATAAACACAATGGAGTCTCGGCTATTTCGATTTTCGGAACCTTGTCATCATAGGCCACCACTGTTGACACAGAGATATTATTAAAGCAAGCAGCAAACATAGCTCTTTGGAAAAGGAACCTTTTGTTAGAGTGCCAGATAGAGGGTTACAAGAAGATTACTTCTGTAGTAACAGGGTTTAGTTCAGGCTGGATTTGTGATAGGGTATGTGTATGTGTGTTTGTGTGTTTTAAAAGGAAGGCCTTCCCAATAACAAAGGCACAGCATAGCTGAAAGAGATTTGGCCTTCTGCTTTATTTATGACATTTCCATTCAACTTTCATCGTCTCCAAGATTAAACACAGCCTTAACAGACATACACACAGATCAAGTCAATGCTTTAAATAACAAACTTTAGAAAGAAAGGCGGAGTAGCTTCAAGGTTATTTCTTGACCCCATTTTTTTTTTAACTATTAAAAATAAAATCAACTACTAGAACATCTTCATTGGCAACATAGACAAATATCTTCAATGACAATATCAATTAGTGTAGACACAGAACCTATAAAATAATTTTGAAATGAAAATTGCAAGTTTACAAGATTGTCATGATGTTTTAATTAAACAAATGTATATTGCATAAACATTTATTTAGTGTGTGTGTGTGTTTGTGTGTGTGTGCATATTGTAATTTAATAAAGAGAATGATAGATCAGAATAAGTACCAGACTTAAAATAAGTACTGGGGTTGATTTGTTCAACCAAACCCCAGCAGGGCCACAGTCAGATGACTGAAACAAATTAGATATAGAAAATGTGTGTGTGTGTGTGTGCACATGCATATTTACTTGCTTAGTCTGGTGGACGAGCTAGAGACCATTTACAGGTCTCCCTGGATCTTTTGTAAATCAACACCTACATGAAAGAAATGAACAAGCATGAAATTCTAAAGGACTAATGTTGGACACAATAAGGGTGATAAGAGGAAGAGAGGCAGGTGGAATGGGAATTGAATTAGCATAAGCCCAGTCAGCTCCTGGGAGCGTAGGCTTTTTTACAATACTTGTGAAAAAGGCAGAGGGAAGATACAGTATGCCATCTGTGGGCCAGAGGTTAAACCATGTCCATGAGTGAATTTATATCAATCAGTTAGATAAGCCCTTTTATGGATGTGATTAGAGTTTCAGTGTTTTCATTAGCAGCACCATCCCAGATCTGAGAGCAAAACCCCTTTGTGGACATCACCTGACTTTTGCTAAGTATCAATAATTGTTGGAGGCTGAAATATCTTCTGACCCTAAAGAGATGGGTCGACCATTGGGATGTAGCCCTAGCTAGGTTAAAGAAGTGCTTTTGCCAGGAGAGACTTTTAGCAATAGTGAAACCCAACAATTAAAGCTATATATATATATATATATATATATATATATATATATATGATCATATCTAATAACTGCAAAATAATTTAAAGAACATCAATATAAACACTTAAATTTTACAATAATTCTCTTGCATTTTGGCATGCTATGCTACCTATTCCAAGTGCTGCTGGCTCTGAGAGCTGACAAATCATCAGACAGCCCACATTTACAGAAAGACAAATATAGCTATAAAATGCTGCCAACTTATCCACAAGTTTAAATTTATCATATCCTATTTGGTCACAGGGCATAACTTTTTGAGTTTACCAACCATAGCTTATCAGTTTAATTTCTTCGATTTCATGATTCACTACCAAAGATATTGCTTTTTACTTTTCTTGGATCTCACAACTAAATGTAATTCTTTGAAGCTGTTGCCTCAAACCATGAGTAGTTAACTTGCTAGGAGAAAGGAAAATTCCTTATTGCTTAAAACAAGATGAATTTCCTTATATTTAACTAAGACAATCTCTATCCCTCACCTTCCACTCCTGATCTCCTTTGAAGCGTGTTAAAATAAGCTTGACTCCATTCAAAGAATTTTTACATTTTCATTATTTCAACTCAGATTATTTGAAACAACAATGTACCAAAGAGTACTGGACTGACTATTGAACAAACAAGTCAGTACTAGAGGAAATAGAAAACGAAAGATAATTTTTTGCAGCTGTCTGGAAGAGAAAGCTGCAGTATTTTAGGTATGTTATCAATGCCCAGAACTTCAGTCCTCATATCCCAGAGAGAGGAGCCAATGAAAAATGAAAAGAGGGGAGACTGAGAAGACACTCGCAGGATGACATCAAAGAATGGACAGGAAAACTTCTGGCTGAATGCACAACCATGGCCAGAGAGAGGAATCAATGGAAAGAAATGGTACATGCATCCATAATTCCCAACCCTCACCAATGAAGATGGGAATAAGCAAGGCAAGACAATTTTCTCCTTTTATTTGGAGGATCACATACACATGACATGGCACTTCAGGTAATTGCCTAAGTTGTTAATAGTTTCAACTACCCCCACGAGAATAACAAAGTTCCACAGAACTGAGTTATCATGTTGATAATAAAGTGAAATGAATATACATCAAAGTGACAGATTTGAAAAGAAGTATTTGGGAGATAGAATTTTAGAATGCTTGAACTGGATGAAGCTCTTAATCTATGAGTAAAAGATAAGATAAAAACAAAATTGCAATGAAGTCTTTTTTATTTAATATCTGAAATAATATTCACTTAGATATTACATAAATAGTATTTCAAATGGATTTATAATGATGCTTTGATTCATTAGTTAACCTAATTTAACATGTTTCTAGTATGATGACATTAAGAAATATTCAAGCATTTATAACTGCAAACATAATTATTTTAACAGTGTAGACGTCTAATTAAAATAGTTGAGCATGCTACTATGAAATATTACTAGATAACAATTTCTTATTCATAATATAAAGTCTATTTTCTGCAGTCCCTATCAGATTGTTTCATCCTGTAATGATGTTAAATATCTACCAAAAAATAAAATTGGTATTTTTTGTAAGTCACTTTGCCTCAACAAACTTGACATATCTCAATGGAAAATAGTTTCAAAGATGACATTCCGCAACAAAAGATATACTAGTTTCTAAAATTGCATTCTGCAGTTAATGATAATGAAATTTTATGTTGATATCTCTGAACTGCTTTCTGCAGTTAAGGAAAATGAAATTCTGAGTGAATATATTTGATTTCCACAGTCAAAGGTTAAAGAAAAACAGTAACAGAAAATGAAAATTACAATTCAATAATGAAAGATAAATGTCCATCAATATGTTATAACTAATAAAACAGATTAGTAAAAATGACACAAGATTTGTATTTTACCATGTCGGGATAAGAAATCAGTTACTACTTCCATGGTTTATGGTGAACGTTGGAAAAAATATCCTTCAAGTTTGGAATAAGAATTTGTGGTGTTAAACATCAGACAGCAAAGTTCTGAATGTGAACAGAATCTAATTTGAAAGTCATATATAAGTAGAAGAAATAATTATGGTAATTAAAAGTGAGAACAAAAGAAGCTAGAGTAAATCATTTTCTAATGAACAAACAAAGAGATGAATAATTAAAAAACTCTAAAAATATATTATCGTTCTCAAAAAGCATGAACAATCTTATTGTCTTATAGTAATGAGTGAGAAATTCACATACTGTTTTAGTAATTGGAGCAGTGAACTTGAAACTGAATTTTCCCAGGCAGATACATAACCAAGAATATATATAAAAATTGATACTAATTAACAGATTAAAACAATAGCAGGGTTACATAGTGCAATTTGTATATCATAAACTTTTATGTGTTGCATATATGAAGCAAGTGCGATATGTAACTCGTGTCTAAAATGTAGCTGAAAGTCACATGTCAAGAGAGTCACGTTCTCAGTTTAGAGAATTTTGCTTCTTCTTTCATTATTCTTTTACAGAATAAACACTTGATTTCACCGAATTATAACATAGTCTTGAACTTGATTATTTAATTGGATTTTATGTTGTTTTTTTTTGGTTCATCAAACAAAATAACCTATTAAAACCAAGGTGATCATTTTTAATACAGTTAATTAATAAAATGTGTACTTAAGACTAATTAATCATTAAAAAGACAAAATTTTATTATTTAACATAATATGAGTGCAAAACAACTAGGACATATGTAATAAAAACAACCAAATTCTTGCACCAAGGTTTAAAATGGAAAGTTTCTGTTTGATCTCAGCTCATAAAAATATTTAAGGGAAACTTGTTACTTTCTTCAATTTCTATATTAATGCATATACTTTTTTTTATTTTTGCTGTTAAAAATTTATTGATGCTTTTAATAACTAAAAGATTACTAGGTATTTATCGAAAATTAATCAACAATACTGATACAGAGATGAATTAATACAGAGATCAATGTAGCATTGTAAATCCCTGTCATATATCTTTCTTTTATCATTTAAATTTTACTTGATTCAGTCACTGGACTGTGGCCATGCTAGGGCAACACCTTGAAGGGTTTTAACCAAATGAATCAACCCCAGTACTTATTTTTAAATCCTGGTACTTAATCTATTGGTTTCTTTTACCATATCACTAAGTTGCAAGGATATAAACAAACCAACACCAGTTGTCATATATATATATATATATTTGTTTGATTTGCCTAATAGTGGTTTTATCTCTAATTTAATTTATATATATATATATATATATATATAATGGGTTTTTTTCAGTTTCTGCCAACCAAATCCACTCACAAGGCTTTGGTTGGCCTATAATAGAAGGCACTTGCCCAAGGTACCACACAGAGGAACTGAACCTGGAACCATATGGTCAAGAAGCAAACTTCTTACCACACAGAATTCTTGTAAAATTTATCTATTTTCATCCTATCTAATTTATACTTATCTGAATTGAAATCCTAATTTTAATTTGTTACCAATTTAAATCTTATGCCAACACTCTAAAATCTATCATCAGCCCATTAATTTGCTTTCTATTTATCAATTAATCTGTTAATGCTACTCAATTTTATGCCAGATGATGATATATCACTCCATCCCTCTTCATTATATATCAAACTATTACATCAGTACTTCTGGTTGAAAAGCCATTTAAGACAACTTGGGAGCAGACAATCCTGTAAAGTTTCAAACTCAAATATTATATTGAGAGCTCCACACCATACACCCAGTTCTTGTAAAAAAAAAAACTCCCAGTCAAAGGTTTTCCTCCATTACTCATTCTAAGACTTAAATTTCCAGAAATCTCTATTTTAGTTTTCTCTATATGATTATAAATGAATGTTCCTACATTAGAAATAACACAGCTTTTTTAATCATTAGTATCCTAGACTTCCTTCAAAAGAAGGCTATTCATCTCATCAGTATGTCTTATTTTAGCAGTTTTAAATCTCTCCACATCAACCTCCTTCATATTAATTAGATCTTCTTTACTTCTTTTACTACCTATTAATATAATCAATTCTGTTCTTTAAAATTTGGCGAATGCAAACTGTAATACCATAACTGAAAACATATCCATATGTCAAATTGTCACCATACTTTTCCCCCTCTCTCTCTTTCTCTCTCTCTCACTCATTAGCTAAAAAACCCATACCAAAGTGTTTAATATTCACAAACTTTCTCTAAAAAAATTCATGAAGTGTTTTACCCTTTTGCATTTAGATTACACTATCACATGTAATACTTATATATTTACATTGTTTTTAATTCATCATGCTTTTAATTCATTGTGTAGCTTTGAGATTTCAGTGATGGGATTGTTTACTTTTAGTATGACATTGTAGAGTAGGTGTAAGAGGCTGAATCTGATCAGTTTGAATATAAAACAGGAATAATATTTTGGCCAAATATGGCCAGTTTAAATGCTAAAGTGTTAATATCCACAAACTATTACTGTGGATCTCCTTCATCTTCCATATGTTCTTGTATTATATTAATCTCTCTCTCTCTCTCTCTCTCTCTCTCTCTCTCTCTCTCTCTCTCTCTCTCTCTCTCTCTCTCTCTCTCTCTCTCTCTCTCTCTCTCTCGCTAACAAAACCCATACCAAGACCAGATTACACTCTGACCCAAGAGGGCTACACAGTCTTTGTGACATACCCTTCTCTTCTTTCTAATTTTTCATTAAAAAGAAACAAAAATGGTAATGAAAGGTTGTAAGAAGAATAAACAAACCCTGAGAAATAAATAATATAGGATTTATGTTTTAAATTTATGGGTTGAACAGCAATTTAATAATAGTATTAGACAGTAACATAATATAATTATATTTTAATGTATTCATTAATCTCCTTAGGTTTGTTTTTTAACTTGTGATTTGGTGGAACATAAACTGTCTAGAATATGTAATTTGTTTTAGAACATTCCAGTAAATGATAGCATATAAAAACATTACAGTGTGCTTGAAAAACACATGAGCTAATACTTTTCAGATCATCATAATCATATTTCACTAAATGGGACCTTTGAAGTCTTAATTATAGGTATTAAGCAGATTTTGCCTATGGCTTTTTTGGATCCTACATTTTCAAAAACAAGATTTTGGGTATAAGCTCTTTTGTGCACAAGCCATAGTTTGAGTAGTATCTTAATAAACAAGTCAAAAAGGGTTTCCAAATATCAATCATGCTAGACTCAATACTGCTTAACAAGTAATCTGGCAACAATTTCTTACATTAGTTAACTATAATTTAATATGTTAGAATACACACACACACAAATAATTTACCAAACATATTTTTTATTTCTTTTGCTATTTTATATTTATTTTAGGCAAACCTGCTATAAAACATGTCCTTTGCCTACAAAGATCCCTAAACATGTAAATTTTCACCCCTGAACTTATTTGTGCTGAGAGCTGGTTTTAACAGCCTTTCATTGTGATAACAGAAAAGCAGAGCCGAAATGCCTTGCAACCCAAAAGAAGTGCTCATGAGAAATAGTGAAGCAGACAATGGAATCACATGTCATTTATACACGTTTCATGGTCAGGTTCAGCTCTTGCATAATCATTATTGATATGGTAATAACCTGTGGTATGAGAAGTTAAAAACAATGAAAAATAAATACTGGTTTGACTGCAATATTACACAATTCCAACCATGAGATAAATACATATGCTTTTAAATTATGACATCATCCCCTTCAGTGAAAACAGGGATTCATTTTCTACTTAGGTCATTTGACACTTCTTTTGTTTTAATCTACCAAATGTACCCTGGAAGTATTCATTGAGGTAATGTGAAAAAATGTGTCAGAAATTACTAAGCACTAAAACAAATTTTCCTTAAGGGTACAACTTATAACTTTAAGAATATATATATATTTTTTTTATCACGTCAAAGGTGGGTGGATTAGCAAAAGTACTTTTTGTTGTAGCTCTTGATGCTCTGTGTTCAAATCCTGCTAGGATCAACTCTGTTTTTCATAGTCATCATTCCAGAAGTTAATTTAATCAACTGCCTCCTTGTACCAACATGCAATAGAGAAGCAATGATACAGGAGAGCCCAGATTACCTGATTTAAGTATGGAATTCTGACAACAGGTGAACTGACAGCTACTCCAACTAATAGTTCATCACATCAAAAAGTGGCAAGCAAGCAGAAGCATAAGCATGCCAGGCAAAATGCTTTGTGGTATTTCAACCTTCTTTCAAAGGTCAACTTTGCCTTTCATCCTTTTGGGGTTGATACAATAAGTACCAACTGAGCAGTGAGATCAATATAATCAATTTACCCAAACTCTGGAAATTAGCTATCTGTAGTAATATATATCAGAGAAGTTGAAAGGATTGAAAGGGGAGGGGCCATATTAATAAATTTAAGATAGTTTTAATACATTTGTTACCAATCCACATCAGATTGCTCCTGGTTCTATAATAAAAACTTTTTGTTTGAAAGTGAACTAAATTAAAACCTTCCATCAAAATTTCCTGTTCATTTATGAAGGATCTGTTCCATAAAAATTAATTAAAAAAATCTGTGCATGAGATGGAACAGATCCATGAACTAAACACCAGCTCAATAATGATAAAAGTTATTTCAAAACTAATTGAAGCAAAGTTAGTGTATTTCAGTAGAAATATTATAACAAGAGTCCTAATACCATAGCATTGAAAGAAGAATTATATAGATGCAAATTCTATCTTGTCTTCTCATAAATGAAAAGGTGGGAAGCAAAAGAAATTCACTAATATTCGGAAGTGGCTAGTATTTGTCAATTTGGGAACCCACTGCCCTATATTATTGCCAACACAGTACACACGACTATCAGTCATTCACACATACATACACACAGTCCCTCACCCCATCTCCCTCTAAAAGCTCCCCCCCACAACACACATAGGACAACGCAAAAGTTAAGGAGCAAAATAGTATGGCAGGCAGTCAAGCCAGTATTTAATTAATTCATTATTATCTTCTCACTGTCACAGGTTATTTCCATAATAATAAAGATTACGTAGGTAGGAGAGCAGACCTTGGCAATGAAACGTTTATATGCCACACGTGATATGTTACTGGGGGCTTCGGCTTTCAATGAGAAACAAAAATAACAAATTATAAACATTCTCAGGGAATTAGTTTCTTTGTCACGTTACACAAAGAATAATGTTAACGAAGCTGAAACTGTCACGTTTTTTAATATACATATTACTTTTATAATCAATGAGTTAGAGGTTATATACCAAGTTGCAAATGAGGGAATTTCTAGGTAGATACTTGAAATGGAAGACACATCAGCCATATCTTCCTCAAATCACACCCTGCTGTCATTTTTTGTGTTTCGTCATGAGTAAAATAGAATTTGGGTTATTTTTTTTCTTATTGATATTTTTCAGCATTTTATAATATCCCACCTTCTAAAATACATGTAACTCACATTTCAAATATATCTTTAACAAATCCATGTTTTTCAAACTTCTTAACCTTCACCTCAGAATAACTGTTGTGATTAATAATGAATTATTTTTTAGCGGTATTTTTCATCATTTTTTCAAAACTCTATATTTTTTAAATGTTAACCCATCTTACCCCTTCATCATGCCTTTCAAGTATTCTCAGTATTAATGTTTGTCAAACACTCAAAATTACCATTCTTTAGAAAAGAAAATCAAAAATATTCTTTTTCACATTTCAAACAGCTGAAATTATCCTTTTATAAATATTTCTTTCAAAATTCCAATTTTGTGTTTTTCATATATCCACTTCTGTAAGTCTGATATTTTTAGCAGCTCCAGCAATCATGCAGCTTACTACATTGGTGCACCTGAGCACTGTATACAATAATTTCATTATCATTTAATTTTTGTGTCATATAGGGCAAGATATTTTGTAAAAAATGAATTTAAAAGAAATTTCTTTTAGTCTCAATTAAACGTTTCAGAGTGTATGATATTATAAAATTATTAAAAATAGCATGAAAAAAAAAGTCATCTTAATTTTAACAGATATTCTGAAGGCACAATCAAGTGGGGGCAGGGGGGCATTAAGTTTGAAAAATAGGGATTTTTTTTTATTAGAAAAATATTTTTAATGCAAATTGCCTGTGAGTTAGAATGCAGAATATTATAAAACCAAAAATATTGAAAAACAAAAAAACAAAAAAAAAACAAGAAATTCCATTTTATTTGCAATAACTATTCCAAAAACCTGACTTAAACACATTATGCTCATATTAACAAAATGAATCGGCAAGGAAATTCAATCTGTCAAAGTGAAAAGTGAACCTAGAACTTACTGAATTGTAAAGTCAATTTTTGCAAAGGTTAAAAATAATACAATTATTTTATCAGATTAACCAAAGACCATCACTAATATTGCAATAAAATCAGAATTTAATCAGGTGTTTATGTAAGTGTCCTGAAGTTCTCATGTCATAAATTATCTCCATAATAATAATAAAGATTACGTAGGAGAGTCAACCTTGGCCATGAAACGTTTATATGTCACACGTGAGATGTTCGGTAAGCTTCCAAGAAGAAACTATAAACTTTGAAGTTGGAATATATGAGAACAATGAGAATTTATGAATATTTTATTTGTTTGCTTTCATCAGAAGGAGGTGGTATCCTTGTCACGTTGCACAATTTTACCTTCAGATAATAATATTAATGAAACTAAAATAACTATCACATTCTCCCATGCTGATTACTTTTGCAATCAATGAACGTAACAAAGTCACCAATAAAGTAGCTTCTTTACACACATTTAAAGACTTTCTTTAATACCTTACATAAGAATTAATTATGGCATTAGGTTTACTGTAAAGATGAGTAAACAATGCAAAAAAAATAAGGAATGAAAGATCCACACCTCCTCAGTTATAGATCACACAAGTAAGATATAGGTATTCAACTCTAAAAATTTTTTGAAGGAGCCCAAAATATTCATAGCATTGTTGCAGATGATTGTGATACTGAAGTGTTGAAATAGCCAAGCATCCTAGCAAGTGTCACTTGATATTCCAGTGAAATAGAAAACCAAAGATGACAAAAATTTCTTTGTCATCAGTCTAGCTCCCTCCAAAGTCTTGAGTGCCATCAATGATAAATAATTCATCATCATCATTGTTTAACATTCGCTTTCCATGTTAGTATGGGTTAGACGATTTGACTGAGGACTGGCAAACCAGATGGCTGCACCAGGCTCCAATCTTGATCTGGCAGAGTTTCTATTGCTGGATGCCCTTCCTAATGCCAACCACTCTGAGAGTGTAGTGGGTCCTTTTACGTGCCACTGGCATGAGGCCAGTCAGGTGGTACTGGCAACAGCCATGCCTAAATGGTGTTTTTTTACGTGCCATCTACACACCAGCACAAGTGCCAGTAAGGCAACGCTGGTAACAATCACGCTCGAATGGTGCTTTCTACATGCCACCAGCACGAACGCCAGTTAGCCACTCTGGCAACGATCATGCTCGGATGGTGCTCTTAGTGCTCCACTAGCCAGTCATCAAATTTGATTTCGATTTCACTTGCTTCAACAGGTCTTCGCAAGCAGTGTCCAATGAAGGGAAGGTACACGTATTTCAATATCCCAGTCTATACAACAATGGATGCAGTAATGCTCACCTCCACCACAACATGGAGGATGTGTAACACATAAAAGGATACTGACAGTGACACCCCATATAAGGCATCTACTTTTAGCTCAAGACTAAAGGGTAATCCCCATCAGACCTCTTGCCATCATCTTTGGACAACCCTACTAGCTTCAAAAATTGCACCTCCTCTTCTATTAGCTAGCCCCACACATTCCAAGCATGCATCCAAGATATCATTCCAATCTCCCATTAGCACTAAGGAGCGGGACATTTCAAGAAAACACTCTAGATACCTAAAGAAACCTTAATTCTAATTTTAAATCAGATCAATCATAGAGCATATCATCAGATGGATGTTGAAATTTCAACATATATACACATGTTGATATATATATATATATATATATATATATATATATATATATATATACACACACACATACATACATACATATATATACACATACATACATATATATACACACACACATACATACATATACACACACATATCTATATACATATATATGTATGTATATATGTATATGTATGTATGTACATATAATTATGTAATTATATTATTTATCTTTTACTTGTTTCTGCCATTAGACTGTGGCCATGTTGGGGAACCACCTTGAAGAATTTTTAGTTGAATGAATTGACCTCAGTGCTTTTTGTTTTGCTTTTCTTTTTATGCCTGGTACTTATTCTATTGGTCTCATCTGGACATGGAAGGCAGCATAAAATTAGTTTGATAAAGACAGCAGACAAAATTAAACTTAACCATTCAGCATTCAAATAACTCTGTCAAATGTAAAGCTTATTAAATTCACATGGTTTTGAATTAATCATGCATTATGTTATAGCTTCAAGATTTTGATGATGTAATTGTTATTTTTAGACTGAAATTGTAGGGTAGGTGTGAGAAGCCAGATCAGGTCTGTTTGAATATAAAACAGATTGAATATTTAGGTCAGATATGGCAAGTTTAAATGTTAATGAGTAAATGAAATAGTTATCTAGTGAGATTTCCTATTAACATTGTCAATATTTTAATAACAGTTTGCAGCTATACTATAAATGCTTGAATTTTTTAAAGTTCACTGTATGAAAAACATGTTAAATTTGGTTAATTAATGAGTCAAAACATCACTACAAATCAAGTTGAAAAACTTATCACACTCAATTAATTATTATTCCAGATGTTAAAAAAAACTAACTTCGTTTATAATCTATTACTATACAATAAGAATTTATTTTGTCATGCATTCTAAGGTTTTTTTTTTATCTTCAAATACTCTTCCCAATGCAATTTCTTAAACAGATACACATTTTAATTTATAATTAATATAATAACCTAGTCTTATGGAACTCTGATGTTCTCTTGGATGATCCAGTAAAAATTGTACAATTACAACTTTACAAAATATAATTTTTAAATACTAATTCTTTTGTTGGACTACTTTAACCCTCTAGTGTTTAAACCGGCCATATCTGGCCCAGATATTTCTTCTGTTTTATGTTCAAACTTAGCTGATCTAACCTTTCACACCTACCCTACAATGCCATTCTAAAAATAGACAATAACAGCATCAAAATCTTAAAGTTATGAGACAATACATCATTAATTCAAAACAATATGAATAAATAAGTTTTACATTTGAGAGAGTAATTTGAACACTAAAGGGTTAAGGAAAGTAATTCTCACATTCATTCTTGGCAACATCCAAACTCTTATTTAGTAATTTAAAAAATGTTTACTCCATTTTATCTGATGAGTGCAATACTTAGAATACAAATACAAAGAATTATTTTTAAGGTTTCTATCAACTAACCATTACCACTGAACATTTAAATACTTTGCTGCCACTTCAACATGGTTGTTCTGTACAAACAGACGTTACTGTGATTTTTAATCCCAAATGGACATTTCCTCTAGCTGGTTAACAATGCAACCTGCATCTGATATACTGCAAGTAGAGGAGCGAACCCCTACCACCTTCTAGTGACAGAACCAACATACCAGCCTGGTTTCAGACTATTTCTGCCCATCATCTGTGCAGGACACCTTGTCTACTAGAGAGGGCAGTTGTTCACTTCAGCTCACAATACATAGAAAATCAAGCGACATTCTGTTGCTGATCTTGCAGTAAGCAAAACAGCTAGTTATAAAATTTCAATAAGAGATGAAGCAGTAACTGTACTGGCAAGTAATGCTTGTCATCACTTCAATGTGGTTGTTTTGTATAAATGGACTTTACTGTGATTTTTTTAATCCCAAGAGGACATTTTGATTTTATTAAATAAAATGAATCATTTATTTATAATAAGATTACAAATATTTAATTGCTATCCCATGTGAACAAGTGTATTTTTCAAAAACGTATATGGTTACACAAGGTTACATGTTTAAAAGCAAGAGAAAATCTAGACTGACAGCCTTGTGGAAAATTTATTTACTTCATGTGAAAATATCAGAAGTGATAAAAACTTCAAAATTTTCGTTCAGGCATCTAATTAGATAATTTATACATCATTAGAAAGACAGCAGTCAAACTAGTAATTAACACAGAATTCATTTCATAAATCATTAATTTCTCATGCCACAGTTTATTTCCATAAAGATAAAAGATTACATGGGACAGCAGATCTTGATCATGAAATGTTACCCTAATTATTTCATGGCACGTGTAATGCTCTGAACATGTGATTTTCAGTTAGCATGTAATGAATAATAAATAAATAACATATACTGTCAATTTAGGTTAAGATTTTTGCTTTGTTTTTTAACTATTACTTCCTATTTTATTATACTATCAAGCATATATTTGACTGTTGAAGCCAACAGCTTCAATACAGATCTTGGTTTTATAGTACAGGTACAACATCAATTTTCATAAACCTTTGGATTTAAAACTTTTTGGGATTACAGATATTTCTGATCTTGGGGTGATTGCCTTGGCCATCACACTCTAAATCAAGCAAATATTAAATTTACTTCAATAATTAAATGAAGAGACCTTTGGCAATATGCTGTGCTTAAGAAAACCCATCAAGTCAAGTGAAATCATAGCCATGACCAATGCTGGTGACATGTAAAAAGCATCTTTTAAGCGTTGCATCTCATGGAGGCAATGACAAATGACCGAGACCTTTGACAATATGCAGTGCTTGAGTAGAAGACTCATCAACCAAGTGAAATCATAGTCATGGCAGACACTGGTGTCATACAACTGACATCCATGTTGGTGGCATGTAAAAGCACCCATTACACTCTTGGAGTGGTTGGCATTAGGAAAGGCATCCAGCTATAGAAACCATGCTGAATCAGACTGGAATCTGGTGCAGCCCATCAGCCTACCAGCCCTGATCAAACTGTCCACCCTATGTCAACATGGACAACAGATGTTAAATGATGAGGATGATGATGATGTACATTAGTGTAAATTAGTGTGGATTGTAAGAGGCTCCAGACCATCATTACCCAGAAAGACAATGTTGTAACTGTATTTTATTATTGACATGTTTTTATGCTAGAGTTTATCTTTATCATTCATTTCTTCATTCTCATTACATGTTACAATAGGATATTCAATTCTTTATAATGTTGTTTTTTGATCTAGCAATAGAAGTCACATCTCCTTCAAATCACACTCAACCAACTAGGAAAAAATAAAAGGATACACTGGATAATGGAATCCTAGATACATTTGACCTTAAAATAAGATGGGATAGTTGCAGCTGGAACACTTTTAATCAAAGGTTGACTTTCAACTTAAACAACAATATTATTTATATCAGCATTAAACTTTTAACATACAGATTATTCTGTCAAATGTAATGCTTATTTATTCAAACTGTTTTGAACTAGTCATGAACTATCTTATAATTTCCAAATTTCAATGATGTGATTGTATATTTTTCTGAATGACATTGTATGAGAGGTGTGAGAGGTCAAATCTGGCCAGTTTAGACATAAAACAGATAGAATCTTTGGGCTGGATATTGTGGTTTAAATGCTTAAGGATTAAACTTTTATTTTATTGATATTTCATCTGGAAGAGTTGCTTGAAATTAGGCTTAAAAATAAAAGAAAACTTAGAAAAAAAACTGTTCAAATTGTAAAATAGGGGAGGAGGAATAGAAATGAAAATATTATATTAGTTCTTGGAAATGTTTATACTTAATGAAATTAATGTAAATATTCTAGGAGCATTTTCAAACCAATAACTCATTTCTAATTTTCTAACTCTCTCTCTTTCTCCCCCCCTCTCTCTCTTCCCCCCTCTCTCTCTCTCCTCCCCTCTTTCTTTCATGCACTCATACATTTTATCTTAATCCTTGTAATTCTCTCTAGTAAAAAATGAATTACTCCAATTGGCAGATTTTAATCCTGAAAACATTAAAAAATATCTTTTTTATGTAAAAAAAAAAAATGGTAGAAAGATATTGCAAGAAAATTCATCAGAGGTTTTGCATTAAAACTTTTTGGGATTACAGATATTTCTGATCTTGGGGCGGTCACCTTGGCCATCACACTCTAAATCAAGCAAATATTAAATTTACTTCAATAATTAAATGAAGAGACCTTTGGCAATATGCTGTGCTTAAGAAAACCTGTCAAGTCAAGTGAAATCATAGTCATGACCAATGCTAGTGTCGCGTAACTGGCATCCACGTTGGTGGCATGTAAAAAGCATCTTTTAAGTGCTGGGCCTCATGGAGGCAATGACAGTTTACAGCAAGATTTTCTGGTAACGGAATGTTTCCATAATGCAGAGGGCGCCTGCATAAGATACATAAGGGAAACGATGGTGAATGACCTTTGCTATGCAGAATCACTGATTGGATATTTATCAGCTGACCTTACTCCTGAAATCTGAAATGTCCTGTATTTGAATTCTGTCACTAAAGGGTTATGCAATGTCCTCTACAGAGCATAGTAAAGTCTCTGTCCCATTGAACTGGGTCCATGAAAGTAGGTGAGCAACTCAAAAGCTTACTGAATAATTAAAATAAATAATAAAATGAAAAGGTTGTTTTCTAGTTGCCAACACGTAATTTAGGGTATTCACCTAAGAAGATGTTGTTAATCCACTAATGTACAGTCATAGTATCTAAAATTAATGCTGCATATAATATGACAGCTGATGAGTTGACAAAGATTATCGCAAGTGAGATTGTGTGTGTGTGTGTGTGTGTGCACATGCGCGTGCATGCATGTGTAAAACTATTGGAGCTGTGGATTAAATTGAAGGTTGAAGCCTGAACAATGAAAGAGTAATAGAGATTGTTGACAGGAGTTGGTAGGGAAGCTGACAAACAAAATGGTGTTCGTAATGACATTACTCAACAATAAGTGAAAATAAAGAGACAGAAGACTACGGAACTCATTAATCTAGAACAAATGATAGACACAAAGGAGAATAAAAGAGAGAGGAAAAGGTGAGGGACTAAGGGCCAAAGAAGGAGGCAAATTAGTCATGAAAAAGATTACTATAATTGCTGCAAGGAAAGTGTGTAGATTAAATTTTCTATTCATCTTCAAGGTGAACAAATCTTTAAATAAAGGTTTGTTTTCAATGAAATTGTACAGTAAATGACAGACAGATTAACCCAAGTGTAGCTTGCATGGTTTCAGTTTCAATTAATGACAGAAAAGAGGGAAACAATTTTGTATACCAGCCTCACATAGCAGCCCCAGCCCATCCAAAGCACCTTGGATCGTAGAGTGACCTGCTGTGCTTGAGGAGACCTATTGAGTCAAGTATATCAACATCAAAATAGAAATCAAATGGAAATTGTAGTTGTGATACCTGTACTGGTAGCACATAAAAAGCACCATCCGAATGTGGCCGATGCCAGCACCGCCTTGACTGGCTTCCATGCCAGTGGCACGTAAAAAGCACCAACCGATCATGGCCATTGCCAGCCTCGCCTAGCACCCATGCCAGTGGCACATAAAGCGCACCCACTACACTTATGGAGTGGTTGGTGTTAGGAAGGGCATCCAGCTGTAGAAACACTGCCAGATCAGACTGGAGCTTGGTGCAGCCTCCTGGATTCCCAGACCCTGGTCAAACTGTCCAACCCGTATTATTGGTGACGCAAAGAGGAAAAGTAGAGCTCAAAATACGAGTATATGTACATTCTTTTCTTAATATTTAGAAAAAGTAACAAAGTGGCTCAAGGACCAAGGATCATATAAAACTTCTTTGATAAGTGTTAAAGCATGAAACCCTTGGCCCTTGAGTCACTCTGTTGCTTCTGCTAAATATTAACTAAATGTTTGTGTGTGTGTGTGACAAAATTTATATTCTATTATCTATTTCCAGCGCCTTAATAATCAAATGCATCTAGGTGTACAGTTTAATGAAGGTGCCTGCTCAAATGAACTGACTGCCCTAGCATCTGGGGTGGGGGGTGAAGAAATTAAGTAAAAATAAATAGTGTCTCAAATTTAGATGCTAACTATGATGATGATAATTGCGTTATTTGAACCTGAATGTTTACTTCTGGTAATTGCTAACACAACTGTAAATAAAGCAAAGTAGGAAGGTATTCCAAACTTTTGTAAACATTATAACACATGCTCCCTTGCAGCAGGAGAGGAGAGTCTTAAGTGTATGTGTGTGTTACTAAGAGAGTGAAGTGAGAAAGAGAGAGAGAGAGAGAGAGAGAGAGAGAGAGATAGTGATGGAGGTAATTTGTCTATGTGGATATAAGCAGGAGAAACAAAGACAAATTATAGAGTGAGAAAGAAAAACAAAAGACATTGCATCACATTTTACATGTTCATGTATTGCTCTCTGGCAAACAAATGCATACACATGTTGATAATTACACATAAATATACACATATAGGTGCAGGCATGGCTGTGTGGTAAGAAGTTTGCTTCTCAACTACATGCTTCTGAGTTCAATCCCACTCTGTGGAACCTTGGGCAAGTGTCTTCTACTATAGTCCTGGGCCTATCAAAGCCTTGTGAATGGATTTGGTAGACAGAAATTGAAAGAAGCTGATCAAATGTATATATTTATATCTATGTGTATGTGTTTGTGTTTGCATCTGTCTTTGTGTTTGTGAAGATGCATGGCCTACTGGTCAGGGCATTTGGCTCACAATTGTAAGGCCAATTTCTGGTGGTACATTGCATCCTTGAGTAGACACTTTATTTCTTGCTGTTCCACTTCACTCAGCTGGAAAAAATAAATAGTACAGTATTTCAAAGGGTCAGCCATATCACATTTTGTGTCACACTGAATCTCGCTGAGAACACGTTAAGGGTATGCATGTCTGTGGAGTGCTCAGCCACTTGCATGTTAATTTCATGAGTAGGCTGTTCCATTGATTAGATCCACTAAAACACTCAGTCATAACCAACAGAGATCCAGGTTTGTTACCCCACTTCCAGCTGACAGCCAGTGTTAGGCTTATTTATATTCCTGTAACTTAGCAGCTCAGCAAGAGAGACAAATAGAATAAGTACCAAGCTTAAAAAAAATGTACTGTAGTTGATTTGTTCCACTAAACACTTTAAGGCAGTGCCTCAGCATGGTCACAGTTCAATGACAGGAACAATTAAAAGCTAAGAATATATCTGGAAAAAAAAAATACATATCTTCGTGTCTGTGATTGTACCATCACCGCTTCTTAACTGGTGTTTCTCTGTTACTTGGCAGTTCGGTAAAAGAGACCGAATCAATAAGTACCCATACTTTAAAAAATAAATACTGGGGCCAATTCATTTGACTAAAATTCTTCAAGGCAGTGCTCTAGCATGGCCAGTCTAATGAAAAGGGAAGACTTGCTGCATGAGTAGCTGCTGATCTCCTACACTAATCCTGCCCAGGACTATACCCTGAAGGAATAGCAGCACTGCCTCACAGTGATGGTACAATGCAAAAAGCAGCAGTTTACTGTTCCTAAGTGTGTATTCAACTTGAAGTAGAGCCAGATGACAAAGACAACTTTCAATGGAAGAAGAGGCCATTGTGTCTCACTGGACAACTGCATCCCTCTTCAAAATAAGCAAACTCAGGCTAATTAGCAAACCCTGGCCAATTAGATACTGTCGCATCACAGCCCAACTGTCTCATTGACTGCATGGGACTTAGGTATACATGTAACCTGAACCACACCAGGCATAATAAGAAGGTAAATAAAAAGGCCAACACACAGATTAGGATGCTGAAATGTGCAGACCATAATCACTGACAATTAAATACTTCCTGAAGAGCAGTGACATATCAAAGAGTGCAGAGATGAGTAACAAACTGCTAAACTTTCAAAAGGACAATGCAACACAAGAGACACATGTAGCAGAATCAGGAACACTATGCAAGAGAGATTACACTTTTTTTCTGGCAGGAAAATAGTTTAGAAAAGACTGAAGAGTACAAGCTTGTCTTTGCAGTGAGAAATTCACTGTTAAACAATAAAGGGTTATTTTCACATTCCATACATTGATGAGCCTATCAAGCTTGTCAGTGTCCATGCCTGACCCTCTACACAAGATACAAAGGATGAATTCTATGATCAACTTTCAAGGCCAATTCAGAAAACTTCAATCCAGAAGCAGCTGCAACTGTTTGATGACTTTAACGCTAGAATGGGTGCTGACCATGACTCCTGACCAAGCTGCCCAAGACAGCATGGGACTGACAGCATGAATAACAACAGATAATGATTGCTTTAGTTATGCATACTCCAAGAACTGTATGTCACCAACAAACACTTCTAAAATAAAAGCCAGCACAAAGTGTCTTGGAGACATCCTTGCTCCATACATTAGCATCAGCTACACCTGATACTTATAAGACACTGCCATTGGAGGAATGTGCTGATGACACAACCCTTCTAGAGTGCAGACTATGACTTGGATCACTCTTTGGTTTGCTCCAAGATTAAATTGCAGCCAAAGGAGATCCTTTATATGAAACAACTCAGTAAACAGCATATTGTCATCACTATAACATAACATCCAGTTAAAACAGAACTGACCTGGAGGATGCTTTCTCTACAGATCCCCTAGGTAGAGAGGTATAGATGACAGTAGATTCTCTTAGGACCACTATCTGCAGTACTACACTGAAGGCCTTTGGCTAGAAACAGAGTAAGACACAGGATTAGTTTGAAGTTCTAGCAAACACACTGCTTTTATCAAGGCAAAGCATGCTGCACTACTTGAACCTAAATGCTACCCCACCTCAGCAACTTACTGTTATTTATGACATCGTTCATGCGTTTGTACTGGTTTTAAGGCTTTAGGGCTGGGGTTAAGGTTTTAGGGTTAGAGTTGTCACAAATAACAGTGACAAACGAAAAATACACCGCCGGAAGTTCTTGTTGACAAACAACAGCAGTAATTTTATTCAGCTGAATACACGTCATTGATTGGTTGAAATTACCGAAATACGATAACTTTAACGTGAAATAGCTTCGTAAATATAAGTTTTTCTCAAAAATGCTAAGAGTAAAACATGTTTTATATAACACATTCTACCAGTGTCCGAAGTTTGAAAGTGTTTAGTTACAAAAAGTAATTTTTTAAATCTGTAGGTCAAAAAGTAAAGATCCCACGTTTTTACAAATAATGTCGAAGGATTCCGCGACGAAAAAAATGTTTGGGAACCACTGATCTAACGATTAACTAAATGTTTTTAGGCTTTCCAAAGTCCTGCCTCTGTAAGAATTCATACAGTAGTGTTTGCTGTTGTTCGCCGATAGTGCTGTCTGTGAAACACGTTTTTCACCGTGTAAATGAATGAGCGTATGACGCATGTGTTTATTGTATTTGCAAATGAGGAAAATATAAAGGTCGCATGGGAACATTTGCCAATGTTCGTCAATAGTGCAGTCTGTGAAACACGTTTCTCACCATGTAAACAATGAGTGTATGACGCATTTGTTTACTGTGCTTGAAGATGTATGCAGGTTTGTATCATATCTTGTTCATACATTTTAATAATGGTGAATGCTCGCTATTTAATGGTGTTTTACTGTAAGCAACGTGCATTCCATTATAAGCAGTAAGTATTCCACCTATAAAGCAGGCTACAGTAAGATAGCTACAAAATTTTGTAACCGCGTTATTTCTACGTACAGGAGAATGCGGTACCTTGACCCACAAATGTTGTCCTGTCGTTCGAGGAATACTAGGGTCGACTTTTATACAGGGTCTATGAAAAATACCCAATTTTTGGGCTAAAACTAGGGGGTCGACTATTACTCGAGTATATGCGGTATATATATATATATATATATAGCCGATTACCGGCAGGAACTTCTGTAAAGTTCAGTATATATATTGTATATAAGAAAAAGGGACAGGCAAACAGGTTGCTTGACCGCATACCGAAAAAATAGAAACAGGGTGCGATGAATAAATTATCGTCTAAATTATACAAAAATGAAAATAACTGACATCTCATTTTAACAGATATTTACCAAAATTGCATAAATATATCCTGAAATACTAAAGAGTTAATTTATTCAATAAAATCGCCATTGGCTTCAAACACAGCCTCCAAACGACCTCGGAATCTCCTGCACACTCTTCTGGGTGGTCACCTTGTTTAAGTTGGTGAACGCTGCCATAATCCTTGCCTTCAGTTCATCTTTGGTGTTACAAGGAGTTTTGTTGGTCTGTCGCTCAACTGCATCCCATATATAATATTCAAGGTGATTGCAGTCTGGGGTATTAGGTAGCCAGATGTTAGGGGTGATGTGATTGGAGAAATTGTCTGACTGCCAAGACCGGATTCTCCTGCTTGTGTGGCATGTTGCAGAGTCCTGTTGCCAGACACAGAGTCTTCCAGTAGCCACCTTCTTGACCCAGGGCAGCACTACCTACTCCAGGCACTTGATGTAGACCACTGTGTTGAGTCAGAGGCCGTGTGGGAAGATGAATGGAGGTATAACGTTGACATCACTAGTGATCACTCCAAACACCATGATGTTGACTGGATGTTTGATTTTTATCACTCTCGGTACGTGTTTTGGAGACACAGCAATCCAACGGTTGTTTTGTGTTCACCATATGATCCTAGCAGAATTTTTTCTCGTCTGAGAAAAACCAAAGCATGTTCAGTTGGAGGGGATGCTTGAGTTTGTTCAAAAGCTTCGTAGCGCGGTCTTTCCTCTTGCACTTGATGGCTTGGGATAAAAATTGGCCCTTTCTCATCTTGTATGAGAAATACCGAATGTCTTCATGCACTACTTGCCTGATAAGAAACTCAGACACACTTATGTCCCTGACAATGAACCTGAGTGACATGGAGGGAACGTTGTCAATCATGACCTCAGAAAAGAACTCCATTGACCTAGATCTCACCAAAAATTCTGGAGTTTTTTTCTGATCCGAACGATCAAAGTGAGTTTTCCGAGCTACTGTACCTTCGTAATCACCATGAGACTTATCCAACTCTTTCCGAATCCTCTGCACTGTCCTCAGATTGACACCAAAAACACTCTGAAATGTTCGCAGCCAAACAGTACAGCATGTCATTTCCAAATTTCTGGCAGAGTGAATTGCGTCACGGTACTAGTTTTCTCACAGACGGTGCCCAACTGACACTACAATACTGTGTAGTCAACAAAATTAAAAACAATATGCATGCGCAAAATAAAAAATATGAAATGGCGACAATTTACCCATCGCACCCTGTGTGTGTGTGTGTGTGTGTGTGTATGCATACACAGATACACACATACATACATACATACATACATACACACACACACACACACATACACACGATGTTTTCCGTGATTTGATATTTTCTTTTTACTAGTGATGGGTTCCCTAGTAAATACCATGGCTGGCACCTAACCAGTGCTGACATGTAATTGTATATAAAATATACCAAACAAGTAACAATAACAATTATGATCCAACACAGTAGATCCATCAGTTTCTTTCTGAGATTTTGATGTAAGATTTCTTGTTTGCGTTGCCTACAGTCACTACTAACATACTGAATCACATAATACTATCATAGTTAAATATTATATTTCAACTATTGCATGTTTTATAGTTCAAAGATGTTCAGGCGTTGAGGTGGCAGAGGGATCGATGTAATTGACGAGCCTTCTCCCCGCAAATTTCAGGCCTTGCACCAATAGTAAAAAGGATAATTCAAAGACGTTATTAAATATACGTATTTGAAGATTTTCGTTTGCATCTTCGGAAAATGTGATATCGCTCGTGTTAGTATTGTATTGTTATTCTGGTTTTAGTTAAAGACTATGGTCATCATGACATTAACTCAAACTTAAAGCTCTTTTATTTATTTATTTAAGTTAAACTAGAATAACAAAGGCGACGAGCAGAGTCGTTAGCACGCCAGGCAAAATGCTTAGCAGCTCACGTTCTGAGTTCAAATTCTGCTGAGGTCGACTTTGTCTTTCATCCTTTCGGGGTCGATAAATTAAGCACCATTGAAATTCTGGGATCGTTGTAATCGACTAGTCAGTCCCCTCCCTAAAAAAACTTCAAGGATCTATCAGTTGAGCACTGGGGTCGATGTGATCGACTCGGCCCTTCCCCCGAAATTGTAGGCTTTGTACCAAAATTTGAAATCAATATTAAACTAGAATAAGGCGGTGAGATGGCAGAATCGTTAGCACGCCAGACAACAACATGCTTAGTGAAATTTCGTCGGTCTTTACGTTCTGAGTTCAAATGCTGCCGAGGTTGACATTGCCTTTCATTCATTTTGGCATTAATAAAGTAAAGTACTGGAGTCGATATAATTGACTATCCCACCACCTCTAATATTGTGCCATAATTTGAAACCAATATTCTTTTCTACTTTAGACGCAAGGCCTGAAAATTTTTTTGGTGGGGGTGCCAGTCGATTAGATCGACCCAATACGCAACCGGTTCTTAATTTATCGACCCCGACGGAATTTGAACTCAGAACGTAAAGACAGAAGAAATACCTATTTCTTAACTACCTACAAGGGGCTAAACACAGAGAGGACAAACAAGGACTGACAAACGGATTAAGTCGATTATATCGACTCCAGTGCGTAACTGGTACTTAATTTATCGACCCCGAAAGGATGAAAGGCAAAGTCGACCTCGGCGGAATTTGAACTCAGAACGTAACGGCAGACGAAATACGGCTACGCATTTCGCCCGGCGTGCTAACGTTTCTGTCCGCCTTAAATTGGAAAGCAATATTAAACAAGAAATTGGTATTGCTTGTTGAGCTAGATATCTAGGTTTCCACTGACTTAGTATGAAGTATAGCTTCAAATACTGCCTCAGAATATATGTTATTTTACCAAGGAAGTTCTACATGTAAGAGAGTATGAAATTTAGAATATTCCATATTTTATGGTCTGAAATATAAATTTTTCATCATAAAAATTAAACAGTCAGATTCATTTTGGTTCCTCGCATGCTCTAAACAAGTAAATCATGTGCATATACAATGGAATTTCGACACAACTACAGTTTTCCAACCGTAACCACCCCGTCCTTTAAATTCTATACTCAACCATAAGCTCTAAACCAGACATGAACAATCATTCTCGGGAATCGGGTGGCATGAGAAATGGTTCATTCAATAGATGGGCCACACTATTATAAAAATTCAAGGAAAGTTTTCGTTAGGCGTGCCAGTCAAAAAGTCCCGTGGGCTGCAGTTTGCCTGTGACAGCTCTAAACTAGTCATGGGCAACCTAAGGCCCACGGGATTTTCTGAATGGCACACCTAATGAAATATATTTATTTATTTATTTATTTTAGTAGTGCAGTCTGCTTGATCGTGAGCCATGTCTCATGCGGCCTGCATTTCGAAAAAGATTGTCCAGTGTGAACTATACCAAAACCCACAGGTTAGAGACCTTGTGTCCAATTAAGAAAGCATTAACTGTTTCTGACAAAATAAAAACTCATTCGAGTATAACCTAATGACATAATTCTATCTTACAATTAACTTATTGCTAAATCTTTCAAAGGGCGATGAAAATATGTGGAACCTTTGAATATTTCATTTTAAGTGGCCGGACATAAATTCTTTCTGACCTTGTCCCCACCACACACCTGAATATGTATGTATGATGTGTGTATGAATATAAGTTGGTATGCACTTATGTATATACGTGTTTTGTATGTAGATGCATGTGAGCGTGTGTATGTGCATATATCTATGCATGTACGTACGTGTATGTATGTGCGTATGTAAAGTACTTATCAATTTTATTTGCCCTATGAAATACCTCATAGCAAAACAAAAATTACGGGAGGAAGGCTTTCCATTACGACTCACATTTCATGGAATATTCTATTAAAAAGAGCGGTTTTAGAACTGAAAATATAGCTAGAATATAAGAAAAAATTATTGCTTACCTTGCTTTTTAATCATACTTGCATATAACAAAATCATGAACACACTTTATAAAATGCTAAAGCATTAGTATGAGTTTTCTAAAGAAGCAAAAAAAATTCTTAAAATCTGCGACACACCTACATATATATCCTTTGTGGTGCAGCAATAATACCATATAATGTAGCAATGCACCACGGCAGATCAATTAAGGACCCCTGTTATATACGAATAATTGTTTTTGTGTTTCATATGTGACGCTTATTATCATAAATACACCCATGAACGTCGTATTGAACCATATAAGAGGACATATTCAAAATGCAAAATAAGAAAACTTGATGTAAAAAAAAAAAAAAAAAGACTGTGTTGAATATAAATTAATCTTCTTTCATTAGTGCCTGTAGCTATTCATTGTAACTACCTACAAAGTTGGAAAGGGGCTAGCAACATTACATTCAAAAAGGAAAAAAAAACTTATATTCATAATACTAAACAATTTAGATTGAACAAATCACGGTTAATTACTACTTTAACACCCGGCTAGCAAAAAAAAAAAAAAAAAAGGTGTAATAGGTATAAAAAATTTGCGCCACCGAACCGGGGTGGGTAGAAAGAGGACTTTCGGAAAGTTCACACGATCCAATTTTTTCCCTTATAACATTTAGGAAAATGGATATCTTTTAATGAAATTATACATAAATACTTTTCAAACGGCATAGATTACGATTATAAAGAAATTTGCGGGGAAATTTTTTCGAGAGGGTGTGGGGAGAGGACTTTCGAAGATAAAGAAATTCATAAATTATTTAGTTGCTTGAGTGTAATGGGAAAAAGTTTGAAAAAAAATTTTTTGATTCATTTGTTTTTCGTTTGAGTAATAGAAAAAGGTTTTTAAAAAGATCTCATGTACCATGGTGAGAGAAACAAATTTATAAGTACAGTGTTGAATATGGTTTCACTGCGGGAAAAAATGTTAAGGGCTATTTAGCTGTTGTTTTTAGCACAGCTCACGACCATCTGATACCTTCCTTGTTTGCTTAATATTTTCTCCCCGTAAACACATTTGAGTAATGAAAAAATATTATGCTACATGGGATCTTTTTTAAAACCCTTTTTCTATTACTCAAACGAAAAATAAATGAATCTAAAATAATTTTTTCGAACTTTTTTTCCATTACACTCAAGCCAAAAAATAATTTATGAATTTCTCTTCGAAAGTCCTCTCCTCACGTCCTCGGGAAAAAATTTCCCCACAAATTTCTTTACAATTATAATCTATGCTGTTTGAAAGGTATTTCTATAAAATTTCATCAAAAGATATCCATTTTCCTAAAAGTTATGAGGGGAAAAATCGGATCTTCCGAATTTTCCGAAAGTCCTCTCTCCACCCACCGCACCCGATTTGTCGGCGCAACTTTTTTTTACATATTCGTTTAATACACATTTTTTTTACACCTAATACACTTGTTTTTTGTTTGTTTGTTTGTTTGTTTTGGTAGTAGTACTTAACCAAAATCATTTTTGTTTTTACATTTGAAGTTGCTTGCATTTATAATTTTTTTCCAGTAATTAACTATAAATCTGCTAAAAAAAAAACATAATTTACACGAATTAAGTTTACAGCAGTAAAAAGTGTGTCTAGAAACGAAAGAATGTAGGTAAATAAAATAAAATAATAAGCTTACACACTCCTTCGATTACACACCACATCAGGGGATACAAGTGTTCCACGACGAAGAAATTTTTAAGGCAACCCCTCAGACACACACAGCAATCCTGCAGGTGATTGCGAGGCTGATGCGATGAAATAGTCAAGCACCTTCCCTGTCCCCATAAAATACCAACGACAACAAAAACTTTATCAGTGGTTCAGCTCCTATTAAACGTACCTCTGCTGTTATTCATGAGTTGAAATTTACGATTATTATTATTATTATTATTATTATTATTATTAATAATAATAATAATAATAATAATAATAATAATAATAATAATAATAATAATTGTGTACAGTGCTCAGGTGCACTACAACTCATCTAAAGTGTATATATAATCAGGTGTAGTTTCGGCGGATTTCGGAAAGCACGTCGATAAAAATGAATTACATCTTAAATATCCCCTTATAATTCTTCACAGACTCATTAAATTTTCGAAAGTTGTTTAATGTTTTCTTAACTACAAAAACTAAGAAATTGGTATTAAATGCAAACTGATCGTTTTAAATACCGTTAATTGTTACGATTTAGACCTCGCAGCTGTAGGGGCCGATGGTAACATGCTTCCCGTATAAATCTTTGTCTAACCCATTAACACATACAATTGTTTTAACGAGCCTTTATGTGGTCGCACGACCTATTAGAAATAACAGTCAGATCTCCCTCAAATTATTCTTTCTGATCTAAAAAAAATATGAAATGACAGATAATGAAGCCCTACATGCCTCTAAAAACAGAATTGTCGGTTGGAGCGTCTTTGGTTAAATGTCTTATATATTTTTTATATTACAACTCCCATCCAATATATAGGATGATATATTAGAATATTAGGGAAAGTCTTCCGCCCGTCCCCACCCATTTTCTCCCAAATTTGTTTATTTTTGTAATTTTTTAATTATTAAAAAAAAAATTTACAAAGATTTTGGGAATTTTTTTCAGAATCATAATCTCCGTATTTTTCTGCATATTTTGGAAAAAAAAGATTGTGAAAAAAGTTTAAAATGAAGGAAATGGAGGTGGGCGTGGTAATTTAGAAATGTCGATTTTTGCCAATTTATTTGCAGATTCGTATTCCCTGTAGCCGAAAGGAAGAGGGTCAAAAAAATTTTAAGGGTGGCTGGGGTGGGGTCTTGCCCACCACTTTGAGTAGCACTGCTATAGACAACGTTCCCACACTTTTTATTTAAGATTAATCGACTCATGACCATCAAATCTAATTTTTAGACAGAATACCTTGGGCTATTTTATCCAATATATCCTGCTTTGTTTAAAAACGGTAGGGTTTTATTAAATCTGGCAGGCTGAACGACTACCTAGAGGTCTCATACTTCTGTTCGTTGTTTTTGTTGTTTATCCCCCGGGTCAGTAAATTTGGGAGAAAATGGGGGGTGAGTGGAAGTCTTTCCAACTGGTGGTCCGTGAATCGGTGCCGGTCGGCGAGCCATCAGCTGCAAGTACGCGGCGAGTTTCCAGAAAAGAAACATTATAAAATGCTTATGTCATATGGTATTATTTGTTTACAAAATAGACATACGATAAAAAAGTCAACTTTTATTAAATTAATTATATATATTGTTTCCGGTATAAATTAATATTATTAAAAACTATAATGGGTCCCTGACACATTGGAAAAATAAACTACCGGTACACCACATCAAATAGTTTGAGAAGCACTGGTATATAGCATTCAAGCATTAGGGAAACAGTTGAAGAAAAATTAGTTATGTTTTGTCTAAATGAATCCACGGTTTAGGAGGGCAGTACTTGCTCAACCCCGAGTGTTGGCAACCTACGCTACGTTACTGCATCTCTGTCTTAAAATGCAATGAGTGTGCTCATTCTTACTTTGAAACAATATTAATAGTTGTTTATGTGGTTATGTTGTAACAAATTTGCTTCCAAATGACATGGTTCCAGGTTCAGTCCTACAGTATGGTACTTTCGACAGGTGTCTTCTTCTATAGCCTCGAGCCGACAAAAGCATCTTGAGTGGATTTGTTAAACGGAAACTGAAAGAAGTCCGTCTTGGCGGGGGGGGCATAAAAGTAAGGGTAAAGACTCCCTTCGGTCATAAATGACCATGGGATTGGCGGCGAGCTAGCAGAAACGTTAGCACACCGGGCGAAATGCTTTGTGGTATTTCGTCTGCCGCTACGTTCTGAGTTCAAATTCCGCCGATGTCAACTTTGCCTTTTATCCTTTCGGGGTCGATTAAATAAGTACCAGTTACGCACTGGGATCGATATAATCGACTTAATCCGTTTGTCAGTCCTTGTATGTCCTCTCTGTGTTTAGCCCCTTGTGGGTAGTAAAGAAATAGGCATTTCGTCTATCATTATGTTCTGAGTTCAAATTCTACCGAGGTCAACTTTGCCTTTCATCCTTTCGGGGTCGATAAATTATATATATATATATATATATATATATTAAGGTATGTAGAAAAATACAACATGGACAAGAACGTATAACTCTTAGAAGACGGTACAATAAACATGGACAAGACATTCGAAACCCTCAGTCTTCAGTCAAGAACCGGATCATCGTAGTAATTTCGGCTGATTAATCTTGAGATTACTAGATCACGGCCAGCCCTCCAAGAAAAACTAAGCAACGAGCATTAGAAAAACTAAGCTGGAAGCGTAGATTTCCTGGAAGAAGGATCGAATGCATACGAACACCAGGACAGCAAAAGGACAGATATAAAAAAAACAAAAAACAATAATGGAATACAGAAACATATATATATATATATATATATATAATATATATATATATATATATATATATATATATATATATATATATATATAGAGAGAGAGAGAGAGAGAGAGAGAGAGGAGAGAGAGAGAGAGAGAGAGAGAGAGATAGCTTCTTTCAGTCTCCGCCGTCAACCAAATCCACTCACAAGGTTTTGGTCGACCTGAGGCTATAGTAGAAGACATTTGCCCAAGATGCCACAGAGTGGAACTGAACCCGGAACCATGTGGTTGGGAAGTAAGCTTCTTACCACACAGCCAGGCCTATATATATTACAAGAAACAGTGACTCAAGAGCCGAGAGTTTCGTGCGTTAGCACTTATCAAATGTATGTATGTATGTATGTATGTATGTATGTATGTATGTATGTATGTATGTATGTATGTATGTGTTTGTGTCTTTCTGTCGGCGTTTGTCTCCCACCACCGCTTGACAACCGGTATTGGTGTGTTTATGTCCACCTAACTTAGCGGTTTGACAAAAAAGAGTGATGGAAAAAGTACCAATCTTCAAAAATATTCAATTGAAATTCTTAAAGGCTGCCACTGCGTGGCCGCAGTCTAATGACTGAAACAAATAGAATACATGCATACATACATATTATTTTTAAGAAACTAATTTTGTCCGTAGCACATTTAGCGCATTCTTCAATGTACAGTAAGTAGGTTGTTGCCTGAAAACATTAACGTTCAAACTTTTACTCACTACAAACGATGTCGTCTTCAAAATACTCGGGTAACATCAATAACAACATTGTCTCCACTGAACATGAAAATTTAAACTCTAAGTTCTGGTCACAAAAAGTCTGAACAGTCATGAAGTTAAATACGTCGAGTTCTGTAGGATGTTTTATTGACATCTCAATCCAGCATACCAATCAAAGAAAACATTGAGTTTAAAATCATTGCCAAACTCTACTGATTGCCTTCGCGGGATATTAAGGCAAAATGTGGACCATTCCACATGCAAACAAATGGGAAGGAGCCTACGAGGGAGCCTCAGTGCAATCGCTGGACCTGGTAGAAATAGCAGTCAAATCTTTATTAAATAACCTATTGGTCTGTGAAAAGTACACATTAGATAATGCGTTCCTGGATTCCCCGTTTTTGCGTGGTGTTCACGGCAAGAATGTTTTTGACCAAAGGCCCGCTCAGTCGGGGTTGATCTGAGGTTAAATAACAACAACAATAAATGGAAATAATGAAAATTTTTTGTAAAACATACACATACCAGACTTGAATCCATCAAGAGTTAAAATAGTGTCATCGCGGTTTCGGCCAAAAGCGTCATATGCGGTGGATCCTCCAGTCCAAACAGATGCTGACATCGCGACAAGAGCTGACTGCGTGCTGTGTCGGGTTTTTCTTTGACTGCCATTCGTCACGAAACCTCTTTCAAATTTCTTATCGCCCAATGGCACTTCTGACTGATTCCGTACCATTCTAGATATCTCTTTCACTCACCAAGATAAATTCGAATTAAAGTTGTTTAGTTTACAAAGAGCAATGATCTAATCTTTGTTGTTGTTGTTTTTTCTTATCGATCAGAATTTGGATATTGTTGAATTTCAAAAGAAAATATTACAACAATATAAAAGATACGTATAAGAACAACTAGAATATGGTTGAATTATGGTGTTAGATAATATCATTTACTTGCGTAAATAACTTATATATATGACAAATATATGACTGACTATCATTAGTATATCATAAATAATTGGCATAAATTGAGTGAGAGAGAGAGAGAAACTGGCATAGATATAGAAGGGAATCGTAGAATGTGTTGATCCAGCGCTTGGTTGTCAGCCAAGTGAAAGAAGTGTGGTCGTCCCCCTGTAGGTATAAGTAAGCCCACGCTAAACAGGTTTTCAGTTGAAAGAGTTTATTAGAGAAAATTAGTGGACAAAATAGATAAATAAACTTAATGAGCGTGTGAACTTGAAAGCTTATAAATTACAATCACACGTACTCATACAGGATGCACATAATAATATTCCGCTTATCTATATATAAAAGTGAAGTTGTGTGAGTGTCTGTCTCCTACGATTTAGATTCCTAACTACTCCCATATTTTAAGGTGCAGTTTAACCAAATTCGGGTATCTTATAGTCGTGATTCATATCGAGCCCGTCTGGGTATTAGCGCGCGTCTACGATGAGTCTACGATTTAAAAAATAATTTACCATAATTTTTTTCCATTTTAACGCATATTTTTTAAAGGCTGTGGGGAAGGGAGTGTAAGGAAATCAACGTCGTAAAGCGTTGTCAAGAAGACCAGCGTTCTTTTAGAACAACGACTTCATGGCTTGAAGACACCAAAACAGAAACGTCTAAGAAAGCCCGAAAGCAAATTCTACAAAATCGGGGAACACGCCACACAGGGAAGGTTTCCCGTGCAAATAATTTGCACAACCGAATGTTATCGTTGTTGCACAACTTTTACTTAAAAAAATATTATCCAAACACAAACTTTTGAAGGCAATATTGTATGGCGATGGTACTTGTGAAATATGGTAATGGATTTAGTAGCCAAAAGGAGAGAGCAGAGGCATAGTATGGTGGTGGTGGAGGCGGTGGTAGTGGCAGCGGTGGTGGCGGTGGTGCTGGTAGTGGTGATGGTGGTCATGGTGGTCGTCGTGGTCGTCGTGTTTGTGGTGGTGGTGTTGTTGTGTTGTTGGTGGTGGTGGAGGTGGTGATGATGGTGGTGGTGGTCGTGGGGATGATGGTGGTGGTCGTGGTGGTCTTCATGATGGTGGTGGTCTGGGATCTTCCAATTTTTTCGTGTGTCGGTGGCGGCGTTGGCGTTCATGCTCGCACCTGCACCTGTGTAGCTCCTTCCCTTCTTCCCTCCCTCGTGAAGCTGTGGGGAAGGCAGGGTAGGGAAATCAACATCGTAAAGCGTTGTCAAGGAGACCAGCGTTCTTTTAGAACAACGACTTCATGGCTTGAAGTCGCCAAAACAGAAATCGCTAAAAAAAGCTGAAACAGATCCACAAAAACGGCAAAAACCGCCACACAGGGCAGGTTTCCTGTGCAAACAATTTGCACAACCGAATGTTTTAGTTGTTGCAAAAAATCTTTATATATAAAAGTGAAGTTGTGTGAGTGTCTGTCTCCTACGATTTAGATTCCTAACTACTCCCACATTTTGCGGTGCAGTTTAACCAAAACCGGGTATCTTATAGTCGTGATTCATATCGAGCCCTTCTGGGTATTAGCGCGCGTCTACGATGAGTCTACAATTTAAAAAAAAATTTACCATCATTTTTTCCATTTTAATACATTTTTTCGCTATTATATAAGGGAAATAACTCTCTAAAAATGTCTACGATGAGTCAACGATTAAAAAAAAAATTACCATAATTTTTTATTCCATTTTTAATGCATTTTTTACTATTTTTTTGCTATAACTCTCTAAAAA
This sequence comes from Octopus sinensis, assembly GCF_006345805.1. Lineage (NCBI taxonomy): Eukaryota > Metazoa > Mollusca > Cephalopoda > Octopoda > Octopodidae > Octopus > Octopus sinensis. The sequence goes on along the minus strand of NC_042997.1, from coordinate 140,163,150 downwards.
TGCTTATATATGTTTTCCCTTACAAACCCGAGCAACGCCGGGCGATACTACTAGTAATTTATACGCTGTCCTGTGAAAAACATAATTCGGAAATCTTTAATCTTTCTATGCATTCTTACTTTCACAATCTACTTTTGTGGGGAGGGGCGCACGCGCAATACAAGCATGCACGTATGAATGCATGTGTATGTTTGAGAGTATCTATGGTGCATTCAATGTAAGCGTACGCAAGTGTGTGTATACATATATAATATACAAATATATATATACACATATGTGTGCGTGTTTGTATGTGCTCGCACGTGTGTATGTATTTAGAAACCCCAGAGTAAGCACGTAAATGTGTAACAAGGTGGAAAAAAATAGTACTCGAATAGCAGAGGTAGAGTATTATGCTTTATTAATAAAGCTGCAAAATCATCACAAAAACTGTTACTCAGAGTTACACGTCCATCGAAGGGGGACATGAAACTCTGAGTAACAATTTTTGTGATGTTTTGGGGATCTTTTCCTGTTTTTGCAGCTTTATTAATAAAATACATAGTTAGATAGATAGATAGATAGATAGATAGATATTGGTGTGTGTGTCTATATATATATTATATACGTATATGTATATACATACATACATACATACATACATACATACATACATACATACATACATACATACATACATACATACATGCATGCATGCATGCATGCATGCATTCAGTGCCTCTCATGGTTTCTCATCTTAACTGATTGGAAGTATTAACAAGCATACATGTAGTGGATCTTGCAAGCATGAAGTGGATTCGATCCACCATAGCCAAATTTTTATCATTACAACTGCTGACTCCGACATTTCATGATATTCTTTACTAATCAATATTAGAAAAACAAAACTTAGGCATTACACTTCTTTCTCAGTCTTTGAACCCCAATTCAAACTAAGCTTAAAGAAAGCTGAAAAGGGAAGTGCAGACTGCTCTAAGAAAACTTAAACAGGAATGGTGGAATGATAGAGCAAAAGGGACACAAGAAGCAGCTGATAAAAATGATGCCACGGGTTTGTCCTTTTATGTTAAGAAGGTATATGGCCCAAAATCTTCTTCCATAGCTCCAGTGAGATCAGCAAATAGACATTTGCTTCTGACTGGCACCGCTTCTATTCATAAGTGCTGGGTGGAGCATTTTCCTGCACTTTTGGATAGACAATCATCTGCTTACATGAGGATGATAGAAAAAATCGAACACCTTCCAGTTATAGAAGAAATATAGCATTTGAACCAACTCTAAATGACATTTATTTAGCTGTGAATAAGCTGAATAACAATAAGTTTCCAGGGTCCAATGGAATCTGTGCAGAAGTCTTGAAATATGGGGGTGACAAAATGTTTAAACTTAAATATATTAATTTGTCACTGTTGGAGAACTGAGAAAGTGCCTCAAGACTAGGTTGATGCTATTTTAGTCTCCTTGTATAAATCAGGGCCAAAGGATCTGTGTGGTAATTTTCGTGGGATTTCGTTTTTGCCTGTGGTTGGAAAGGTACTTGCCCACATTTTGTTAGAATGTCTAAATACCAAATGTCTAAGTTCCAAATATAGTGTCTAAGTCTCAGTGTGGTTTTCGTTCCTCCAAGGGCACAGCTGATTGTATCTTTACTGTCAGACAATTAGAAGAAAAGTGCATTGAACATAATCTTGCTCTATACCATTGCTTTGTTGATTTGAGCAAAACATTCGATACTGTTAATTGAAATGCTCTGTGGCTAATTCTAAGGAAAATAGGTTGCCCAGAAAAATTTGTAAACATGATCAGGGCTTTGCATCAAGATATGAAAGCTAGAGTTAACTTTGGTGGTAGGCTCTCTGAATCTTTTGCCATGGAAAATGGAGTAAAGCAAGGAGACCTTGATGCACCCACCCTCTTTGCAATATACTTTGCTGTTGTGTTGTCACATGCTTTTCAAAACTCTGAGGAGGGTATTTACATAAAATATCGAACAACAGAGAATGTTTTCAATCTGACTACACTGAAATTCAAAATGAAGGTTTTTTACTTCACTCATTAAGGAACTTTTGTATGCTGATAATTGCGATCTTGTCAGTCATTCTGAA
>NC_042997.1:140108545-140156045 GCF_006345805.1 Octopus sinensis | reverse complement strand
CTTTATCTTTTTACTATTACTGTATATCTCATTTCATTTTATGTATTGCCTTTACTCATATGTAATGGTGTATTAAAGTATGGATTGAGTATCATCGGATAGTTGATGTTTTACTGATTTAAGTATATTTCTCCATTCTCTAATTTTGTAGTATTAATTACGGTAATATTATTACCTTTACCCATATAATGCAATAGATGAACTGATTGTTTGACAATTTTTAACATCTATGTATTAATTTTGTTGGGTACCTATCTAGCAGTATATTGGATATATATTATCCCATGGTGGGTTGAATTTTCAACCCCTATCTCATTTTATACTAATATAATATATTATATATATTATAATATATATATATATATATATATATATAATAATATTATATTATATATATATATAATATATATATATATGTAATTGAAGAAATTGGAGTCAAGAAGAAAGAGTACAGTTGGACATTTGTTTATTATTTGCTACACTTGTTTCAACGCAACAATTGCAGCAATTGACTTCAATTCCTTCAATATTATATTCACACATGATGAATACCCAAATTTAAACTTGGAAGTATATAATAAAACTATCACCGGTACTACTCAGTAATTCTGAAGGTGGATGAGCTCTATACTGTACTCTACTGCCTTCCTAATGGGATATAACATAACTATATATATATATATTGGTAAAAATAGTAAGATAACGAAAGAAAGAAAGAGACCTTGATATTATGTAAATAGAGGAATTTATCTGTAAATGTAATATGTAACAATTATTCGGTAGCCAAGATAAAACTCTGAGTTTCGGATGCTGAGGTGGAAATCCACACCACCATCTCTTCAGTTATCTCTGAGGTTATAACTGAAAAGATGGTGGTGTGGATTTCCACCTCGGCATCTGAAACTCAGTGTTTTATCTGGCTATCGAATATTTGTTACATATTACATTTACAGATATATATATATATTATATATATATATATAATATATAATTCCATCTGATGATGTAATGTAATAAGTATGTACACTAAGTGCTTGAGATGGTTTACCACTAAAACTCTGACTTGCACTGCAACAAAAGTAAAGGTAGTGTTGAAGCCACCTAGCAAAGGATGGCTACAAGTAGTTCATCATTGAATGGGTAGATTAGAAAGAAAGAATGAACAAGCAAAACCCATGGTATCACTTTGGAGTGTGTAACTTATAATTCAAACATAATTGCAGAGTAGCTAGAATAAATAAGAAATCAAGAAGTTAAAAAATAATACATAGGTCATTGAGCAAAGATTTCCATATAAGCTAACTATATTACCTTTAGAGAGGAAGAATTAGGGAATATTCTTAATAAATGATATTAGTAGCTACCAGTATTAGTAACTACTAATGAATAAAGTCTCTTACAGAAGTTTCTAGAATAGCTGTGTATGTGGTCCATAGGTCATTGAGCAAAAATTTCTATGGATGCCAAACAAACTATCTTCAGAGATGAAGAATTAAGAAAAATCTTTAATAAAGGGTATTAGCAGTTACTAATACTGGTAGCTACTAATATCCTTTATTAAGAATATTCCCTAATTCTTCCTCTCTAAAGGTAGTATAGTTAGCTTATATGGAAATCTTTGCTCAATGACCTATGCATTATTTGAAGACTGTTGATACAAGGAAGCACAGTGAATGGATAAATTTATTATTTGGTCATACAATATCTTTTATCAAATGATAAAAGATTAAAATATGTTAAAACATTTACTGCAAGCATAGCAGTATGGGTTAGAAGCTTGCTTTGCACCCATGTGTCTTTGGGTTCAATTCCACTGCATAGCACTTTGGGCAAGTGTCTTCTGCTATAGCCTCAGGTTGACCAATGCCTTGTGAATGAATTTGGTAGATGGAAACAGTGTGGAAGCCTGTTTTGTATATGCATGTAAATGTTTGTTTGTGTCTGTGTTTGTACCCCTACCACTGTTTGATGGTGTTGGTTTGTTTATGCCCCTGTAACATAGTAAGTAGTTCAGCAAAAGAGACTGATAGAATAAGTACCAAAATTAAAAAGGAAAATAAGTATTGAGATTGATTTGCTTGATAAAAACCCTTCAAGATAATACTCCAGCATTGCCACTGTCCAATGAGTGAAACACATAAAAGAAGATGTAAAGCAGAATAATCAGAAACAGTACATGTAATGATAATTATCCTTAAGTGGTGTAATCAAATACTTGGAGTAAACTGAGATTTTTGACTGAGTGAGAATCAGTTTACTGCCTTGAGAATTAACTACTCTGATTATAAATGCTGAAAAAACAAAGAAAAATTAATGCATCGATCAAAGTCACAACTATCTAAGAAATCTTTCTTTGATTATTTACCTTACAATATGTGATACTTGAAATGGTTGCTGGTAAGAGCTGCCTCATCTATTCTCTGGTTTTATCATTTTCTGGGACCTTGCAAGATGGATAATTCTTTTCATTGATAATTTTACATTGGTAATTCTTTTCAGTTAAAACTGTACCAACTAAGATTAAGATTGTCTGGATAAGAATAATCTGTGGTGAAATGAATGTCAAGGGTTTCAATCATTTAGGCTCAACTTGAGACCAGAAGATCCAGCAAATTGATAAATGTATCCTATAAATGAAGGTAATAAAACTAGCAAGTATCAGATTTTGCACTTCCACAAAATTGTCAGCTTGGACTGCCGGCTTAGGTAAAAGGAATTCATCTGTAGTAGTCAAAGCAGGATAAATATCAGCTAGCTGTCATGACAAAAGCATTTCTCAAAATAAATTTTCACGGAAAGTGTTAACTCTAAACTGTAGCAATAGTTGATAGGGAAATTAGAAATGCTTCTTGTCTCATTTCTTTCCGAACAAGTTGTTAGTAGAATTGTTTATCAGGTAATTCAGTTTGGCCAAGCAAGATAAGTCAAGTGCTTAAGTAACAGGTTCTGTAAGGCTTCTGTCATATCAGCAACAGAACTTGAATAACTGCCATTTTTGCCAGTTCAGCTCTGATTCCTAGGATATCTAAATGTGACTGAACCTGTTCAATCCAAAAATCATGTGTTAAAAACCTAATACTGATGGAAAAGGAAACATTGAAAATGCTGGGTTAAAATAGTTGCTATGTCTGGTGGTCGAATATTTAGTTATACATGTATGTGACAATGTGTCATAAACTTGTAGATTGGCATGATTTCTAATAAGGAGTGGATTTCAATTCAGTGAATGTAATGTTAATGATGTAACCCAGAATGAATAACAAGACGTGAGTTAACAAAAGTGCTTTATCAAAATAACAAGAGGACAACCAGTTCTGGATATGTTAATTCTATTTAACACTTCTTATTTGTTTAATTCATGAATAATTTTAAAATACATGAATTTTGAACTTGATGTTTGCAAGCATTACACCGGTCAACAAAATTAAATGTATTATATTCATTATGAATGCAAACCAGCTTTATTAGACTAATTTTTCATGCTGATTTCAAAATTTCCCTCCATTTATAAACAGCAAGTATCAGTTTTTCAGTAGATACATGCAAATATTTACATATTTGTGTATATGAAATCATTAGCGTAATAAATAAGAACATATTATTTTTGGAAAGTAAATGAGTTTATTGAGTTAAAAATCATCCCTATCATTCTACAAAGAGTGAATACACAAAAAATGGGTCAGACAAAGTTAGAACAACAGAGTTAGAAACATTATGATTTGGATTTCTTGCAGTATTCCTGATCTGGTTGATCACAGTAAAGTGTCCAGCTGTGGTCAGCCAGCATACTGTCATTCCAGAAGCCTTGGTACTGTTTCTCCATAGCACTAATGTCCTGGTGAAATCCTTCACTATATTCATCAGGCACTGCTCCAAGGTTATCAGTGAAGAAATCCAGATGGGAGTTCAAGAGGTGAACTTTCAGTGACATATGACAACCCATTGCTGAGTAACATTTCAGAGGATTCTTGATGCCATCCTTGTAGTCCTTGCTTTCTTGTTGCCCAAGAAATTCTCTCAGATCCAATTAAAAGCATTCCAGGCAGGCAGTTCCAATTCATACAGTGTTGTCTTGAAGCTGACATCTTTGAATACTTCTCTAATTTGGGGTCCAACAAAGATATCCTCTTTCAACTTTGCCTGTGTGATTTTGGGAAACTTTTCTGCAATATACTCAAACCCTCTGGCGATTCTCTTCCCTGGTGTCTTTACAAACTGTTTCATCAGTCCAAGCTTTATGTGCAAAGGAGGCAATAAGACATTACATGGACCTACAAGAGGTGTATTCTTGACAGCCCTAACTGGTATGATGTTCTTGCCTGCCAGTTTGATTCCAAATAACATCTGTCTGTTGCCTGACTATCCCATAGACACAAGAAACAACAGTATTTTGTGAAATTTGACTACTTTTCCATTAACATTCCAATGACTTATAAATCTCCACATATTTTCCATGAGCATCTTTCATAGGCAATGATGTGAAATAAAAGTTCCATATTCTCATATGATTCATGAAGACAAATGGAGTGTGCAATAGGAATAGAAGGCTTCAAATTACCATTACGGAGAAGTACAGCTTTTAACATTCGTTTTGAAGAGTCAATAAACAAACACCCTTCAGTCTCATGATTTTGTGATAAACATTCAAAAATTCCATTGATGTTACTGCAAAAGCAAAGTGGACCTTTAACAGAAAAACATGTTTGTAGAACCACATTTCTCTGCCAAAAATAAGTTATACTAACACTGTGCTCTAGCAGATACTTCTTCAGTCTTGATGCCAACAGTTCTGCTTTATCTTTTGGGAGGGATAGGTCTCTGACAAGGTCATTCAGTTTAATTTGGGAAAATTTCTGAGGTTCAAAGCTATCATCATCAGCCACGTTATCTCCCTCAGCAGTACTATTGTGACAGTCAGAATCATCATCTGATGTTTCAATACTATCGTCTGGTGGAACTGGAATTGGCAAACTTCCATTGTGAGACACAGGTCTCACTGCAGAATCCAAATTGGGATACACAATCTTGTGTTTATTCTTCATAGAAAATCCTGTGACATTTACTTTGCAAAAATAACAGCCATTAAAATGGTCTTTTGGCTCCCTCCATATCACTAGAATGGCAAAAGGCATGGACTTACTATTGAACCAGTCACGTAAGCCATTTGAGCAAGATGAGCAGATAAAATGTGGTGCCCATGACTTGTCCTGATTTCCAAGAGGACAGTCAAAGTATTGCATATAAATCTTGATCTCTGGTGTTATTGTACGTTTTTGAGCTTTCACAATAAATTGTCCACAGACATAACAAAACATATCAGGAGGATTTCTACACTGTCTTGACATTGTTGATACAGTAAAACAAGCAAGGAAATAGATACAAACGATTATATTTATATTGAATTTGAGATGATGAAATATTTCATCAGACTAATTATGACTGAACAATTTGAGAAGTTGAAATAGCTATTTCATCAGACAAAACTTAATTGGCTAATTTAAGACGATGAAATATTGCATCTGGCCTATGCAGCAATGAATAATGTAGTTTATTTTAAAGATGCGTTTCCATGATGTAAATGAAATACATGCATACACATCATTTATTGGAATTTCTATTTAATGCATGAGCTAGAACAAAAAAACTTTTTCATCTTGAAAACTGTACGTGATGTCAAAAACCTAATTGTATATTTGAAATCAGCATTAAAAATTACACTAATTACTCCTTCACATATGCTTGATGAAAAATACTTGTTGACCAGTGTTATTAGTTGTATTATTTCTTGTTGTAAGCTTTGGTAAGATATCTTTATGTGAAATAGGACAGCAAGATTACATTTATGTAGGAACTCCCCTTAAAGAAAAATTTCAATTTTCTGGCATTTCCCCATGGTCTGGTGATGGCCAGGTCCTGAGATTACTGGGTTTAAGAGAACCATCCTGTACCAAGTTAAGTAATAATTAAGTACTAGTGTATTTTTAATTGAGTGTATCCTCTCCACAATTTGTAGCCAGGCACCAATAATAAAACCATTATTAATAGAACGCTTAAGGCAGTGAGCTGGCAGTATTTTGTTCATCTTTACATTCAATGTTCAAATTCTGCTATGGCTGACTTTGTCTTCCATCCTTTCGGGGTTGATAAATTAAGTACCAGTCAAGTACTGGTATCGATGTAATTTACTTTCCTCCTCCTTCAAAATTTCAGGCCTTGCGCCAATAAATAGAAATGTGTGGCCTTATGCTTATATTTGAAAATATTAATCTGGTCGTTGTTGCTGTAGAGCTGGCAGAATTGTTAGTGCTGTGGACAAAATGCTTTGTGACATTTCTTTCATCTCTTCATGTTATGGGTTCAACTCCCACAGAGGTCAACTTTGTCTTTTATCTTTTGGGGTCAATAAAATGAAGTATTACTTGAGTACTAGGATCAATGAAATCAACTAAACATCTCCCCACAAAACTGTTGGTCCTGTATCAAAATTTGAAACCATTAAGGCTGGTGGAATTGTTAGCAAGAAAAAAAAATTGCTCAGGGGTATTTCTTCCAGCTCTTTACATTGTGTTCAAATACTGCCAAGGTTAACTTTGTCTTTCATCTTTTGGAGTCAGTGTAATTGGGGTCAGTGTAATTGACTTATCCTTCCCTTCAAAATTGCTGGCCTTATGCCAAAATTAGAAAGAACTATAGTAGTAGTAACAGAGGCAGCAGTAGTGGCATTATAAAATTAGTATAGTGTTGAACAAAATGCCTTACAGTATTTTGGTGCATCACTCTTTGTTCTGAGATCAAACCCCACTAAAGTCAATTGCACCTTTCATCCTTTGATGCTTAGAAATAGCAAGTACTGCAGTCAATCTTATTTCTTTATTGCCCACAGAGGGCTAAACATAGAGGGAACAAACAAGGACAGACAAAGGGATTAAGTTGATTACATCGACCCTAGTGCATAACTGGTACTTAATTTATCTACCCCAAAAGGATGAAAGGCAAAGTCGACCTCAGTGGAATTTGAACTCAGAACATAGTGGTAGACGAAATACCACTAAGCATTTTGCCTGGTGTGCTAACATTTCTACCAGCTCACCGCCTTAAGTACTGCAGTCAATCTTAATTAACTACACTTTCCCTTCAGAATTGATAAAATAAGTATCAGTGAAAGACTGGTGTTGATCTTAATCAACAACACTCTTCCACAAAATCATGTAGCCTTGTGTCTTGATAGAGCATTAAAAAAAAATGCTTTCTGGTATTACTGTCAGCTCTTTACTTTGCTTTTCATCCTTTTGGGAGACAATGAAATAAAGTACCAGTCTGGAGTCGATGGAATCAACTAACCTTCTCCTCAAGACTGCTGGCCTTGTATCTAGAGAAAAAAAATCCATTAAACTGGAAAAATCATTAGTGTTGCAGAAAAAATGAAAATGTCTTGGGGCATTTGTTCTATCACTTTTCCTTCTGAGTTCAAGTTTCATTGAGGACAATTTTGTCTTTCATCTCTTTAGGATTGATAAAATATAATAGGTGCAGGTGAGGCTGTGCGGTAAGAAGTTTGCTTCCCAACTACATGTTGTCAGGTTTAGTCCTACAGAGTGGCACCTTGAACAAGTGTTCTCTACTATAGATCTGAGCTAACCCAAAACCTTGTGAGAGTATTTGGTTGATGAAAATTGAAAGAAGCTCATCATTTATGCATATAGATGTATGTGTGTTTTTGTGTCTGTTTGTCCACCTTCCACTGCTTGACAACTGGTTTTTGTTTGTTTATGTCTCTGGAACTTGGCAGTTCAGCAAAGAAGACTTATAGAATGAGTTCCAGGCTTAAAATATTAACACTGGAGTCAATTTGTTTGACTAAACTCTTCAAGGTAGTGCTCCAGCATGGCTGCACACCAATGACTGAAACAAGTAAAAGATAACAGATAAGTATTTGGGTTGATGGTATCAGCGAACTGCTAGCCTTGTGCCTGAATTAGAGACTATTATTCAGTGAGCTGGCAGAATTACTAGAGTACCAAAAAAAAAATTCCTTGTGATGCTTTTCGGCTCTTTGCATTCTCAGTTCAAATCTCATAGAGGTCAACTTCTTTTTTATCCTTTCAAGATCAATAAAATAAACTATCAATCAAATGCTAGGGTTATCAGTATTAGCAAATACCCTCCCCTTGAATCACTGGCCTTGCATCAAAATTATTATTATTATTGTTATTGAAGGTGGTGAGCAGGCAGAATTGTTAGCATGCTAGACAAAGTGCTTAGCGGAATTTCGTCTGTCTTTGCATTCTGAGTTCAAATTCCACTGAGGTCAACTTTGCCTTTTCATCCTTTTGGGGTCAATAAAATAAGTACCAGTTAAGCACTATGGTTGATGTAATCGACTAGCCCCCTTTCCCAAAATTGCAAGCTGTGTGCCAAAATTTGAAACCATTATTATTATTCGTATTAAGGTGGCAAGCTGGCAGAGTCGTTAGCACGCTGGATGAAATGCTTAGCAGTATTTCACTCATCGCTACATTCTGAGTTCAAATTCCACCAAGGGTGACTTTGCCTTCCAGGGTTGATTAAATAAGTACCAATTATGCACTGGGGTTGATGTAATCAACCTAATCCCTTCCCCCAAATTTGAGGTTTTGTGCTTCCAGTAGAAAGGATTATTATTATTATTATTAAAGCAGCAAGCAAGCAGAATTGTAAGTACACCAGGCAAAATACTTGGCAGAATTTTGTCTGTCTTTATGTTCTTAGTTCAAATTCCGCCATGGTCAACTTTGCGTCATCCTTTCAGGGTTGATAAAATAAGTACCTGCTGAATAGTAGGGGAGGGGGATGGTTGATGTAATTGTCTTACCTTCCCTCAAAATTGCTAACCTTGTGTCAAAATGAGAAACCATTATTATCTTGATTACTAGCAGAAGCAGCAGTAGTGGTAGTGTTTTGACGATAAGGACATAAGAACAGATGAAATGCTGCCAAGTATTTTACCTGTCCTGCTAACAATCCTGCAAGCTTGCTAACTCAATGATGATGATGATTGTAATAATAATAATGATAATAATAATAATAATAATAATAATAATAATAATAATAATAATAATAATAATAATAATTAGTGGTTAAATTATAAAAAAAAAGAAAGAAAGGTACTGAAACCTATTTGAAAATGATTCCAGGCTTACCATCCCTACAGGAAGTGCAAAAAATCATATTAACTGGAACGGCTCATCTACTGAGAAGAGCACTATCACTGTGGAAATAACATCCATCCATGAATTTATTTATTTATTAATTTTTAAATACATATTTCATCTGTGAATTTGCACGTGTAATTTGGGAATGCATACAATGCCCTTCTCTGACCTAGGTGTATGGAAAACACTCGGCAAGAAACGGAAGAAAATTTGAAGAAAGAAGGAAAAAACATAATAATAATAATAATAATAATTTCAAATTTTGCCACAAGGGTAGCAATGTTGGGGGAGAGGATAGTCAATTACATTGACCCCTGTGTTCACCTGGTACTTATTTTATCAACCCCAAAAGTCGGCCTCAGTGGAATTTGAACTCAGAATGGAGCAACGGGCAGAATATCGCTAAACCTCTTGTCTGGCATGCTAATGATTCAGCCAGCTCGCCACCTTAATAATAACGATAATAATTTCAAATTTTGACACAAGGCCAGCAATTTTGGAGTAGGTGGGGCCAGTCGTTTACATCGACCCCAATATTCAACTGGTACTTATTTGAATCTGTACAAGCAACTATTCTGCAATGATATCGATTAATTCCTACCAAGCAATTAATTATCTGTGCATAAGGACTATTTAGGATAAGAACATTTTTCTTTATTTAAACCCTATTTTTTTTAGTAACAGTCTATGAAGTAGACATTACAAGTAAAAAGTGTCAGCCTACTAAAATAATAAGACAATGAATTGAAACTGTACTTGGTGTTAACAATTCAATACTTCGCGGTTATATATTCTTTAAAATGAATTTTGTATTCATATTTTATTTATAGTCTGTATATGAAAGTTCACGTTTATGTATATCATCATCACCACTACCTCCACCACCATCACTACTACAACCATCATCATCATCATTGTTGTCGTCATCCTCATTTAATGTACACTTTTCTATGCTTGCAGGAATTGGATGGTGTTTATTTGAGGCAGATTTTCTATGGCCAGTTGCCTTTCCTGTCACCAACACTTACCGGTTTCCAAGGAAAGTAATATTTCCCCATTGCCAGACATGTTCTCACAGAATATTGGAAATGAATGACACTGCTTGTATGACAGTGACACTCATTTACAACTATCATGCAATGTCAAGATAAGGAGACACAAACACACACACATGTACACAAAAAATATATACAATAGGCTTCTTTCTGTCTTTGTCTACCAGTCTGCTAAATCCATGGACAAGGCTTTGGTCAGTCCAGGTCTACTGCAAAAGACACTTGTCTGAAGTGCTAAACAGTGGGACTGAACCTGGAACCAGTGATTGGGAAACAAGCTTCTTCTCACACAGCCAAACCTGCACCTATATATATATTTCTTTATTGCCCATAAGGGGCTAAGCATAGAGGGGACAAACACGGACAGACAAAGGGATTAAGTCCATTACATCGACCCCAGTGCGTAACTGGTACTTTATTCATCAACCCCGAAAGGATGAAAGGCAAAATTGACCTCAGTGGAATTTGAACTCACAACGTAACGACAGACGAAATACGGCTACGCATTTCGCCCGGCGTGCTAACGTTTCTGCCAGCTCACCTATATATGCAATGCAAAATGAGGGATAGTGATAATGGAGAGAGAGAGAGAGACTAGAGAGGGAAAGAGAAAGATTAAAATATTCTTTTCCTCTTCACGTTATCTAAAATAAATTAATAAATTTGGGTAAATTTATATTGTATAGAGAAACTTGTACATTCAGGTTTTTGGCAAAACTTCATTAACTTTTAATGTTGTACTTGTCAAACAAGTAACTTGATTTGAAATGATGAGTTGAAAGTGAAACATTTTCATCACTGAAGAGCAAGTTTTGCAATCATTTAACTCACAAAAACTGTCAGATTCACTTCCCATGTATTTCTTGAAATAACAAAATATTTGTCACTGGCACAATTCTACTTTTACTAACCAGCTTTACAAAATGGTTACTATAGGCTAGGAATTTTAAGAACTTTGTATTAAGTGACAAAAAATCAAAATGGGAATTAAATATGCACAAGTATAGTTGTGTGGCAAGAAGTTTGCTTCCCAGCTCCAGGGTTCTGAGGTCAGTCTGACTGTGTGACACTTTGGGCAAGTGACTTTTACTGTAGCCTTCGGCTGACTAAAGCCTTGTGAGTGGATTTGGTAGACAGAAAATGAAAGAATCCTGTTGCATAAATATATATATATATATATATTATATATATATATATAATATATATATATATAGTGACGCTACTGTGTAAGGTTCAGTGCACATGCGCAGAATTGGATTACTTCTAGTTGGCCACTGGAAGTTTCCCTCATGTGCATGTGCAGGAACTGAAACCTGAAACGCGGATCGCTAAACCTTCCTTTCTGGCATAAGCGGTGCTAGGGGATGGACGTGTCTTGGCTTTCACTCTGAGAACCTCACCCCAACGAAGCGGGAGTGAACCCGACGAATCGTTTGACTCGCAACAAGAAAGCATAGCAATCAGTCCTGCGGATTCGGCTGTCGGTTTCCCACTAGAGAACATGTGCACTAGTATCTGCTTGTAATCGAGAATAAACCACCACTTACTGTGATCGTAGACCGCCTGACTTTGTCTCTGTTATTCTACCTAAATTGTATGTGATGGGATCAGATCGGACACCCCTCCAGTGTTACCAAACCTAATCCTGTTACATATATATATATATATATATATATATATTAGAAGAAATGAGGTACTCAGAAATCTGGATGGCTTTATATTTACAGATATTTATTAGTATGTTACATGTTTTTATAAATCATATATCATATATTAGCGCTTTCGTCCACTCTAGTGGAGTTGTCAAATTTGAAAACTCCACTAGAGTGGGCAAAAGCGGTAATATATGATATATGATTTATAAAAACATGTAACATACTAATATCTGCAAATATAAAACCATCCAAATTTCTGAGTACCTCATTTCTTCTAATATATAATACCTGTACATCATCTCCAAACCTTCTAATAAATATATACACATATATATAAGGCGCAGGAGTGGCTGTGTGGTAAGTAGCTTGCTAACCAACCACATGGTTCTGGGCAAGTGTCTTCTGCTATAGCCCCGGGCCGACCAATGCCTTGTGAGTGGATTTGGTAGACGGAAACTGAAAGAAGCCTGTCGTATATATGTATATATATATATGTATGTGTGTGTGTGTTTGTGTGTCTGTGTTTGTCCCCCTAGCATTGCTTGACAACCGATGCTGGTGTGTGTTTACGTTCCCGTCACTTAGCGGTTCGGCAAAAGAGACCGATAGAATAAGTACTGGGCTTACAAAGAATAAGTCCCGGGGTCGATTTGGTCGACTAAAGGCGGTGCTCCAGCATGGCAGCAGTCAAATGACTGAAACAAGTAAAAGAGTAAAAGAGAGTAAAGAGTATATATTAGGAGCTCACTTAGCCCTGTCTAACTGAGATTTGAAACCAAATCTACACACTAGTTACTTGTCAGACAATTGTCTGATTCCTTTGAGTTTTATCTCCATACTGGGTGATTAATGAGAAACACCTGACCTCCAGAGACCTTTGCTAGTCATGGAAGGCTCAGTCTGTTGTTTTAGGTTTTATTTATTTCTGGGCCATACCTTATATAACTGAGACCATCTCTCTCTTTGGTTGACAAACCTCCAACTAAGAGCAATTAGCTTCCTGCACAGCATAGCATCAGCTGAATGGAAAAGGACAACCTTTCTTCCTCTCTCAGCTGAATGCACAAATCACATACTGCCAACTACCAGCAAGCCATCATTGCTATTGTCAATTACTACTGAATATTTAACCAACCACTGCTGGCAAATAAATTTGTGAATGTTATTCTTTTCTCTTTGATGTTGCTATTACATTGTTTCATCTTATGTTTGACTATCTACATATAACCAGCTGACATGGAACAAGAAGTGCTATTTCTACATCAAATAACTTTATAGCTGCATGATGATTGGTACCTCAGAGGTGAGAACCTTACATTTGTACACTACATGTGGTGACCTTTTACATCTTACCCCTAGACTTAGTAACTTCAATGTACACTCACATCTGTCAGTTACTTTGCATTTGTTGATCCAGAAGACACAAATAACAGCCTTCACTACAAACACACTAATCCATTTACACACACACACACACACATATATATCCGTGAGCCTGTGTGTGTGTCATTGTGTATGTATTTGTTCCTCACCACCACTTGACAACTGGTGTTAGTGTGTTTATGTCGCCGTAACATAGCAGTTTGGTAAAAGAGACTGATAGAATAAGTACCAGGATTTAACAAAAAAAAAAAAAAGAACTGGGGTTGATGAGTTCAGCTAAAATTTTTCAAGATGGTGCCCCAGCATGACCACAATCGAATGACTGAAATAAGTAAAAGATGTGGATTCTCTGAGACTTTTTCCTTGTAATTCCTTAATTTCACAATCAAATTTCTAATTATGAAGAAATAATTATCTCCCTTGTAATAACTGCTCATTAGAGGAAGACTTGTTTACTAAATGATTATTCTTGATAAACCACCATCAGCTTGTTTGGACTCCAGATTTTATTTTTAAAAAATATGTTTGATAATTACAGTAATTAGAACACTTGCTTTTCTTCATAAAGTCTGACAAAATATAACCTCAGAAGACAAAGCCTACAAAAATGTACATCATATTCAGGACCAGGAATTTATAGGGATCTCAGAAAATACTTACACTAGCTGAGTATCCTGTCACTGTCTGGTAATTTTCACAATAGATTACTTAGGCAGACTCAACCACATAAGTTGGATTTTTTTTCCATTTTGATATGGATTTTTCAAATTCTTTTTTCAAGTCACCCTTGCAAATGATGATGGGGAAAGCTTTTTATGAAAGAAAATTTTGAAAATTTATGAATCCCCTATCTCCACTTCTGGACTGATTTTGTCCATTTTTTTTTCTTTGTGCTACACACTTAAAAATAGTGAGAGACACCTTTTCAGTAAAGAAAAAAGTTTTGAAAATTTATCAATTTTTTAATTCCCCCTCTCCCACTCAGTACTGACTTTGGCCAATGCTTTTTTTTTCTTTTTTTTTTTACTATATACTTAAAATGATGGGAGAAACCTTTAAGATTACAGAAAAAAAGAAGTTTTGGAAATCAGTGATCACTATTACAATCCCCACTTCCTTTATTTTCAAACAAAAAATGAAATGCAATTTAAAAACAATGCTGAAATTATTTTTAATTTGTCATTAACCCTGCTGCCCCCTACAAATCCTAAATTTTCAGTTTTTTTCAAAATTTTTCTAAATCAGTTTTAAAATATAAACAGTTTGAATCTGCAATTTGTTTCCATTTATAATTTCAAAATAATTTTCAGACATAAAGGTGTGTGATTTAAAGGAGATTTAACTGTTATTTCTAGCATATTCCACAACCACAAGATATTTTTCTCATTTCTTTGTTATTGACATATACTGATTTTAAAAAATATTTTTCTCTCCATGAAACAACGATGATGTGGTGGTCCATTGTTGGAATTTAAGTAACAACAAATTTTGTAATTTAAATTTTTAATCCACCACCCCACGCATAGCAAGTCTGTGTGTGTGTGTGTGTGTGTGTGCAAGAAAAAATATATTTACTAACACAAACGTATACTGTAAAAATAAATTATCTTTTACATACTTTTTAAAATTACTCTGTTGCACTAATAAACTTCCTTACACACACGCACACAGACACACACACTCACAGCATGAAACCGTGATCCTGCGACCGCGAGTCCGCTGCCCTAACCACTAGGCCATTGCGCCTCCACACACACACACACACACACACACACATATATATATATATATATATACACACACACACACACACACATATATATATATATATATATATACACACACACATATATATATATATATATACACACACACACAAACACACAAATAGAGAGTGTGAAAGTTTATCTTGAGAAAACGAAAAAGATAGACAAACAGAAAGGGAGAGAGAGAGAGAGATCTTTTCTGTTGCTGTCACAGGTTTTGAAATTTTATAATTAAGTAAAAATTTTCAAATTTGGTATATTGATGTACTTCTACATGTTGAACTTGAGTTTGTGATTCATTTATTCCAGAAAAATTTTAGAAAAATATTACAGAGGTTTAAAGTTCGATCATGTTTACCCAATCAGAAAACAGTTGTATCTGATAGCTGTCATAAAATGAAAGTAAACATTTAAAAGATGAGATTTTAAACAAAATGCAAGTAATACATGAGAGTTAATATATATATATATATCACGTGATCACGTGATCGACCAGACCATCAGATGTTGTTACACATCGCTGGTCACAATGCGTTCGCATTGTTTTAGCCTTCGAATGACGCCACCCCGCTGGCTAAGCGAGCAGGCCAACAGAAGAAAGAGTGGGAGAAAGAGTGGTGAAAGAGTACAGCAGGAATCACCACCCCCTGCCGGAGCCTTGTGGAGCTTTTAGGTGTTTTCGCTCAATAAACACTCACAACGCCCGGTCTGGGAATCGAAACCACAATCCTGCGACCGCGAGTCCGCTGCCCTAACCACTAGGCCATTGCGCCTCCACACACACACACACACACACACACACACACATATATATATATATATATACACATATATATATATATATATATATACACACACACATATATATATATATATATATAATATATATATATACACACACACACACACACAATTGTTGCATGGAAGGTGTTTACAAGCTATTAAAAAAAACACAAAAACCGTTGGATTCACTTCAACATTTGAATTTAATTTGTTAAAATATTTTTGTCACTTTGATAGGTCATGGTTTCAAAGAGACGAAAATATTTCAACAAATATTGAAGTGAATCCAACGGTTTTTGCGTGTATTTAAATAGCTTATAAACACCTTCCACACTGCAATTGTATTTGTTTCAGCATACAACCTCAGATCAAGTCACTTGCTATGCAAGTACATCTCTGTTATATATATATATATATATATATATATATATAGAGAGAGAGAGAGAGAGAGAGAGAGAGTGACAAAAAGCATGGTAAATATATAGAGAGAGATAGATTGATGGTGACAGATGCAGAGTGTGAGATTTGTAGATCTAATAGTTGAGTTATTTCTCGTATCAAATTATAGGTTATTATTAATATTTACAGACAACATTCTCTTTGGAACACAGACTTTGAAAATCATATACTTTTTTTGAAGACGCACTATTTCAGAGCCTATTAGAGCTAAACACACATACATAAACCACATACACTCACATTTATATAGTAGATTTGCATTCAAAGAGAAGGGATGGAACTGAACGAAACTTAGTACACCTCCACCACTGATAAAGTTGCTTTCAGTTTCATAGTGCTAGTTGTAGGTGAATATTATTTTGGAAGTTATTTATTTTAATTAATCTGAGAATTTATTTTTTAAAAATGTTAGGTTTGAAAGTGCTTGATTTAACTTTACCATGTCATTTTTTTTTAAATATCCAATAGCAATTAGAAGTAATGTTGCAAACACTGAGACATTAGTCTTCTTAAGAAAGTCTTCCCAATGCAACCTGTATGTTAGTAGAACATCACCAAGACAAGTGCAGAAGTTTAAGTGTCTCAAGGCCATATTCACAAGTGATGAGAAGCAGGAGAGGTTGAACTGAATGTTAGAATTGCAGGCACAGTAATGCACCAGTTTCCGCATTTGATCGTCAGAAACGGTTGGTAAAAAGGCCAAACTCATTATCTTCAATTTGGTTTTTGTGCAAATCCTCACCTACAGTCATGCATGCTAGGTGATGCCCAAAAGAGTACAATTTTGAATACAAGCAGACAAAATGGAGTTCCTCTGAAGGAATTCTGGTGTCATGTGACTCAACTGGATGCATAACTCAGAGATTGAGCTGCTATTTCACATAGAGAGTCACAGCTCAGTACTATGGACATGTGATTAGAATGTTGAGGGAAAAAAAAACACAAGACAGATTCTTCAAACTGAGCCAACTGGTAGGAAACCTAGTAGACCATGAATGAGATAATGAGATATTTGGATAATACCCACAGTTGCTGTTGGTCATGCTTGGGAATCCAATTGGAAAATGTAATGACAGTTGCTTCTGATAGGACCCTATGGAAGAGGTGCCTGAGGACTCTACCCTATGACCCACCCAGGAATTGTGGGCAGAGATGAATAGATGGAACAGAAGCTAAAATACTATCAACATCAAAACCACTAAAACAGCTAACTTGAAATCTCTTCAATTTATTAACATTATAAATTTTTTTTTTATTTTGACAGACCAATTTCAGAGTTTGCATGTAAAATTATGTATTTAGTAACCATTAGGAGATCAGCTAGAGATAACTTGGAAGACAGATTGCTACTTGTTTATAGTTATCAATGCAGAATATATGGTCAGAGGTTTTATACTTTCAAGATCTGAATTTCCATCACAAGGCTCTTTTGAAAGTAGACATAAAGTTAGGTGGTTACATGCAGGCTAACATATTTTATGAACCAAGAAGTGATTTCTCATCAGTTAAAATTAAACCCACAATGAAAAAAAAGTCATCAGCATAACTGACAATTTTCTTCAAAGAAGAAAAGGGAGAAAACTTCAAAATTTTATTCAATTAAAAATTAAATTAAATGAAAACAGAACAAGGAGTGAAACTGGTCTTTGATATATATACATATATATATATACACACACACACACATATATATAGATAGACAGACAGATATATTTCCTCTTTCAAAAAGCAACATATATTATCAGCATTATCACACACAACTAATCAAGCTCGATTAGTTCCTCGTTAGTCAAAGTAAGTCCTCTAATTAGATTACCTAAGTAACATAGCTATTTCTATAAAATCATAGGGGTAACTCTGGGTATTTAGTCATTAGTTCTTTGCACAGTTCATTAGATTAGTGTATGTGATACATCTAAAGTAGTGAACTATTTCTTCTTGATTTATAAAGTCAAACTCATAATGTAACAGCTACTAATGAAGTTTTTAATATTATCTTAATCTTCCTTTTGCTATCTTTACATCATTTGGTCAATCATCTAGTCAAGCTTATTCAGATCTTTGTGACTCAATCATACCACCAATCATACATAATACCACATGGTATTCAGGAAATCGACAGGGCAACATCTAGTACCTATACAAAGCTGGTTGATGAAGGATTTTGCTGAATGGCCAACACATGTATATCTGTGTCAAGATGTCCATAGGAATGTATCATTAATAGGTTTTTGTTTAGCTCTCCAACAATGTCCTGCAAAACACATGCTTTTCTCTCTAATGATATTGGAAATTGCATGAAGACAGCCATATGGTCTTTGTTTGGATGAATGCTTTTTCAATGAAACATTCAGAACTACCCATAATAGGCAGGTGTGATAGCCATTAAGCCTTGTTTTCAGGTGCTTAGAAAGTGTCCAGGTTGTGGACCTGTACAAAAGCACTGATTCAGAAGTGACATAGAATAAGCTTCTTTTAAGATCATCAGGAAGTGATAACTTCCAAATGACACTAAAACCAAAAATAGCCCATGCTTTCAGAGGACATTTGTTTTTACTGTATTAGCTGTGGATGTGATGTTATTTCCTATATACAAAGGAGTCTATAAATTTTACAAGGTATTGTGTGATTGTGCCTATTGATCCCTCCTGATAGTAGCAGAAATATTGAGATATTGACCTATCTACTAATATCTGCTACCATTTTTTCAAAGTCATGCAGAAGGAAGGTAGCATCTTAGATGGTGCCTGCGAAGAGAGTAATATCATCATCATAATTTATACTTGTTGTTGTTGTGGCTGTGTAATGAGAGGATTTTGATTATAACTTCAAGACATCCTTAAAACTACTTGTCCATATGTAGCTTCCTCATATTGTCAAATAGGCATGTAACCTGCATTTTACAGAAAAATGCAAACTGTTCTTTGCTAAGTAGTTTTTCTTAAAATTCACTAGAAAAAGGACATCTGTGACATCCTATCCCTATAGAAACAATCTGCTATATTATCTAATTTAGCAATTACTTTCTCTCTACAACTATTACTTTTTAAAACTCTTTTATAAAAATCTATGATTTACTTATCTTTGCTATGTCACCCCTACTTTTAAAGAAACTGGTAATGGTTTTGCTAACCCAAGCATCAGAGATAATACATTCTTGTTTAATCATTATTATTAACAAAGAATGGCATTTTCAAGTATCTATAATTTTTCTCTTGACTATAGCACCTTACATAGTGATAGAATGGTAGGGTGGATAATGTATTAGACTACAAACTTATAGATCATGTGTTTAATTTTGCTTCTGTCATTTCATTGTGACTCTGGGCAGAATATTTATATTTCTGTTGGAAATATGCATGAGATTTTCTGAGAATGTTACTTGTGAAATTGTTATTAGTGTTGATTAGTCCCAGGCCAGTATTGATCCAGCAGACTTATGATCAAAAGCATTCCAGCTATGAACATCCCTTTTTTTCTTCAAACATACTTTATCTAAGACAGCATGTTGCAATCTTTATATTTTTAGGATGGTAAGGTGTGATTTGAGTGAAATTTGACTCCAAGTTAAATAAACCAATGGTTTAATTTGAAAAAAATTGTCACTCATCCATTTTATGTCATAAAACCTTGTGAAAGCAACCTACACTTAAAAATTCCCTTACAACTTATGAGATATATTTAACATTTATATATGATCTCATAAGAGAAACAACAATGGAAACTAATTAGAATATAAATATGTCAGCATTAAACGAATAGGAGGGGTCATAATTTATGAATGACTTAGTTAATGTATATATCTGAAAGAAAGACTGGATGGTCAGAGCTGGAATATTTTTCACTCTAGGTCTGCTCACTCAAAGCTGACCTGGGATTCAACAACAAATGGAATTATTTATTTATATAATAGGAATGTATGCTACATTTCATGATAGAACATAAAGAATATATGTGAGTCATGTGAGATCCATTAGAAAGTGATTTGACATTGTAACTCTGTTACATGTTAACAAAGTGAAATGCGTGTGTAAGCAAAGAAAACAATTTTTAAATATCTATGTATAAATATATAAATAGATCTTGTCATTAAATGTCAGTTACAAAAACTGCTTTCTTGGAGTATCAAAAAGGGTTTGCACGAAAATATGGGTGATAATGTCACAATGGTAAAAATCCTGGAAGTCCAAAAAATTCTTCATCTGAAATCAAACAAAAATATTACAAATTTAGTCATTTGAATTAAACATAATTTTACTGATTTCTAAGATTGGCACAAGGCCATACTACTCCCCCAAAAATACTTTATTTTTATCAACCTGGAAAGGATAAAAGGATATAATAACCACATTTAAAACTGAGATTGCATACTATCATTACTTTAAGTTTTGTGTTACCACTCTGCATATGACCTTCTCATCTTAAATTTAAAAACCAGTCTGGTTCAATGTCCAAATGGTATGTGTATGGATTACTGTTTTTGAATTTGCCATATGCTTAGACTGCAAGCATCTTTTCTCAGACAGAGAAAGAGCAGTATATTGAACATACTGATATATTCCATCTGTCAATAACCTAATAGATATAAAGTTAACTGAACGTAATCAATTTAATAAGCTGTCTTGATATAAACTCAGTTTCCAAACCAGATTGACTTTCAGCTTTATTTCTAAAATCTTGCAAAGTCAGTCTTGTTAGTTCTATGAAAATAATCTGTCAAAGATATTTAGATGCTAGACAACTATGAGAAATGTGGTAAGAAGCTATTATAACAGTACTGATTTATAAAGGAAACAAGAACACAGATAAACAATTACAGATCTGTGGCACATCTCACCTTTCAAAAACTCTTGAGAATATAATATGCAGAAGAATAAAAAACTATTTATATCAACAAAAGATTTTTGATAATTCCAAACTTGGTTTTTGTCCAAGAAGAAACTGTCTGACACTACTTCTACAATAAACACATCTAAATTCTGAACAGTTTGTCATCTACATCATGAGATGTCTCCAATATTCTTTGACTTTGCCAAAGCCTTTGACAACCATAGAATCTTATCTCACCAGCAGAAAAATTTTAGCATAATTGAAACATTGCACATTCAGATCTATGATTTTCTGAAAGACTGAAGTTAAATGTTGGCATCCAACAAAGTTCAATCAAGAAAGTCTGCAGTAATGAGTAGAGTACTATGAAGTATAATTCTGAGTCTCTTCTTGTTCCTTGTAGTGTAGACATAGGCAAAAATATATTCAGCAGCTATGCAGCCAAAACTAAAGTGATGCCAGAGATCAAGACAAAGGATAATATTTATGCACTCCAACAGAACCTAAATGCCATATACAAAATGCTACTCTGATTTAGACAAGTTTAATAGCATCTCACAACTTATGTTCCTTCAAAATCTAACACACATTACAGAAAAATCAGCAAAATTGGTATGTAAGTTATTTATTACATGGTTTTATGGCTGGATGACTTTCTATCACCAACCACTTTACAAAGTGCATTTCATCATGCGATGAATATGATAGACGTTGTCTATGTCACACCAAAAAGTACTCTCTACCTCATATTGTCTTCATTTATCCCTTTTAATGTAACAAGATGCCCTTTCTAATACAAACTGCTTTATCACATACACCGGATTCACTTCACAATGCCATTGGCATCAGATAAATTGTCCTCAGCCAAACCAAAGTCTTCTGTAAACCATGTTATTTTCATTTGTTCCTTCGTTTTGGGTAAGGTACAATACTTTCTAGCACAACCCCATCTACAGTATAAACAGCACTAGAATGCTAATCTCCAACAAGTTTAATGGGTCACTTATAAACACTTTTATCTATTCCTTTACAAAGCCCATGTTATATATATATCATCATCACTTTTTTTTAGTCCATCTTCCATGCTGCCATGAGTCGGATGATTTGACAGTCTGAGGATTACATCATGCACTAGTGTCTGCTTTAGCATGGTTTCTATGGTTGAATACCCCACCCTAATGCCAACCACTTTACAGAATGTACCGGATGCACTTTTTGAGACACCTAGCTTTCTATACTGGCATGAGTTAAATGGTTTCACATGTTCCACAGAGTTGTAATGCCATGTCAGGCTCCAATGCTAGCTTTGGCATGGTTTCTACAGCTGGATGCTCTTTGTAATGCTAACCATTTTACAGAGTGTACTGGGAGCTTAATTTTTTTCATACTAGTGGCACTAAAGAGGTTGCAAAGTAACTTGCAGAAAAACAGAAGAAGATTAAGGAGAGCAAAAGCTAAAATCCCACAACTAAATGGGGAGCATTTGAGAGGAGAAGGTGGTTATATGTTGAAAGGCTAAAGTAAGATACAAGGACAAGCACAGGTGTCTTGCTATAGAGGAGATACATGACTACTCCCCATTATATATAGAGATGGGAGGGAGTAATTGAGAAGGAGATAAAGGAAGGTTGTGATTGAATGCCAGAACAAATTCTCAAGGTACAAGTAGGTGGGCATGAGAGGATAAAGACAGTGGGTCATAGGTGGGGAGGAGAGACCAGATGCTGTCACAGAGAGTGAGGGCAAGTAACAGGTGAAAGATGGAGGTAGTGGTGAATGTAATGTGTGAACATGCATGGAGGTGCAGTTAAACAATTACCAAGTAAATAGTTAAATCTTACATAAGAGTCTTCTAGAAACCCTAAAATTTTCTCCAAGAGAGACATTTGGTAAGGTTGTTTTTCCTTTGTTCATCCAATCTGGACATATCCGATTACACCACTAGAAAATAAAAAAGAAAAGAATGGTTATCTGGATGCAGGATTAGCTATGGAGTTATCTTTTTTTCAATGAGCAGTTAAAGAGCTGAAAGGCCCCACTTGCTCTAGGTCCATAGGGGTGTCTGTGAGGGTCTTTCTTCCAAAGGTAATTCCATGACATGCTAATTAATCCATAGCTGGGACCCTAACATGTGGTACTACTCTAGGTCAGAGCAGACCTGGGAGCAATAATGGCTAAGAGGTGGTTCCACATGCTTCAAAACCTTGGAACTCACAAGCCAGGGACCCACTACAGGTTAAGGTCATACCTAGGAGTGTTATTGTATCTAAAAGTAATCCACTGGATAAACCCATTTCACTTTTAGGGGAAATGAAATGTTTTATCAAGTTTACTTAATATTGGTTTTAAATTTTGGCACAAGGCCAGCAATTTCAGGGGAGGGATAAGTTGATTACATTGATCCCAATGTTCAACTGGTACTTACTTTATCAAACCTGAAAGGAAAAGTTGACTATGGAGGAATTTGAACTCAGAACGTAAAGACATGAAATACCGCTAAGCATTTTGCCTGGCATGTTAACAATTCTGCCATCTCACTGCCTTAAGCTTTCTTAATATTACACACTTGAAAAATGAAAGGCATTAATAAAACAAAATATAAAACAAAATAATAAATGTCAATGTCAATTAATGGTTTAGGTCTTACTTTCTAAATTAGATATAGTGTCTCGAACTAGATATCCAAAAGTTTACAGATTTGTCCCTATCAATTGTGGTCAAAGACAAAAGATTTAATCTTTTGTCCTTTATTTGTTTCATTCTTTAGACCGTTACCATGCTGGGGCACTGCCTTAAAGGGTTTTAGCTGAACAAATCAACCCAGAGCTTATTTTATTTTCTAAGCATGGTACTTATTCTATCAATCTCTCCTAGCCAAATCACTAAGTTACCAGGACATAATCAAGCAAACACTGGTTGACAAGCAATGATGGGGTGCAAACATAGACACAAAGATACACAACACACACATATCCATGCACATATATTTTATGTAGTCATTGGTTATGGCCAGTTAGAAAGTTACCATTGGTTTCATGTCTATTATTGCACTTAGCAATATAGGTGACTTGCTCTTGGGAGTAAAAATACAATCTTGGTCAGCTTTGTGTGAAAATAAAACCCACTTGAAACTACAAAAATTTTTTTTTAAACAATAAAACCATTCTGGAAAATATAGAGTTACTACCCTTTGAATGATTCCAACAGTACTCGAAAAGGGTCAGTTTATGTACGTTTTCCATTCACTAGTCAGCAAGCAGGGTAGCCCACATTTCCAGAAAGAATTTTCTACCATAAGGACACTGACTAAAAGCTTCACTTTCTGAATTTAACAAGGTGCCCAGATTGAGTGAATTTTTTAGGATATTTGCCCTCTCAGCCAAGCAAAGTTTGCACCGTCTGCTTCTATTGAGTTATGGCCCAGTCTATTCCAGGAGCTTTCCTTTTATTCTGTATGACTTTATATATACACCTTCTCGACTTACAATCTATGCAACTTACAACTGCAAAAAAATAAATAAATAAAAAAATCGATTTTTGGACATAGGGCAGCTGCATGCATAATAACTATGCCAGCATCTGGCAACGCAGGCCTCCCTCAGACCCAAGCATCTACTGCCTGCTACTATCTCTCACTCAGTCACTTTCAAGCATCAGTTGCATTTGAATGAAAATAGTATTGAAAAATATAAATCTGAAATACAATCAGATTGACTTACAACATGTGAGTCAGAACAGAACTTAGTTGTAAGAGAAGGTGTATAATATTTAAGGAAGTTAAAAGTTATAGCTGGTCACAGAGGGACCATTGTTTTGAACCTATATCCAGTCTATTCAGTCCCACACTCTAACAATTTTGCCAATTTACTGTCCTAAACTGGATTTTATTTTGCTGATCCAGGGAGAATGAAAGGCAAGGTAGAATTTGAATTTAGAGCACAGAGAATAGGAACAGATGTCATATTTTGTCTTGAACTTGTGCTCTAACAGTGCAACCAATTTGCTGCCAACTTAAGTATATTTAGGTAGGAGGAGTATAGAACTAGCTACTTCAGAAGATCAGAAAGTTGTAGTAACAGTAGAAGAAACACACAAAAGAAACAGTGTCTCTGTTAGCGACTGAACACAGTAGTGAGTGAATCTATAGCAATCAGCTATAGCAATCAGCTATAGATTCAGTCAGATGTCATCATCATCATTTAATGTTCGTTTTCCATGCTGACATGGGTTGGATGGTTTGACTGAGGGCTGGCAAGCCAGAAGGCTGCACCAGGCTCCAATCTGATCTGGCAAAGTTTACAACTGCCAAAAATAAATAAATAAAAAAATCGAGAGTGTAGTGGGTGCTTTTTATGTGCCACCGGCATGAGAGCCAGTCAGGCAGTACTGGCATCAACTGTGCTTGAATGGTGCTTTTTACATGCCACTAGCTCGGGAACCAGTCAGGTGGCATTGGCAACAACCACACTTGAATGGTGCTTTTTATGTGCCACTGGCATGGGACCAGTCAGGCAGCACTGGCATTGATCACACTGAAATGGTGCTGAGCTGTACTCCAATACGAGTGATATTTGAATTTTGTAGAGTTCAAAGCTGATGTACTTTCTAGTTCAAAGAGGAAACCTAGTTTTTGCAGAGCATAATTTTTTATATATCTAAGATTATCATGACTTCAAAACTTCCATGCTTCCTGAGATTCACCAACACTACACCTGATTTTCTCCCCTCCATACACATGCAAGCATGTATCTGACTCATACACTGTTCACTTTCCAGACATTTGTATATTACAGCATATACTTTATACGTACTTTTTGACAAGTTGTGGTGCACCTGAGCACTGTATACAATAATTTCATTATTATTATGAAAAATTGTTAAAGATTGTAAGACTTTGTGTTTATAGTAACTTTGAAGATTTTTGTTGTATGTTGTTCATGACTAGATAGTGTGATGTTCAAGTCCGTTTCCTTAATATGTACATTAAATTGTGTCTTGATGTTGTTAAAAGAAGACTTAGTTGTCTAATTCTTCTGTGGAGGGCATTTTTTAAAAGTATCTAGCAAGTCTAGTTTGAAATATCTAAGTTGTTTGTGGATGATCCCAGCATGAAGAAGGTTAAGAAAGACTAAGACAGTCATTAACGCTTTCGTTACCAACCCGGCTGAAACCGGTTCTGGCTCTGAGTACAAATGTCTTGTTTTCATAAGTTTTGAATTAAAATCTTCTACCAAACCTTAGTTACAATTTATGTTCCTAACACTAGCTGAATGATAACTAAGTTATTTTACTAAATTGTTTGTTATATTTAAAATTAATTGAAACAAACACAGAGTATCTTAAAATAAATACAGTAACGAAAGGGTTAATGAATAAAAGTGTTGTGAGAAATGAAAACATTATTGTCATCAACATTGTATGTAAGTGACACACACAGCAATCTCTGGTTGAATAGTTTTGATGCCCTTACTGACCAAAATAAAATATAGATGTGAGGCATAGATGTATACTTGCTACATTCCAATAGGAACTTCAAATAAATGTTAGTCTGTTGCTGAATAGTATAAGTGAATGTTGTAACTTACCTTTTCATCGAGGGGAGATAGTACATAGGGTCCAGGCACATCAAGCTGAACTGATTTATTGTTCTGTAGAGTTATATGTATTTTCACTTTATAGAAACACTGTTTAAAAAAATATATATATAAAAAGTAAAAGTTATACTGACAGGCATTTACTGTTACTTAAACTACACACACACACACACAATACACAAGGCCTGGCCAAAGGCCATTAAAAAAATGATCATTGTATATACAGGGTGGGCCAAAAGTCAGGCACCAAAAGATCTGGCATTTCACTTTATTAATGTTGTTGTTGTTATTATTATTATTATTATTATTATTATTATTATTATTTTTAATCATCTTGTTCATTGTCAACAAGTATATGTGTATTCATCATTATTTTATTCAATTTTAGATAAATTGAAGCATGTCTGACAATACCAGGCTGTATTGAACTCATTTTGTGCATGACTTTTTGACCCACCTTGAAGATATATATATATATATATATATATATATATATATAACTTTTATCTTTTACTTGTTTCAGTCATTGGACTGTGACCATGCTGGGGTACCACCTTGAATTTTTAGTCGAATGAATCGACCCAAAATACTTATTCTTTGAGCCTGGTACTTATTCTATCAGTGTCTTTTGCCAAACTGGCCAGGTTACGGAGATGCAAACACACCGACACTGATTGCCAAGTGGTGGTGGGGAGACAAACACAGACTCAAAGACGCACACACATATATATACGAGGGGAAGTCAGAAATTATCTGCACTTTCATCATAACATATCTTTATTATTGTCACACTGCCTTCTGCACATGCATGCTTATAGTTGGTACTATTGTGGTCACATGATTGAAGTTGAGCCTGTTCGCACCATTTTTCTTTTTGGCTTTAAAGTGTTAGCATGGCTGCTCCACTAGCAATATGCACCAAAGAAGAACAAAGAGCAGTGATCCAATTTCTCTGGTCGGAAGAGGTGTATGATCAAAAGTGCTTTACTGACCAACAAACTGAAGCCAGCAATTTGCACCAAACGACGAAGCCTGTTATTGAAGGAAGTTTTGTTGTTGCATGACAATGCATGCCCACACACAGCCACCCAAACTGTTGAAACCATTAACCAATTGGGTCTTGAGGTGCTGGAACACCCTGCCTACAGCCCAGATCTTGCCCCTTCCAACTATCATATCTTTGGACCACTCAAAGATGGTTTACAATGTTGTCGATTTCCTATGGATGAAGATGTGAAGGAAGTGGTGCATAAATGGTTGCACAACAAACTAAACACCTTCTCGGAGGGAATACACAAGCTTGTGGACTGCTGGACCAAGTGCATCAAAAAGGAAGGAGACTATATAGAAAAATGACATACTTGTTTGTCCCCTGCTTTTGTGTAAATACATTGAAAAAACAAGAGTGCATATAATTTTGACTCTCCCTTGTATATGTATGGCGCAGGAGTGGCTGTGTGGTAAGTAGCTTGTTTACCAACCACAAGGTTCCGGGTTCAGTCCCACTGTGTGGCACCTTGGGCAAGTGTCTTCTACTATAGCCTTGGGCCAACCAAAGCTTTGTGAGTGGATTTGGTAGACGGAAACTGAAAGAAGCCCGTAGTATATATGTATATATATATATATATATGTGTGTGTGTGTGTTTGTGTGTCTGTGTTTGTCCCCCTAGCATTGCTTGACAACTGATGCTGGTGTGTTTATGTCCCCATTACATAGCGGTTCGGCAAAAGAGACCGATAGAATAAGTACTGGGTTTACAAAAGAATAAGTCCCAGGGTCGAGTTGCTCGATTAAAGGCAGTGCTCCAGCATGGCCGCAGTCAAATGACTGAAACAAGTAAAAGAGAAAAGAGAAAGATATATATATATATATATATATATATATATGGCTTCTTTCATCTTCTGTCTACCAAATCCGATCACAAGGCTTTGGTCAACCTGAGGCTATAGCAGAAGACACTTGCCCAAGGTGCCACACAGTGGGACTGAACCCTGAACCATGTGGCTGGGAAGCAAGCTTCTTATCACAGAGCCACACTGTGTGCTACATTAGTAAGTGGTGCATGCTCCCAAAATTTTCAACTCAAGTTGGTGTAACACCACACACACAACACATACACACACACACACACATGCTATTACACACACACCTCCTTCTCTTACACTCTCCTGTCTTAGAAAGAACTTTTTCTTCACCCATTCCCTTCCAGTCATTTCAAAGTCTAACCACATGTGAATCGTTGGCGATTTATTTTTTCTTCTATCTTCCTTTTCTCTTGGACATTCTTTTGTCTCCTGTTTCTGAAGAAGAGCTTTGCTCGAAATGTAGTAAAACCACCTTTCTTTCCTTCCCTGAGTGTCTGCTAATACTTTACATGTACCACATCCTCACGTTTTTGTTTTTTTTTTATGTTCATTCTTTGTTATATATATACATATATATATATATATATATATATATATATTATATATATATATATATATATATATATATACATATATATATATATACACACACGTGTGTGTGTGTGTATGTGTGTGTACATAAATATGCAGTCATGTCTCTGTGGTATTTAGTTTACTTCCCAACCACTTGCAAGCTCAGTCCCACAGTGTGGTACCGTATGTGAATATCTTGTACTACATTGCTGGGTTGACTTACGATTGGATTTGGTAGATGGAAACTGAAAGAAGCCTATTCATAGAAACCTATAATATACTAAAGATGTAATTTAAAAAAAAGCTACTGTCAACAATTAATCTTGTGCAAGAAGATGTTCATGTATGCATAAATGTTTGCTACAAAAATAGAAATGTTGTTTGCCTGAATAATCTCAGTGCTGGTGGTGGGTGATAAGTCTTTTAGAGGTATTTTAATTTCAAGAGGTCTGTAAGAGAAAACAAATGAATGCAATGTGTTAGTTATGTTAAATTTAAGAAGATTCTTTTAAACATATTTGAACTACAATCAAGCTTGGTTTACTCTCAGTCACTGCTTTATGCATCTACTTATAAATTTTCTATGGCCTGGCAGCTGATATGTGCCACCAGTCAATATTTTCAATGGCTTTCTTATAAGAGAAGCTAAGCTACTTCATCAGTTCAGATTTGCTTCTCTTTGATATATTGAACTGAGAACAAAATTAGTTTATGTATCCATCAGTCCAATAGAGGGCATTTTAAGCTGAATATGGTGCTTTTCCACTTTTTTTGTCTTAAGTGAGAGAGAATTTTAATCTCCGTGATAAACTAAAGTGAAAAGCTGTTTACAGATTCAAATATTTCTCATACATATTTGAACTAATATGAGGTTTGATTATATTAAGTTCCATTAATAATTATGAATGAATATAAATTATAATTTATATAAATTATTATAAATATAATTGAGTACCAATGTGCACATGTTGGAGCGGGGAGATATTTTATTTGTGTTTATGTGGTTTTTTTTACAGTTATTCATATCCAACTTAATATTAATAGGTACAGGAAGGTGGTAACCTACCATAATCGTTAGCACACCAAGCAAAATTATGAGTGGCATTTCATCCTTCTTTACATTCTGGGTTCAAATTGCACCAAGGACCACTTTGCCTTTCAGATAAAATAAGAACCTTCTCAAAATTGATGGTCTTATGCCAAAAATTTGAAGCCAATATTAATAGGTATAGGTATACCTGCTTCAGTAAAGTTCACAGAAACAAAATGAAATAATGATTATCTTATTATTTAAGCTCCCATTTTTGATGTATCAAAACCCACTGCTTAGCAGACCCATATTTACACAATTTCCCAGTTAGTTTTTCTTTCCCCCTACTAATATGCAAATAAAGTAAATAGGCACAGGAGTGGCTGTGTGGTAAGTAGCTTGCTTACCAACCATATGGTTCTGGGTTCAGTCCCACTGCATGGCATCTTGGGCAAGTGTCTTCTGCTATAGCCCCAGGCCGACCAATGCCTTGTGAGTGGATTTGGTAGACGGAAACTAAAAGAAGCCTGTCGTATATATATATATATATATGTATGTATGTGTGTGTATATGTTTGTGTGTCTGTGTTTGTCCCCCTAGTATTGCTTGACAACCGATGCTGGTGTGTTTACGTCCCCGTCACTTAGCGGTTCGGCAAAAGAGACCGATAGAATAAGTACTGGGCTTACAAAGAATAAGTCCCGGGGTCGATTTGCTCGACTAAAGGCGGTGCTCCAGCATGGCCGCAGTCAAATGACTAACAAGTAAAAGAGTAAAGAGTAAGAGAGTACAAAATGAGAAAAAGCTGGCTACATATTGATGGATTTCAAAGGAAACAAGAGTAGAAATTAGTTAATTAAAAAATAAGTAGTTAACTCACATGTTAGGTAATTCTTCATTAGTATATGTTAAGCAAGTTTGCCAAACATTACTTTCCTGTGTGCGATATGGTAAAATATAAGAGGGTTGAGCGGAATCAAAACTTTCCTCAGTAACAGATTTACGGCCCGCTGATCCACCAGATAATGCAAGGGACTTCAAAAGCTGAAAGTAGATATAAACAGTAAAGAATAATCTATGTATATAAGGACACAGGAAAAATGTGTCGAAGCCATCAGAAAGCGTCGATACTTCCTAGGGCTAAACAGTGGTGGTGTAACCCCCTACTGTCACGTTTACGTTAGATTGACAGTATACAACCATTCTATCGCCCCACCACCGTACATATCTCTATGAGAGATTTAGAAATTTAATATTTCTAATAATCTATTTATATTGTTGAAAGTATGGGTGTGACTGTGTGGTTTAAAAGCTTGCTTTCCAACCACATGGTCTCTGGTTTAGTCCCATTGCAGACATCTTAGGCAAGTGTCTCCTACTAAAGCCCTAGGCCAACCAAAGCCTTATGAGTGAATTTGGCATTAGGAAGAGCATTCAGCAGTAGAAACCATGCTAAATTAGAGCCTGGTGAGGTCTTCTGGCTTACCAGCTCCTGTCAAACCATCCAACCTCTGCTAGCATGGAGGGCAGACATTAAATGACAATGACGATTATGATGATGATGATTTGAAGGTATATAATTCTTTGTCATACAGGACATAAGCGTAGGAGTGGCTGTGTGGTAGGTAGCTTGCTTACCAACCACATGGTTCCGGGTTCAGTCCCACTGCGTGGCACCTTGGGCAAGTGTCTTCTACTATAGCCTCGGGCCGACCAAAGCCTTGTGAGTGGATTTGGTAGACGGAAACTGAAAGAAGCCCGTCGTATATATATATATATGTGTGTGTGTTTGTCCCCCTAGCATTGCCTGACAACCGATGCTGGTGTGTTTATGTCCCCGTCACTTAGCGGTTCGGCTAAAAGAGACCGATAGAATAAGTACTGGGCTTACAAAGAATAAGTCCTGGGGTCGATTTGCTCGATTAAAGGCGGTGCTCCAGCATGGCCGCAGTCAAATGACTGAAACAAGTAAAAGAGAGAGAGACACCATTTAAAACTATTTTTAACTTGGTTCATGTTGTTTTTGCTGTTCAATTCCATTTCAGCCTTGATTAAATACACATATGATCAAAAACATTCCAGCCTGGACCATCTTGTCTTTTTTTGTAGTTTTTTTGTATCCTAAGTGTTTTTAATTTTTTTATTAAGACAGTAAGATTAGGTTGCCATTTCTAGCACATCAAGCAACTGGGTAAGAGGCTCTTCTGTAATGTTGTGTGATATTGTAACTTGTTAGTAGTTTTAGGTTTCATGCATGAAAAGTAGAAGACACTTGTGCAAGTGTCTTTTATTATCACATTGGGCCGGCCAAAGATTTGTGAGTGGATTTGGTAGATGGAAACTGATAGAAGCCCATGATGTGTGTGTGTGTGTGTGTGTGTGTGTGTGTGCGTGCGTGTGTGTGTGTGTGTGTTTGTTTCCCCACCATTGCTTGACAATCAGTGTGGGTGTGTTTACATCACTGTAACTTAGTGGTTCGGCAAAAGAGACCAACAGAATAAATACCACACTTAAAAAAAAAAAGTAATGGGGGGGGGGTCGATTCATTTGACAAAAAAATTCTTTTAGGTGATGCCCCAGCATTGCTGCAGTCTAATGACTGAAACAAATTAAAGATGAAAGTTAAAAAGATATAACATTAAAAGATTACTGAGTAAAGCTATCCTATTTTAGTTACAATCCTGTGCCTTGTGAGACCATCACTGGGAAGCACTATGGCAACTTGCTGAAACAGTTACAGAAGGCTATCAAGACCTATAGGCATAGGAGTGGCTGTGTGGTAAGTAGCTTGCTTACCAACCACATGGTTCCGGGTTCAGTCCCACTGCGTGGCACCTTGGGCAAGTGTCTTCTACTATAGCCTCGGGTTGATCAAAGCCTTGTGAGTGGATTTGGTAGACGGAAACTGAAATAAGCCCGTCGTATATATGTATATACATATGCGTGTGTATGTGTTTGTGTGTCTGTGTTTGTCCCCCCAACATCGCTTGACAACCGATGCTGGTGTGTTTATGTCCCCGTAACTTAGCGGTTCGGCAAAAGAGACCGATAGAATAAGTACTATGCTTACAAAAGAATAAGTCCTGGGGTTGATTTGCTCGACTAAAAAGGTGGTGCTCCAGCATGGCCACAGTCAAATGACTGAAACAAGTAAAAGACAGAGTAAAAGAGAATAAGACCAAATGCCCAGGAAAACTGATGAAAGGGGTCTTGTTTCATGTGGTTAAGAAGTTTGTTTTGCAACACTGTGGTTTCTGGATTGACCCCATGCATGGCACCTTGAGTAAGTATCTCTACTACAGCCTCTACTATAGTTCTCTGCTATACCTTGTGAATGGAATTTTGTAGATGAAAGCTAAGTAGAAGTTCCCCGGATGGATTGTATTGTAATGTAAAAAGCCAGCTTTGTCATTTAGATTCTGATTGAGGACTATGTTAAGAGTACAGGTGCCTGAGGAATACCCAGCCACTTAAACAATAATTCAATAAGCAAGCTGTTCTATTGATTGAACAACTAACAACTAGAATACATATTGTCAAAAGGAACAGTTTAATTTGTTTTCTTTATATATCTGCATCTGTATGTGTTTGTGCATGTGCATGTGTGAATGCATGTATGCGTGTGTGTGTGTGTGTGTGCGTGTGTATGTGTGTGTACATGAATAATTGGATTAACCCTTTACCATACAAATGTAATGCTTATTTCTTCACATTGTTTTGAATTAATCATGCATTAATTCATAGCTAACACATCATTTTGATGATGTGTTTGTTTATTTTTAGAATAACATTATACAGTAGGCGCAGGAGTGGCTGTGTGGTAAGTAGCTTGCTTACCAACCACATGGTTCCGGGTTCAGTCCCACTGCGTGGCATCTTGGGCAAGTGTCTTCTGCTATAGCCCCGGGCCGACCAATGCCTTGTGAGTGGATTTGGTAGACGGAAACTGAAAGAAGCCTGTCGTATATATATATATATATATATGTGTGAGTGTGTGTTTGTGTATCCCCGTCACTTAGCGGTTTGGCAAAAAAGACTGATAGAATAAGTACTGGGCTTACAAAGAATAAGTCCCGGGGTCAATTTGCTCGACTAAAGGCGGTGCTCCAGCATGGCCACAGTCAAATGACTGAAACAAGTAAAAAGAGTAAAAAGAGAGTAAAGAGTAGATGAGAGAAACAGCATTTGGCCAGTTTGAACATAGGACAGGTAGAATATTTGGGCCTGAAATGGCCAGTTGTTTATGCTAAAGAGTTAAAGGATTGACCTTCTTACAGACCTTTACTATAATTTCTTTAATTTTGATATTTGATGAGGTATTATATTGAAGACATAATTTAGCATTATCTTCTCCAGGTACATAACCAGCTGCGTCAAACCTGTGAACAAAAGAAAACAATAAAGAAAAAAATAAAGAGCAAAATGATTAAACAGTTAAGATAATGCAGTGGTTTTTCAGTAACATGTAAACGTGTCTCAATTATTGCAATTTAGCTTTACTCTGATAACACATCAGCTTCAAAAAATACTATAAAAGTCCACATATAATTGGCACAAGCATAGCTGTGTGGCAAGAAGCTTGCTCCCCAACCACATGGTTCCAGGTTCAATCCCACTGAATGGCACCTTGGGCAAGTGTCTTCTACTGTAGCCTTGGGCCAATCAACAATATTTCTATGAGGTACAGAAAATAGGCAAAATTATTAGAGTATAAAAGAAAATGCTGTATGGTATTTGTTTAAAACACATCAAGAGTCAAATTTGAAGTGGATGAAATGAAGTACCAGTCAGGATTGTTGATTCATAGAATTGCTGGAGTTTTAGATTAGATGCCTTGCAGTATTTTTCCCACTTTACATTCTCAGTTCTCTGATGGCTGACTTAAATACATCACCTGATTTATCAACATCACTCAGTCTTTGAGAACCTTTAGAGAAGCTCACTCTATAGCAAGCATTCAAATCATGTCTACAATTTTAGGACAACTTCCTCCTTTCCTTCGACCTGCCTTGCAGGTTCTCAAAAAGTAAAGTGTCAGAGATATGTATCTCCTCTGACTAAACAGTAAAGAAAATATTAGCTTTGAAGATATAATAATGGAACCATGCCACATCAATAGTTGACATATGTAGTATATCTGACATCAAACCCAATACAAGTACATGTTACCGTGGTCATTAAAAATGAAAACTTCAAATATTGCTGATATTCACCTTGCTTTTACCGAGTAATTTTGATTCCAAAATCTCAGAAATGATTGTTGACACTGTGCAGTAACTTCAAGAGGATAATCAACAGGAGGAGATGTTCTCACTTGAAAAGTTTCAGTTGTCTAGAAATTTTAATAACAATAATCTTAGACACTATATTTTGAAAGCAACAAGAATTATATAATTTTACAACAAAACCTAAAATTATAAGTCACATAATATATTTTTGAAATATTGCCTATATTCAATCTCAGTAGCTCAGCATCTTTTAACCCTCAAAGTTGCTGCAAATGAATGCTGGACTTTAGAATATTTGCCAATTTCTTTCATAGCAGCCCTTTTCATATACAATACTGCCAAAATTGTATCACAAAAATTAAGATTTCTTTTTAAAGCCAGAAAATACTTACAGCCTCAATCAGTTGTTTACTTACAATAAAACTCAAGTAATGAGATTTCTGGTTCTTATTCCTTCTTTAAGGTTATTTCAAATATATATGAAATTAAGCAGTGGAAACCAGGAATTCACATATGGTCAGAATCTTAGCTGTCTGGACCCAAATTTTGATTTTGTGTGCTTTTCAGTTGGTAGTTAAGAAGAATTCATCATCATCTGGCTGAGTTTTCTCAGACATTTTTAACTCATGCATGCCATCCATCTCAGTCCTGCATTAATTGAGAGAGCTCTTTAGGGAGGCATCAAGTGTCTCTGGTGAGTTGATCTACATACATTATGTTTAGATAACTACTCAAGTATTGCCATGCTTTGGCATCCATAGCAGTAAGTCACTTGCCAGCTCCTGCTTAACTTACCCGCAATGTTCTGCAAAGTACAAATACCTTTCCCTTGGTGGAAACAGGTAGGTCTCCATACAGCTGTGTCTTGGTGGATAAGTTCTCCAAGATATGTTTAAGATATCATATCTAAGAGTAATTAATAAAGTAATAACTAAATGATTTCTCTCTTTTTTTCCTTTTTCTTTCTTTTTAGGTTTTTTAGGTTTGATCTGAAGCAAGGAGCTGAATTATAAGGTTTGTCAAAATAGATTTGTGTTGAAATATATTGACTTCATTTTAGTTAATTTTAAACATAATGAAGAATTTCATAAAATTATTATTAAAGCTGTTTGTTGGAACATAAATTAACATAAAATTTAATAGTAAATTTGTACTAGTGGGTGGGTTGGTATCAAAAGGGTTAATGTTTTAATGGAAATTATACTAACTCACAATTAACCTTAACCCTTTCATGACAGTTGTTTTAATTTTTCAATTAATTTTGAAAATAATCAAGAATTTGGAATGATTGGGTAAAACAACTTTTTTCATTATAAAGTTAGTTATTGGAACATAACTTAGCAAAAGGTTCTTACATAAAATTAAGATGGAAGATTTTAATAAAAAATATAATGATGATGATGATGATAAACTTTGAAACAGGCAGATTTTGTATCATAGAGCCTGAGGAGTTCTCAGGCAAGTTTGTGATAAAAGGATTAAAAATGACTTACATACACCTCTTTACAATCAATAACCACGGCGTTAATGTTATAGTCGACAAATGCATACCATATTGCATCTTCATTCTCTCCAAACACAGTTATAGAACCTAAATGTGAAAACATAACTGGAATGATTTGGATATATTTATTTACAAGTTAAAGGATGACAGAGACCTTAGAGTTTCACCAATTGTGGCTTTCTCAGATTAGGTGATCAAAGACATGATCAGTGAAACTTAGATGTCACTGTCAACATTAAGAGGCTGTGTGTGTGTGACAGAGAGAGAGATGGAGGGAAGGAGAGAAATTTGATATGTAGATACTGAAGGTATCAGGGCATGTATAAGTCTTGAAAAAATTACAAAAATCGATTCCAGGTGAGAATGCGATCGATAAAGCCGTGGGAACGTGCATTTGTAAAATCGTTTTTCTTGGAATAGAAAAAAAGTCTATCTTTATTTCTCCTTTTGCTGGTGTCTCAAATTTAGGTTAAATCAGTGTTTCTCAAAGGGGAGGCCTATGGGACAGTTAGACAAGTTGTTTTGAAAAAATTTGGTCTAAATGTTTGACAACTCAGCGCCGTCCATCGGACAGTGGAGGGACGTTTTGCTCATTTGAACATAAAGCAGGTTGACTATATTGGCTAAATATGGCCAGTTTAAATGCTAAAGGGTTCTCTTCCCCACCACTCAGCAGATTCTTGCAATATACCTGATTAATTATTCTGTTTTAAGGTTATTTCATTTTTAATCTTTTCTTTTCAACCTGCAGCTGTTATTTGCATCAGTTTCATTTACTAGAATATTTTCTTTTTGTAGAATCATTAAAGGTAGTGTTCCATTATCCAAGGAATGAGTTGTGTACTTAAGTTTTGTCAGAGGGAAATATCAGGTTTTCAGGTAAACTATTTTCAAAGAAATGTGTCCATGATCTTTATCACTTTCAGCTTCCAATTTAAAGTCATTGAATTTTTCAAGTATTGTAACTTGAGAAATTCAAGGCTATGTAAGCAGCAGTAGTAGTAGTAGTAATGATGATGATGATGATGATGATGATGATGATGATAATAATATCTTTCACAGCTTACTACTTAACTTGTTCTACTCCTTAATTATATATGCACTAACATGTTTCTATACATTTCTTCCCTCGCTCCTCTCGATTTCTTCTTCTTCCCTTCCTCCTCTCTTTTTCTTCCTTTTTTTACCTTAACTTCTTCTCACTTTTATTATATTTCTCAGACTGCTGACTATCTAGTGTGTTGATTTCTTGACTATATAAGAACATAGCAATCCACCAAAATTATTCCTGACTTTCTACAATTTCTAGGAAGACAGGATATTCTTTTATTTACTAAATTCCTTAACATAATTACATTCATGAACTCCTGATTTTAGCTTACTATTATTATAATTAATAATATTCACGTAATTTATATGTCCTGTCACTTTCCTAAGAAATTTATACATAATCGTTTGCATTCACTTTCTTGAGAAGTAACATACTATCTACTGCCTTATCTTATCACTCTTTTACTTTCTCATTTGCCTTCAATTACGTGGTTTCTACTAGCATTCTTATATCTCTTTATACCCATATATATATACATATCCCAGTAACCATGTTCTTGTCTTTTTTTTTCTCTGCTCACTGCGCCCCTCTCTACCTTGATACCTTTCTCTCCCTCCAATGTCATATAAAATTACTTCAGCTATATTTAGAAAGTCTAGTCTTCAAATAGTCCAACTAGCCCAGTCCCTCACTTGTTTGTAAAGCTCTTTCTGAGCAGAACATATGGCCATCCATCATGAATCATTTTAACTCAATGTAATAAATAATATATTAAATGATAGCGTTGTAGTTGTGGGTGGGCCCCCTTAGTCTTCTGGCAACCAATATTTTTAGACCCAGTCCACCACTGTATATATATATATATATATATATATATATATATATATATGTATGTATGTATGTATGTCTATATATATATATATATATATATATATATATATATATATATATATATATATATATATATATGTATGTATGTATGTATGTATGTATGTCTATATATATATAAATATATATATATATGTATGTCTATATATATATATATATATATATACACACACACACACGCACACATTTGCACACACAATTGTATGTGTTTATATGTATTTGTGTACATGCAGTCAGACAAACATGTATTTTACATACCTGGTATATTCGGGGGCAATAAAACCTTAAATGGAAATATGTAGGCGCCAATCATGAGGGACTCTAAAACAAAAATGAGATAGAAATTAAGTTAATAAAACTGAAGAAGTTTAATGTATTTAACAGGTTACTCTCTCTCTCTCTCTCTTTCTCTCTCTCTCTCTCTCTCTCTCTGATGTATACACAAACAAAAAAGGCTTCTTACCAGGGGTGGGGAGAGCTGCAGTGGAGTTGAGAAGAGAAAGAGAGATGCTGGCAGGATGTAGCCCACCAACACCAAGATAAGAGGTGAGTAGAAATGAGTGGGGCAGATAGAGGTTGCAAGAATGTATGGGAGAGTGAGAGATATGAGAGATAGTAAAAGATAGGGAATAGGTGAGAGGGTGTATATCAGTGTTTCCCATCCATTTTTTACTTATGGACTCCTTTGAAATTTATTGGCACCTTGGGTAAGCGTCTTCTACTATGGCCTCAAGCTGACCAAAGCTTTGTGAGTGGATTTGGTAGACGGAAACTGAAAGAAGCCTATCATATATATGTGTGTGTGTGTGTGCGTGTGTGTGTGTGTGTATGTGTGTGTGTGCATGTGTGTGTGAGTGTGTGTGTATCTGTTTGAGTATGTGTGTGTGTGTCTTTTTGTCTGTGTTTGTCCCTCACCACCACTTGACAATCAGTCTTATCATCTCTACAGCCTTGTAACTTAGTAGTTCGGTAACAGAGACTGGTAGAATAAGTACCAGACTTAAAAAGAAAACATGTACTGGAGTCAATTAGTTCAACAAAATTCCTCAAGGCAGTGTCCCAGCATGGCTGCTGTCTAATGACTAACATGATAAAAGAAAAAAGATATTTTTATAATTGTGAGCTAGCACAATCATTAGCATGCAAGGCAAAATGCTTAGCGGTCGCCGAGGTCAACTTTGCCTTTCATCCTTTCAGGGTCGATTAAATAAGTACCAGTTATACACTGGGATTGATGTAATCGACTTAATCCGTGTGTCTGTCCTTGTTTGTCCCCTCTATGTTTAGCCCCTTGTGGGTAGTAAAGAAATAGGAATTCCATCTGTCTTTATGTTCTGGGTTCAAATGCTGCTGAGGTTGACTTTGTCTCGGTGTTGCTAAATAAAGAACCAGTCAAGTACTGGGGGTCAATGTGACTGACTTTCTCCTCTCCCAATATTTCAGGCCTTGTGCCTATAAGTAGAAAGGATTACTAGGAATTATTCTTTTATTCTTTTACTTATTTCAGTCGTTTGACCGTGGTCATGCTGGAGCACCAACTTTAGTCAAACAAATCAACCCCAGGACTTATTCTTTATAAGCCTAGTACTTATTCTGTCAGTCTCTATTGCCAAACCACTAAGTTACGGGGATGTCAACACACCAACATCGGTTGTCAAGTGATGGAGGTGGGACAAACACAGACACACACAAATATATATATATATATGAAATACGGGCTTCTTTCAGTTTCCATCTACCAAATCCACACAAAAGGCTTTGGTCGGCCCAAGGTTATAGTAGAAGATACTTGGCCAAGGTGCCACACAGTGGGACTGAACCCGTAACCCTGTGGTTGAGAAGCAAGCTTCTTACCACACAGCCATGGCCTGCACTTTTATAAAAAAATTGTTAAAATTTTTTGTGTTTTGCAGAAGTATAACCAATCAATTGCACATAAATTTTAACTACAAAATCTTATATGAACCCTACCCCAACCTCCACAAAGGGTCATATGAACCCTGGTTGAGAATCACTGGTGTATATAATAAAGAAAAAACGTTGATAAATGATAGAGAAAATAGGTAGAAGGGAAAAGTAGGTGACAACTGTAGAAATTGGGTAGAGTTGAAAGGTCTAGAGATGAGATGGCTGGTGGTGCAGAAAAAGGTGGAGGTGAAGAGTAGCAGGAAAAGTAATGATAATATTAAAATAAGCAGGGGATGAATGAAAGAGGAAGGGAGAAGAGGGAGAGATGTCAGGTGGTTGGGTAAGTTGTATGAGTGTGGGTGGGGGAAGGCATAGAGAGAAAGATCTATGATTGTAGGGAGATAATTTGGTGGCTCAGGAGGGTGACCAATATAAAATGGTTAGGAGTGTGACTATATAAGATGTGGTTGGCATTGAGGACAGAAGGGCATACAACCATAGAAACCATGCTTAAGCAGACATTAGAACACAATGTAGTCATCAGACCCATTGGATCCTGTGAAACTGTCAAGCTCATTCCAGTATGAAACATGGACATTAAATGATGATAATGCTGGTGATGATTTTATATATATATATATTTATATTCCCGTGCCGGTGGCACGTAAAAAGCACCATCCGTCCGTGGCTGTTTGCCAGCCTTGTCTGGCACCTGTGCTGGTGGCACGTAAAAAGCACCCACTACACTCACGGAGTGATTGGCATTAGGAAGGGCATCCAGCCGTAGAAACATTGCCAGATCAGACTGGGCCTGGTGCAGCCTTCTGGCTTCCCAGACCCCAGTTGAACCATCCAACCCATGCTAGCACGGAAAGCGGATGCTAAACGATGATGATGATGATGATGATGATGATATATATATATATATATATATATATATATACACACACACACACACAACACACACACACACATACATACATATGTATGTGTATCAACATCATCATCGTCATCGTTTAATGTCTACTTTTCCAGAAGGAATTTGTTGAGGTAAATTTGTTGCTGGCTGCCCTTTCAGTCACCAACCCTCACTTGTTTACAAGCAAGGTAATATATCCCCATGGACGAATCAAATATTAATGTAAATAAAAATTGCATTACTTCCTTAATCCCTGTCATATATATATACTCATATATGCATATATTGGGTCATCCCATAAATAGTGCAGTTTTTTTAAACTTCTTTTATTTTGCAAATTAAGATAAACAAAGTTCTTTTTTAATCTAAAATAAACTCTCCTTCATTTTCTACAATTCTCTTCCATCTATCTTGTAGACTTGCAAGGCTTCTCTTCCAAAATTCGCTTGTCTGTGACAAAAAATATTCCTCCAGTACTGTTCTGACCTCATCTAGAAAATTCATATTTTTTTTGTCCAAGTGATTTTGAAGACTGCAGAATAAATGATAATCAATGTCTGGTGAATAAGTGGAGTGGGGCATCCATTTCAAACTGCTCGAGCCTTTGGAATATCATCCTCGCTGTATGTGGTCAAGCATAATCCTGATGGAAGAACACCTTTTGTCTTGAAACCAAAGATGGTAATTTTTCTTCTAGCGCTGACTTAAGCTGCTGAAATTGCTCGCAGTAGATCTCCTCTGTTATCATTTGGTTTGGGTTTAAAAGTCCAAAGTGGACTAAACTTTTCACATCCCACCAAACAAATAACAACACCTTACATGGGTGAAAACCTTCTTTAGCCTG
This sequence comes from Octopus sinensis, assembly GCF_006345805.1. Lineage (NCBI taxonomy): Eukaryota > Metazoa > Mollusca > Cephalopoda > Octopoda > Octopodidae > Octopus > Octopus sinensis. The sequence continues at coordinate 140,113,518 of NC_042997.1, read as the reverse complement.
GGGTACTGGTATTTCTCCTTTCCCTACCCACTGTCTTCCATGCTTGACATTTTTATAGCAAACCCATTTCTTGTCACCAGTCACTATTTAGTCCAAAAAAGTTCATTCATGAGACATGATAGCAAAGAAAAGCACACATTCTCTCTCTGCGCATGATTAGACTTGGAGAGTTTGTGCGGAATCCATTGACCCAATTTGCTGACTTTTCCAATGGCATGCAGGTGTTGATGAATGGTTGAACGACCAAATCCAAGCTTTTCTGCTAGTTCCTTAACAGTTACAATGGGATTTGTTCCACCAAGTTTTGCAGGATGTCCTCGTCGAGCTATACAGATCCTCCAGAATGAGAATTATCTTCTAGGCTGTAGTTTCCAGCTTGGAAAAATCTGGAACCACCGTTGACACTGGCTTACGCTTAGTGTCTGACCCCCATATACTGCATTAGTATTCCTTGCACCTTCCATTGTGTTGTTGCCTTTACTGAACTCATAAAGCAAAATATGTCAAATATGCTCCTTTGTCACTTCCATTATAGCTTTGAAAAAATAACTTAAAATCAAACTGCACTTTTCGAAACTTGCACTAAGAATAAGTACAAGGTAAAATTACTACCTGCTTTAATAGCTAACTGATGCAGGTAGTTTATCCTGTCCCCATCCAACTTTTAGTTCAAGCAATTAAAAAAAAAACGCATTATTAATGGGATGACCCAATTGTATATATATATAGTCAGTAAATCATAAATCAGAAACAGAATCATGCTCTAAGTTATAGAACAGTAGAGTAATTAGATTAAAGATAGTTATGGCCGGTCTGTGGGGTTACTCAGGGTTTCATGTCCATAAAGCACTTAGTTTTACAGCATCTAATGGCCAGTAGCTTATAACCTCTCTTCAAAGTGGAGGAAGAAAAGACCTCATGGTTAGTTGCTGAACACACTTTGAAGAGAGGTTATAGGCCAGACCATTAGGGTCTGTTAAGACGCTGTAAAGCTAAGCACTTTATGGATGTGAAACCCTGGGTAACCCCATTGACTGGCGATAACTATCTTGATCTAATTATATATATCTATATATATAATCAAAATAAGTAACAAGGATATCCAAGGTAGTGTAGTACAATTGTTTCATGCTACTTCATTTTATTAAACACTGTATTACATCAGTTTTAAAATGTTGAGCAATCTTCAGCCACATATAGAATGTACATTCTTATACTTATTTCATTTGCCAACATTATATATATATATATATATATATATATATATATATATATATATATATATATATATATATATATCTCTATATAAACGGCAGTTTGTCTGTGCGTGTTTCTGTGTGTCTGTTTGCTTGTACCCTCACCCTGACCACGGCTTTCAACCGATTCTGATGAAACTTGACACACACATAGCCCAATGTCATAATTCAAAACTAACGCAGCGAAAATTTTGAAAAGTTCCCCCAGTTCTGAAAAAAATCGATAAATTCGACATGGGGTCGAGAATCAGAAACACAAACCGCAAACTGTCTAGGGGACGCAACTCCACCTCTTTTTACTCTCAAAAAAAATTTACCATCATTTTTTTCCATTTTTTGGCTATAACTCTCTAAAAATGCTTTATAGTTATTTCCCTTACAAACCTGAGCAACGCCGGGCGATACTGCTAGTATATATATATTAGGAAGATAAGAAAATAGAGAGATAATTAATAATTATTTATCAATTAAAAATTAGACAACATCTCTAATAGCTGTTTTAATTCCAGACCTTTATAAATTAATTACCATAATCAAAACCATTTAAAAGTCAAATCTCATCAGAGTTGGCTAAATTCCTACTTGTTGAGTATATGGCTCCAAACCATTAACTGATAAAATTTATATATAAAAAACATGATATAAACCTTACAAAGGGGAGGAAGGTAGTATATTTATTAGAGTTATAATAAAAGTAAGAAAAGAATAATATATCATTACAGGTGTTAAATAAAAGAAATTGTGAAAGTAGGCATATGAGTACAATTAGTAGGTATATGAGTATAATTGCAGTATCATCATCATCATCATCATCATCATCATTTAACGTCCGCTTTCCATGCTAGCATGGGTTGGACGGTTCAACTGGGGTCTGGGGAGCCCGAAGGCTGCACCAGGCCAGTCAGATCTGGCAGTGTTTCTACAGCTGGATGCCCTTCCTAACGCCAACCACTCCGAGAGTGTAGTGGGTGATTTTATGTGCCACCGACACAGGTGCCAGACGAGGCTGGCGAACGGCCACGCTCGGATGGTGTTTTTATGTGCCACTGACACAGGTGCCAGACGAGGCTGGCGAACGGCCACTCTCGGATGGTGTTTTTATGTGCCACCGACACAGGTGCCAGACGAGGCTGGCGAACGGCCACGCTCGGATGGTGTTTTTATGTGCCACCGACACAGGTGCCAGACAAGGCTAGCAGACGACCACGCTCGGATGGTGTTTTTTTATGTGCCACCGACACAGGAGCCAGATGAGGCTGGCGATCGGCCACGATCGGATGGTGATTGTTACGTGCCCACAGCATGGAGGCCAGTCGGTGCAAAACTGGCTACGGCCACGTTCGGATGGTTTTCTCGTGTGCCACCGGCACTGGTACCACAAAGATACAAATTCCATTGATGTTCATCTATTTTGATTTTGTTTGATTTTTTGATTTTTTGATTTGATTTTCACTTGCCTCAACAGGTCTTCACAAGTGTCACAAGAAGGAAGGTATGCACAGGTGGACTGACTACGTCCCAGGTAGGGGCCACGGGTTATGGCCTGACTAGTCTTGCCGGGTCTTCTCACGCACAGCATACTTCCATAGGTCTCGGTCTCTAGTCATTTCCTTGGTGAGACCTAAAGTTCGAAGGTCGTGCTTCACCACTTCGTCCCAGGTTTTCCTGGGTCTACCTCTTCCACAGGTTCCCTCAACTGCTAGGGTGTAGCACTTTTGCACACAACTATCTTCAGCCATTCTCGTCACATGACCATACCAGCGCAGCCGTCTCTCTTGCACACCACAACTGACGCTTCTTAGGTTCAACTTTTCTCTCAAGGTACTTACACTCTGACAATTATGAACACTGACATTACACATCCATCGGAGCATACTGGCTTCATTTCTTGCGAGCTTACGCATGTCCTCAGCAGTCACAGCCCATGTTTCACTGCCATGTAGCATGGCAGTTCGTACACATGCATCATACAGTCTGCCTTTTATTCTGAGTATATTGTAATATATTACAATTATACTTATATACCTACTTTCGTAATGTCTTTTATTTAACACCCTGTAATGATATATTTTTCTATTCTAACTCTAATAAATATACTACCTTCCTCCCCTTTGAATTTACACCTGCAATGCTGCGACGTCACCTTCAAAATAAGCGCAACTATGCCTCCCCTGGTCTTGATGGCATTACATACCTGCTTCTCAAACGTGGCAGGTACTTCCTTTTACACCAGCTTTCTATTTTTTTCCAGTACTGTCTCAACAATGGTGCTACTCCGGAGCAGTGGAAAACCGCCAGTGTCATTCCTCTGTTCAAAAAGGGAGACCGCACATCACCTGTCAACTATCGCCCAGTCAGTCTCACTAGCTGTATTGCAAAACTGATGGAATCGTGTGTCAGAGAAACACTTTGGAACTTCTGGAGCTCTCACAGTCTCATCCGACCCTCACAATATGGATTTGTCCCTAACTCCAGCTGCAGTGATCAGCTTGTCGAGTTCCTTGAGGACATTACTCAGATCACTGACAGTGGCTCATGGGTGGATCTTGTCTACCTTGGCTTTGCTAAGGCTTTTAATTCTGTGCCACACAAAAGGCTTATGGTGAAACTCTCTGCAATGGGTGTGAGGGATGATCTTTTTAACTGGTTGAAATCCTTCATTCTCAGCCGAAAGGAGGTAGTCACAGTTCTAGGACAGCATTCTACACCATATGAGATGTCATCGGGTGTACCACATTGATCTGTTCTTGGTCCCCTCTTGATTGTGGCATACATTAATGACATAGATGCCAATTTAAAGAATACCACAGTATTGAAATATGCAGACGACATCAAGCTGTACCTTGAAAGCAAGAGGACAGATCCTGATGTCTACGACTCTTTCCTGCAATCAGACCTGGACACAATGCAGCAATGGATCACAGACTGGCAACTGAAATTGGCTGTGGACAAGTGTACCACCATGCATTTTGGGAGAAAAAACCCTGCGTCCACATACTCCCTCCACAACACTGATATCAAGAAATCCTCTTGCGAGCGTGACCTAGGCATCACTGTCAGCAGTGATTTGCGTTGGACAAAGCATATCTCTAAAATTGTCAAGAAGGCCGAGGGTGTCTTGGCATCACTCAGCAAGACTTTTGTTAGCTGCTCTCCAGCCATCTATTTAAAGCTGTATACAGCTATGGTACGACCACACTTGGAATTCGCATCATCAGTTTGGAACCCCTATCTTGCTCAGAACATTGACCTCCTGGAATCTGTTCAGAGACGTGCAACCAAACGCATACCCTCCATCAGACACCTACCATACTCTGAGCGTCTTGTTTCCCTGGGCATGGATTCACTGAAGCTCCGGCGTCTGGCGATGGACTTGGTAAACACCCACAAAGTTATCAACCACCTCACCAACAACAACACCGAACACCTTTTTGATCTCCATGTGTCCAACACATGTGGACATGCCTACAAAGTCAGAAAACAGCACAGCTCCCATGACTTTCGGAAACATTTTTTCATGCTCAGAGTTGCTGAAGCATGGAACAAACTGCCTGTGTCAGTTGTTGACTGCCATGACACTGCATCCTTTAAGGCCCTCATGCTTTCCGAAATCCGCCGAAACTACACCTTATTGTCCCCCTTCCATACTCATACACATATGTGTATGTCATGACACATGCACTGTTCTTTTCCTGACGCTTGTACATTACCCTATGT